>NC_134544.1:19148500-19453000 GCF_050624435.1 Tenrec ecaudatus
CCCTGCCTGTGCTTATATTCAAAACAAGCAAACAAACAAACAACAATGAAATGATACAGCCCTTTGACGATCCACATCACCACAAGGTTTGCTCTTGTACCACTCTGCTAATGGTAACCACCAGACAAGCCTAGAAATCCACCGATGTTTTAGTCAATGGGAGTATTCCCTGCCGCTGTACTCAGGTGAAGGTTACCTGTTTTAAATCTGTTCAACTTAAGTAACTTTCCTAATTTTGATTTTGTTGTACTTTGAAACAAAAAAATGAGTTTCAATTTCCCAAGCCGACAGTGGCCAAGAGCTGGAAGGACAAGATGAGCGGCAGATAGGCTCCTATCCGATCCCTGTCAGAGCAAGCCAGCATCACTCCCTGTCCTCTATGGCTCCGTCTTGTCTGCACTTTTGCATGGGACAACTAGGACATTCTGTTGTCTTCTGGAAAGGCCTTTAAATGTTAGTGTTGTTTTCATGGCTGCTATTTTACTTAAAAAAACAAATGTATTGGTTCTATTTTATTTGTGGATTTCTGGGATGAAAGAATTGCATTCCCAGTACAAAAATCATATTGAAAACAAGCCTATTTACCTAAGGGAGTAAAGGGGAGAAGAAGAGCCTTCATTTAACAGCTGACAAGCATGTGAGGTTCGGTTCCCTCCAGAATATGAAATTTGGTAGTGACTTGTCCCTTCACATCATCCCTTTCCTCGTTGATGGTGGAGGTATGCCTAGCGTTTTTCTTGGATTAAAAAAACAAAAGGATCTTAAACACTAGCCAAGTCTATGCAGTCATTTTCTCTGAATTCTGATGCTAAACTAAAATGAAAAGGCTTGAGCAAACCCACTGGATCAAATTCCACGATCTTTCACTCTGGCAAATTTTTTCTTTCAATTTTTAAAAGTTTATTTTAATTTTGCTAGGCTTAAGAAGTCTGATCCCTGCTTATATAGATACATACATGTATTTATATATGTATGTAGATCCTTTTTTAAAAACAAAAACAAAGCCAAGCAAGCACTTTTCTTTGGCATGACATTATCTGGTAGGAGAGGGGTCTCCTTTACATCCGACCAGCTCTCTCTGGACCTCAGGAGTAAGGAGGGTGTGCATCACTGTACCTGCTTGGGCCAAGGTTGAAATGCCAGGTCACAAAGGCAGCCTCTTTGGGCTGAGTGATCTTCAGAGGATGTCAGAGACCCACATGCTGAGATGAGCGTGTCCGTCCGAGAATCACAAACGGAGCTCAGCGGGCTCGCTTTTTCAATCCAACCCGAGAAGCACCATCCTTTCCATTGGCCTCGAGCCATAAAGACACCTAAGAAATGCCCACTGGGAACTGACAGTGGGGGGGGGAGGGTCACTTCCCTGATTAGAAATGCTCTTGCTTAGGTTTGGGGACACAGGTTACCTAGACCTAAGCTCAAGCAAGGGAGAAGGGGCACAAAGGAAAAGTCCAGGAATGACAAAGAGATGGAAATCCACATCCCCTTATTGGGCCACAAGCTCCTCAAAGGGAGACCCACGTGGTGGGAGTGAGGAGGAGGTACAACAGCCAGACAACGGGGCTCTCTAGGAAGGGGTGCTCAGGAGCTCCAACACTCTCCCTAAACCCTGCGTGGCGTTTTCTCCCCAGTGGCACCAGCTGTGGTGTAAGATATGGTAAGTGCCACCCTGAGGAAACCTGATCGACCCATTGCAACCGGAGCTGGACTTCCCCTTTGTGGATTGACTCACCGAGGGGTGGGATCTGGACCACACTGGTGGGACAGACTATGAACTCGCCTCAACTCCAGTAGGTGGTAGGAAGCCAGTGGGACTGCTGAGCCTCCCCAGCAGTTGCTGGAGATGACTCCCTCACTGCCAGGGATCCAACTCTGGGTTGGGTCAAAGGGACAGAGGACTCCAAATACAAATACAACTCCTTTGATCCATGGGTCCATTTATCAGCAAGTAAGATGTTGACATGTCTGAACTTGACTTTCGACCTTTCCCAGTCATTTGCACAGAGAAGTGAACGCTCCAAATCCTTCCCAGCGGTGAAGTGATCCCGGAATGAGATGGGGAGTGAGCAGAAACACTTGACAAAAACATGGCATGGGCCTGGACAGCAATCGTTTGGAGTTATTACCAATGTCAAGATGAATCTCTATAGGTACTCATATATTATATCTCTCTCTTTCTTTAGAAATGCGACTTTACAGCGGAATTTTAAAAAGCGAATAGAAAAGTAGAAATGGGTGATGGTTTTTTACATGTCTTCCCCCCCTCCCTAAATGAAGCCCTATTAGGGTGTAGAAATCACATGATGATGAGGCTGTAAATTCCTCTACAAATTCTTTGGTTCGGTGGCTAGGGGAGGATGGGCCACTAAGACCCCCTACCCCAGACCTTCACTCCCCTTCCCTCTCCTGATGGTAAGACTCTGAACATAGAAGGAACCAAGTCTAAGGGTTAGGCAAAACAAAACCAACAACACTCAAGTGGCAATATTATTCCCACACTCGGCTGAGCAGCGGGAAGACAATTATTCCGTATCCTGACATCTCCAACTTGGAGCCCATGGATCTTGGAGAGAGATTCCACGTGGGGCGGAAAGCCATAACACAGAATTAAAGGGAAACAATACAATCAAATAAATGACCCTTTTCCTTGTGTGGCTCAGGGAAACAAAATTGATTACCTTCACACAGATCAATGGCCCTATTAGTATGTTAGCCAGGCAAGAGGCGATCATGAACTTGAACAAAAGGAAGGAGTGAGAAATCCTCATCTTTGGTATTGTAGCTGTTGAGGTTTCCGTTGCTCTGTTCCGTGTTCTTTTGAGAAAACAGCATAGGCACAAATTAAAAACCATCTTCAATTTTCAGAGTACCGCATGAGTTGTCAGGCGAAGGAACAGCCACGAGGCTTTCCCTAATCTTGTCTCAACCCTTTTCTCTCTTTAAAATCTGCTTCCAAAAAATGTCCCAAGAGGCCTGTTTGAACACAGCGCGGCGCGTCTCACGGGTTTGGTTTTTGTTTTCTTCGCTGGATTATTATTTATGTTGCTTTGTTTTGTGTCTCCGGCGTGCTTCCGTCTTGGTGGTGATGTTCCGGTTTTCCTTATCATTTCTTTCTTTCATTTGCATGGGACAGTTTGGTTTGTTGCAGAAGTAGGTGCAGAAAAAGTTTCTTTGGTTTCAATTAAGTAATTCATAAAAAAGAGTCAGTCTCAAGTGTCTGTAAAGCAACATTGCAGCTTTTTGGCTTGCTTAGAACACCCCCCCGGGGGGGGGGGGTCTGCCTGGGGCCGTTCACTGGTAAATATGCACATCGGGACCGTTGTGATCTCCCAGCGTCCTGTGGGTTCTTCCATTCACTGGGGGGAGTGGGGAGGAGGAAGCCAGGAACCAGAGCTGGCGGCAAGGCCCCTCTCTGGCTGACAATGGCGAACTTCCGGCAGGCCTCCGGCGAGCCAAATGCAAGGGCTGGATGCCTTTTGGAGTTGCCGAGTTTTGGGTTTTGTTTCTGATTTCTAAAAGTAATCACAGTATTTTTTAGGCTAGAAAATGGCAAGTAAGAAGTGTCTTTGGTAGGCAGGAAGTATCCTGCGTCTTTGGTGTGCTGTGTTTTCTCCGGGTTGACTCTGCACTGCCACCAGGATGCCTCCACTGGGGACAGGATTGAGGACGAGGTGGCCGGTCGTCACACGTACGGTGAGTAACACGTACGGTGGCTTTTTTGATAATTTTTTTTCTGGCTACAAAACACTGAAAACATCCCTAGCTATTGGATGGAGGAGCGACCACCCAGATGGTTAGAAGGGTGAAGATGCCCCATAAGGTGGGGGGGCTCATGCACAGGAGGAAGAATCAGACGAAGATGATGATGATGATGAGTAACTGAGAAGGGTATAGAAGGATCTAAAAAAATCTAGATCTTTGACAATGCTGCACTGGCTCCGTGTACCGTAGCAGCTGAGTCGGCCTCCTGAGTTGTGCGTCTGCATGATGTACAAACACGGGATTTGTAGCAAGCTGCAAAAAAATGTGCTTGAAGCCATATTCCCCACGATTCCCTATATGACTTCGCAATCCGGCAGCGGCACCCTGGAAATGCAGGTGTGGGGACCCCAGAGCCGTTGTCGCTTCTCTTTGTCTTCCTTGTGCTTGATACATTACGCTCAAGTGAACTGATCCGGTGGTTTTTGTTGTGTTTTGTTTAATTTTTTTTTTTTTTTTGGTGGCAGATCCAAGACCACATGAGATATCCAGGAGGTAAGGAAAAGGACGTTGTAAGCTGGATCAACCGAAAAGCTCTCCAAACAATTCAATGAAAAGATGCCTGAGTTGGAAGAACGGGTCCTTGGGTTTGGGGTAAGGGTGCATGTGTGTGTGTAGGGGGGGTGGTTCTTTTCAGCTTCCATTTAAAAAATTTTGTGCTCAGTAATTATCATTTGATAGTTGTGTGTGGTGATGGCTGTGGGCGTTGGTGGGTTGGAGTATGATGGTGCTAAGCACTGGGAAAGCAAATGAAGCCGTCCTTGTTGCCAGAGTCTTCTCTACCGTACAGCATCTCGGGGGCCTCCAACTCAGAATCCATACACGGGCCAAGTCTTCACTGTCACTCCTGGGAATTCTCATGGCAAGAGGTTGACCAGACTCAGACTGGGACTGCTGACCTGGTAAGCAATCCTGAGTTTGGCTGACACCAGACTGGATGTAGCTCCTTACAAGAAAGGCCCCATTTGGCTTTCTAGAATGCTCAGCATGCTCCGAGGACAGTGTCTGGTTCAGAGGTTACTTTTCAGCCTGCACTTGGACTCCATGGCCATGGAAACCAACAACCAAGGAAGAACACCTGGCCTATGATTACAGATCGAAGAGAAGTTTCTTGGTAAGAGAATTGTGCTTTCAAATCACCAGTGAAGGGCCCCAGCTAAGAATCCGGTGTTGTGGTTTCCTCTTGGTATCTGTTGTCCTCACTCGGAGGTGGCTTGTGCCCGACGAGAGTCCTCCCATCATGCTTTGGTACAAGTGCTGGAGGTGGCCGAGGAGCCGCCTGTGCTCAGGTCATCTTGCCACTTCTCCAGGCTGCGGCGCCGGGCGTTCATGAAGAAGTTGCTGACGGTGGTGAGCTCCAGGCCTAGCTGCTGGGAAATGGTGATCTGCATCTCTTTGGACGGGCGCTTGTTCTCCTTGAAGATGGCAAAGAGGGTTCGGCGCTGGAGGTCGGTGAAGACCAGGCGGGATTTCTTCTGGGAATTGTTCCGGTCTTTGTTTGGTTCTTGCTCTTTGCGTTTGCATGCTTGAAGGGAGAGAGAAGAAAGAAGTGTCAGTGTCGAGGGTGAGAACCGACACCCGAGACAGGGACCCATGGGCAACATTGACAGAGGCATCCCAGGGGAAGGAGACCGTTAGGCTTTATGGTGCAAATTGGCCAGGTGTCAATACCTGGCAACTCCCCAGTGCGTCTCTTGGTGATGGAGGGCATCTGATGGTGCAGGGAGGGAGGGAGGGGGGAAGGGGCCTGTTGGACAGCATCTGCTTGTGAACCACTACAGTTGTCAAGATTCTTTGTCTCTGAAATAAGGTGCTGTGAAGGGAAACGGGACCCCAGGTGCCCAAGGAGACATCTGGTTAGGCACCTCCTCTTTCCAGTCATCCTCTAGAATTGTTTACCGTTGAGCTGAAATGAGACCAGTTTGCGTAAACCAAACTGGAGGACAGAGTAGAGTCAGAGTAGAGTCACCTTAAAAGGTTTTCAAAGCTGTCATCTTTCAGGAAGCAGACTGCCTCCTCTGTCTTCTGTGGAGCAGCTGGTGGGTTCAAACTGCCCACCTGTGGGTTAGCAGCTAAGTGCTTAACTGACTGGGCCACACAGGCTTCTTTTGAAAGAACCTACTTTTTCAAAATCAAAGCTTCTACCCATGTGACCCTCACAAAAGGGACCCGCCAACAGAATGAAACTTGAAGTAAGTGACAGAGTGATGGTGTCATCTGAACCCAAACCTTCCTCTTGGGGTAGGGGAAAGGGGTGGGGGTGGGGGGAGAGAAAAACTATGAAAGGGATGCTTGAAACCCGTTGCCCTTGAGTGGACGCCAACTCATAGTGACCCGATAAGAGAGTAGAACTGGCCCATGGGGTTCCCACGGCTGCACATCTACTGCCATGTCTTTCTCCCATGGAGTGGCTGGAGGGGGAGGGGGTTCAAACTGCTGGCGTTTCAGCTCCCAACCCAGTGCTTAATGCATTGCCCCATCAGGGTTCAGATCACTCTGGAGCCTCTCTTCCATCATGTTGTGTTTGTGAACCCACACACCCATACAAAGGTTCTTTGCCGTAGGGCCAGTTCATCTCCGCAACCCTACGGGACAGAGCTAGCTGCCCCCCAGAGTTTCTCAGGCTGTGACCTTTAGGGAAGGAGCGTGGCATCCCTTGCTCCCATGGACTGACTGTTGGGTGGGAGTGGCTGACCTTTCTGTTTGCAGCTGAGCACCTGAACCATGGTACCAACAGGGCTCCTCCTACCTAGATTGGTGGGGGGGGGGGGCGAAGGGGGGCTTCCAAAGAAAGGCCCATGACCCATTTCCATGATCTTTTCAATCAATTTCTTCATAAGCCTTTTAGAACCCCCCTCCCCCAACCCCCTACGTCCGCTGCATGGAGAGGATGCTGACTCGTTGGCAGAGCAGAACCGCTCCCCGCAGAAGCGTCCCCCAGCCTGTCAATCTGCGCACAAGCCTCTTCCATCGTCTTTCTCCTCAGGGAGTGATGGTGGGTTCAGACTGCCCACCTTTCTGTGAGCAGCTCCGTGCTCAATCCCCTGTGCTGCCAAGCATCTTCCTATACGCACCTGCCCACATAGCTACAGGGAAAATGATACAGGGGAAATGAAAGACAACGTAACACTCACCCATCTGCAGGGAGGAGTGGGCCAGTGCATCTGCCTTCCCGATATCTTGCCAAAGCGACCCATGCCATTCCGGCAATGAAGGTGGCGAATATATGGCAAGGCCCCAAACCCATAAAGCAGGGCAGCAGCTACGTAACCTGCCCATGTGCGCCATGCTTCCTCAGCGACCTGGAGCTGAGGAAGACAAGAGCCAGGGGAGAGCTTTGACACGTGCCCAAACAATGTTCTAGAAACTGGCACATGGCTGTGAACATCGCCATTTCCCAGGCCACAAACGGTGCGAATGGGGGTGGTGTGGCTACAGCATTGCACTTGACCCCTTTAAATCACTTGTAGAAGCAGCACGCATTTGCTTTCGAAGGCTCGGGACACAGAGGAGCACTCTCACGGAGGCCGCTGGGCGGCTGTGTTTCGTTTCGGTGCAGTGGGAGATTCGCTCTCAACATTTGGCCACCAAGGTTCAGGTTCACGCGGGGGTGGGCTTATTCCGAACAGAATGCCTGTCCACGTGTCTGTGATCGGTGACGGCTCGAGGTAAGTGTGCTCAGTCATACTCTTGACTCAGTCTTGCCAGAGGGTCTTCCATTAAAATAAAAAGGTGGGGGCATATTCTTTGTAATCACGGGAAAACACTATTTGGGGGTCAGGGCTAGTATGACATTTTCAGCAAGACTCAAGTGGCCCTCTTCCCAAAGCGCCGAAGCTCTGCACTAGGTCTCCAGCAGGAACGCCGCCCCGCGTGGCAGGGGGCTTCTCAGCTGGCTCACGCATTTCCAGGAAGCTGGAGAAGACCTCAGAGATGAGGCCACGGTGAAGCAGGGGGCTCAGAAGGTTTCAGGGATTTTATATAGTGACTGGGTTTTGTTCTTCCGAAGGGATCCTCTTGGTAGATTATCTCAAAGGACGCAGGACAATCTGGGGGGGGGGGGGGCGTTATTAGAAAGCAGTTTCCAGGAAACCCTGTTGCTGAGGAAAAGGCTGGGCAAGTTGGGCAAAGGGATCTTTCTTTCCCCCATCATGACACAGCACCTGCCCGGTCCTCCAGGTGAGCAGGGCCTGTGCTCTGAGAAGTTCACTGGGAGACCTTCCCCCATCCTCCCCCCAACCAGACCTTGGCCTGTCAGATTCCTTTTTGTTCTCTAAACTCAAAGGACATGGAAAGGGCCCATGAGATGTGCCCCCAAAGCTGCCCCTCTGATGTGGTGCCCATCAGGGAGGGCAGAATTCGGGCGGGGTGGGTGGGTGGGGGAGTGGCTTAGAGAAGGTATAGACCTCCCTGAAGAACAGGTTGAGAAGCGTTAGGCTCACGTGGCGGTCTTTCTGTTTTATAAAGGTTTCTATGATTTTGCAGCAGGACCTTTGGACCCGCCTTGGGATGCATCCATCTCTGGGAAAATGCTGAGTTGCAGGAGTGTGGCGGTGATGTGACAGCCCCATGCTGGCGGCCTCTGTGGCCCCTCAGAGTCTGCTCAGACTCTCTGAGATCACTTGGCTCGGTCCCTTTGCCTCCTTCCTCTGTGAGGAAAGCAGGGAGGTGGGGGTGGTGTGGTGTTGATGGTGGTTTTGTTGTTGGTGGTGGTGGTGGTGGTGTGGTGCTGATGGTGATGGTGGTGGTGGCTGGTGGGGGTGGTGGTGGTGGTTGGTGATGGTGGTGGTTGATGGTGGTGGTAGCTGGTGGTGGTGGTTGATGGTGGTGCGGTGGTGTTGTGTGGTGGTTAGGTGGGGTGTATGGGTCGACAGCCCTCATGGTCTTTCTTGACCACCCTTCCTCTCATGGAGGCCTGGGGGCAACCTGGTCTGAGAGCTCAGTTCTATCTCAAAGGTCATAAACAAACCATACGGTGACCCACAATGGGATGGCCCGGGCTCCAGTGCCCCGTGCTTTCTCCGCCATCTCCCCCCTTTCTTTTTGGTAGGAATAAGCTGACCCAGGTGAGTGTTGGCTCTCCCCTATGGACTAAGGCCTGAGGCTAGCAGATACGCAAAGACACAGGGGGTTGTGATGAATAATACAGGTGGCAATCAATTACTGCCCGAGAAATGGAGGTTTCCCTGGGGACATGTGTTTCAAACCCCTGGGCTCCGCAGATGAACTGACATCAGGGAAGCTCTGGTCCAAGCCCAGGTCCCCTCTGAGGTCCTGTGGGCTGACTTGTCTTTGCTCCACTCCTGCATGTTTCACCCTCAAAGGGTCAGACTCGGGACAGGGAAATGCATCAGTCCATCTAAGATGAAGCTGGATGGAGTCGAGCAAGGCAGTATGAGGATGGCTCAGGGCGGGGCAATGTTTTACATGGTTGTATGTATGGGTGCGGCGATTCAGGGTCAGTTTGGTTCATCGGCTGCCTACCTACCTACTTTCCTACCTATTTACTGACTTAACTCCTATCTATCTACCTATCAATCATTCTATTATCTACCTACCTACCTACCTACCTACCTACCTACCTACAGACCTATCTATCATTCTATCGATTCTATTTATCATTCTATCTATATATCAATCATTGTATCAATCATTGAATCTATCATGCTATCTATCATCTATGTATCTATCTCATTCTATATATCCATCGCTCACCTATCTATCTACCCCTGGTGGCACAATATGGAAGTACTCATTTGCTAAGGGAAAAGTTGGCAATTTGAAGCCACTCAGATGCTCTTCTGGAAGGGGAAAAACTCAGAAAGAAAAACAAAAAAACCCCCCCAAAAAACTCATTGCCATTGAGTCTATTCCAACTCATAGCAACCCTGAAGGCAAAGTAGAACTGCCCCTGTGGGTTTCTGACCCTGCGGCCTTCACGAGAGCAGACAACCTCACCTTTCTCCCACAGTGTGGCGGGCCAGTGCAAACGGTGGGCCTGGTACTCAGCAGCTCTATGCACAGCCCACACCGTGCCGCCAGGAGGAGACTGGGCTGTAGGTTCCTGTATAAATGACCAGCCGGAAATCCCCACAGGACAGTTCTACTTTGTCACATAGGATCAGATGATTTGAAATTGAACCACTGGCACCTAACAACAACATCCACCCACCCACTCACCCATCCACCCACCCATCCATCCATCCACCCACCTATCTACCATCTATCCACCCATCCATCCATTCATCCACCCATCCATCCATCCACCCACCTATCTACCATCTATCCACCCATCCATCCATCACCCACCTATCTCCCATCTATCCATCCATTCACCCATCCATCCATCCACCCACCTATCTACCATCTATCTACTCATCCATCCACTCACTCATCCATCCACCCACCCACCTATCTACCATCTATCCAGTTAGACAGCTGTCTAGCTTTTGAGGAGTGACCTCTCAGTCATTGATTGTCCCTAACCAGGAGAAGAATATTCTCCACATTTGATCCTCTCTCCATGCCTCCTCAGACTCGAGGTTTCTTTATAAAAACCAACGCCAAGCCTACTGTCATCATGTCAATTCTGACACATAGTGACCTGATATAGGCCCTTTATGGGTGCACACAGCCTCTTCTCGGCCAAGGAGTTGCTGGTGGTTGAACTATCAACCTTGCTATCAGAAGCCCGATGCCTAACCCATGGCACCAGTAAGCTCCTTGCCCTCTAGTCAAGAAAGTCTAATTTGCCTGAGAAGTTCATCAGCCACAACCTTTGCCCCTGGGGAAGCTTCCAGGAGCATCTGTGTCCTCAGACGGCTGACTCCTGGGCTAGGGCTCTGTCCAGCATGATGACACGGGCGTGTGGTCAGAGTCTCTCTGCACCTGCTCTGCAGATCTCTGGCTGGGACGTGGAGACGTTGGAGGCAAAGTTTATAAGGCTAGTGGTGATTCATTAGTCAAGGCGAGGTGAGAAAGGGGGCAGCACAGAGTAACAGACAGGGTACCAGAGATCAGAGAGAAAAAGGAGGAGGCCACGACAGCTGCAGCAGGTTACTCGACAGAGAGGTCTGGCCTTACCCCCACCAATTCCCCTTCTAGAGTCAAGCCTTCTCATGTTTGCATGCATCTGAGCCAGTGGAGAGACGAGCCAGAGAGAGGGTGGCAGGTCCAGAGAGTACCTCCTGCCAGCAGCTGGCCCTTTGCGCTGCCCGGGGAGGCCACAACTGGACCGGGGCTGGAGGGACCTCATGTGTGTGTTGTTTGCTGTGAGTGGTTCAGTCTAGCAGGGGACTGAGTGTCCTTGCAGCGTGATGAAAAAAACATCAAGACACCGTCAGCATCATCAGCAGGCTCAGGGTGTGAGGGTGTGGGGAGCAGGCCTTCCAGGGGTCTCAGAAGCCGCACCAAGATGGGTCTTTTTCTGCTTACATGGAAGAGTGGTCCTTCCTGAGGATTTCCTCTGCCCACACAGAGCATCTCTGGCTGGCATTGTGTTTGCTGTGGAGCCAGGAGTCCAGGGACGTGGCCTGCCACCTTCTCACGGGCCCTAGGGCTGGCCTTGGGACTTGTTTTGGCCCTCTGCCAAAGGGCCTCTCTAGACCCACAGGCTTGTGGTTTGGGAGAAGGGTTGAAAAGAAAGCCGGATCCAGGTGGCAGGGCTCCACGAGGTGCAGATGGCTGGGGGCGGCGTGGAGAGTGCAGGGACAGCAGGTAGGAGTGCGGGAAGGAGAAGGAGTGGAAAGGGCAGATAGGTTTCGGGAAGACAGGGCTGGGCCAGCAAGCTCATGAAAAAGAAATAGCCAGTGAGAGTTGAGAGGACACGGAGATGGAGATGGGAGTTTGGTTCATGCGTGAGAGGCACTGGGGCAGCAGCTGGCAGCAGCCACCGCTCCCGTGCCAGAGGGTGAACTCCAGGGCTCCTGTGGGGTGTCTTTAACCTCGGACTCCTCCCTGTTGCCTCATGGCCCTGGGGCGGGGGGCAGGCTCGGACTTTCGGTGTGGAAGAAGACAGCTTGGACAGCAAGCCCACAGGTGGTCTGACTGAGGCTACCGGCCTCCTTTCCTCTGTCCTCCTCAGGATCTTCCAGACTCAGACTGGAAGAGAGGTCTGAAAATCCACTTTCCAAGCCCAGCCAGTGTGACACCTGCGGTCTGATCGACCCTGATCATGAAGGTGGCACCGGGCTGGCCAGCATGTGTGGGGGCCACCAGGATGGCCAGTAACAACCACATGTGCCCCTCCACCTCTAGGGGAGACCCGAAAAAAGCCAAACTCACTGCCATCGAGTCGATGCCCACGTGTAGGCACCCTATAGCACAGGGGAGAGCTGCTTCTTGGTATTTCTGAGACTGTCACTCTTTACAGGAGTCGAAAGCCTCGCCTTGCTCCCGTGGAGCTGCTGGTGGTTTCAAACTGTCGACATTGTGGATCATAGCCCAACATGTAAGGACTAAGCCATCAAGGCTCCTCTTCCTAGGGGAAGGGCCCCACTTCGTAGGATGAGAAAGGGGCTCCTCACAGGCACAGAGGAAGGAAGGAATGAGAGAACTGAAGCTTCTGAGGTGCAGGTGCCCCCAAAGGAATAAGCCAGCCCCCCAGAGATGGGCAGACGGCTGCAGAAGTGGCTCCTCTGATCCCCTCCCCAACGCCCCCTTCCTGCCACGTGACTCCACAGCTCCCCACAGCAAGAGGTGCCAATTCACCTGCTGGGGTCTAGGCTAGCCTTGGGGCTCAAGTAATAATATGAGGGTGCTGAACCCAGGCCTCAAGAAGCTTCGAGGTGCCCTCCCCAGTGCCTTGTGCAGTCCAGGCTGGACTATGGGAGGACGTGGTCCATCCCGACTCCAGCCAGCTCAGAGCTGGCTGCAAATGCACTTGAGAGCCCGGGCGAGATCCGCCGAACTCAGCCTGGGTCAGCAGAACTGCCCAGCCAGCCCACAGACTCCTAAGCAAAAATAAATGGATACTGTTTTAGGCCCCTGGTTTTGTGGTTCTTCGTTATGCAATATCCTTGTGGTGATAAATCATTAACTGGCCGAGAAGCCAAGAATGGTTTTCCTGTCCCTGCCTAGAGGGCGGGGGAATTTAGGGAAGGAAGCAGGAGTTGGCAATTGTATCGACCTGGCTTCAAAGTCCACCAGAACCACGTACAAGCTGCGCGGCCTTGAGCCTCCGTTTTCTCATCTGTAAAATGGGGATACAAATGCCCACCATCCCAGGGTGTCCAGAGGCTAACCGGGCCATTGGGCGCATAGTAAGCCCTCCGTAGGAGCCCTGGTGACATCCTGGGTTACATGTTGGGCTTTGATTCTCAAGATCAGCAGTTTGAAACCACCAGCTGCTCCTTGGGAGGAAGATGAGGCTTCCTACTCCCATAAAGAGTTACAGGACAGGTCTACTCTGTCTTTTAGGGTTGCTCTGAGTGGGAATTGACTCGATGGCAGTGAGTTTGGTCTGGGCTTGCGAGGACCCCCATGGATGTGAATATCCATTCCTCGCTCAGGAGAAAAGGATTCCTAACTAGGAAGGGCTTTCCAAGCCTCCCAACGCAGCTGCACATGAACTCGCACAGAGTGCTGACGGCAAATAAGAGGTTAAAGATTTTGGCTTTCCTTGTCCAGTGGTCTTGTGGTCAATTCCCAGCCTCGTGGAGGAGGGAACGCTGTGCCGTGCTTTTACATATGTGTCAGAGTTCCTAATAGGTTTGGGACCACCGGCGTTTTCAAGCATCACTAATTTATGTCCGAATACATCCTACATATGATGGGTATTGTTAGCCCGTCATAAATAATGCAGGGGCGCTCTCTCCTCCTGGCCTGCAGTAAATACTTTCCCTGAATAGTTCAATGTGATCTTGCCAGGGCATCGGGCGGGGGTGGGGCAGGGCATCTTCCAAGGCGAGCATTTGTCAGGACAAACACTTAACCTCCAAGTGGATGGTTGGAAACAGCAGCGGCTTCATTTTTCAGCTGCAGGGGCCAGAGCTGCCCATCTGACAAGGGCTCCCACAAGCCGGGGAGAGGGGGCAAGTGACCCTCGCCAGCAAGGAGGAGGAGGAGGACACAGCGGCTGGGGTTGTGTTGAGAAAGTCAACACAGGCAGAGTCAGTGCATATTGAGACCCTTCTCCTTGTTCCCTGAGAAGCAAATGGAGTTTCTGAGCTATGGGAAGGGAAATGAATCGAACACATGGTGTCAGCTTTGGTGCAGATAGGAGACTTGGTGGCGTAGCGGTTACAACTTGGGCTGTGATCTGAAAGGTTATAAACTATCTGCTCCTCTGCAGAAAGATGGGCCTTACAGTCTTGGAGGAAACTATGGGGTCTCCCCTCTAGGGTTGCTATGAGCAGGCATCGGCTCCATAGCAGTGAGCGAGTCGGGTGCTGATGGAGTCAGGTGCCAATGGGAGGAGACTGAGTCTCCCGGCAGCATCAACAATTTTGCGCTCAGCTGTGAACTGGAAGGTTGCAGGTTTGAATCCATTCAATGGAGCCTCGAAAGGAAAGCTGGCAATCTGCTCCTGAAGGAGCAGTCTCTGGAAGCCCCCTGCAGCCAAGTTCTGCTTTGGTCACATGGAGTCAGCATGAGCGGCATTGACCCGACTGCTGGGGTTGGGTTTGCAAGGGGAGATGAGGTTCAGGGCAGCACCCCTTCTCTGGGACCAGTTTGGCTATTCACGGGCCTTAGACTAAGATCCCTACGGTGTGGTGTAGTGGGTTACATACTGGGCTGCTAAGCACAAGAATCCTATGACCCCTTGAACTCTGTCAACCAGTTCTTGCTGGTCAGTGGTGGCCAGGTAGGCTTCCCAGGCCAGCAGGGGGTCAAGCACTCACCACTGCTAGAGGAGGCAGGGGCCCGACATGCAAGGCATGGGGCTTCAACTCTGAGCATTTCTATTGGCCACTGAGGGCACAGACCCCTCACCTGGGAGGAAGGTGGGCTTGATGGTGGACAAGAGGCTCCAAGGGGCACAGTCTTGCCAACTCACCCACGGACTAGGTCCTGCACCATAAGCTGCAGTCAATCACAGTTCTGTGCTGCCCGTGTGTCTGACCTTACCATGGAGGACCCGATGACCTCAGAGCCAGGGCCATGGATGGCCCCGAAGCCTCATGGGCCTTCGTTTCTCCTGCCACCCCTGGCCTGAGCTCGGCAGGAAACCGAATAGTGTCATCTCAAGGGGGAGGGCTGGCTGGCTGTCCTAGGAAGCTCTGTCATCGTGAACCGGGCGCCAACCACTCAGCAGATGGCCCGGGACACCAGACCAACATCCATTTGAGAGGCCAAGGGCAGAGACGGGGAGGACGCGCCTTGCAAATGGATTTGGAGCCATTCCTGGTCCTGGCTCCCCCCCACCCCTACCCACCTCCCTTCTAACTGTGAGCACAGCCACAGCGTTGGCAAGATAAACCTCCAAACCATTTGGCAATTGATCCTGGTCAGTCAGGGCACTTGGAGGTGAGCAAGTCTGAGCGCCGTTGCTGGCTGATTAGAGAAAGCCCTGTGGGGTGTGTGTGTGTGTGTGTGTGTGTGTGTGTGTGTGTGTGAAGGGGTTGCAGGGAAGCCCCCCATGTGAGTACCACCTGTGCCTGCTTATCAAGTCCGTCTGTCATGCTCCCTGAGCTTGCAGTCTGTCCCTGAACAGTGCTCCCCACGTCTCTGAGCTTATCACGGAGGGCCACGCTGTGATCACAGGGCACTCCCGGGAGCTGGGGCTAAGTGATGCCAGGACCCCAGGAGGCTCAGGGCTACCCTTGTTGGCAGAGCCTCACAGGTATGCAACTCCCGCTTAGCCCTGGCCTTCACCTCTGGCGCTGGGCATCTGTCTGAGCATGTTGCTGGCACCTCTAGGACCCTCCTCCTCTCCTCTGGTCTGGCTCGCTCATGGGCATTGAAAGGCGGAGAGGCAAGTTGGCCGCGGAAAATGTCACAAGTCCCCACAGTGTCCAACGAGAGAGGCAGACAACAGACACTAGCCATTCTCCGTTCCTGTGCCTCCAAGATTTTTCCCTGAAGAAAGCAACGTGTGTTTCCCATGTCTATCGCTTTACTTTCAGTGCAGCATTGCTGAGGGTGGCTCAGGGAATGGAGCCCATTGGGTGACCGGTGACTTGCTTATGCAGCCAGGGCCAGGGCGCTTGCCGGCCCCCAACTTAGGCTCCAGCCACTCTTCCCCTGGCAGTCTGTTCTGCTCCCTCAGCTCCGCCTTCACCAGGGACCCCCCCAAAACAGTTTATCCTGGCAAGTGCTCCAGGCCAACTAGGAAAAGGCTGGAGGCGCAGCATGGCGGGATGAGCCTGCCCACTGTTCAATGCTTTGTTTCAGACACAAGGGGGCAGAAGCTCCGGAGGTGGCACGAGTTACCTCATCAGGGTGAGGCCAGTGACAGAATTCTGAGAAGTCTCCGCCCCCACTTCTAATCCATGGACTTGTTTCCTCCCTCCCAGTTTCCCATAAGAACAAGTCTTTGACATCACTGCTTCTGGTCAGCGCTTCGGCTGCTGAAGGAGCCTGGCAAACAGGGGTCCCTAGCTCTCCGGAGGGTACAAATGTGTAAGCTGAAAGGTTGGTGGTTTGAACTCACCCAGCAGTGCCTAGGAAGAAAGGCCTGGCGATATGCTTCCAAAAAAATTACAACCTTGAAACCCATATGGTGTGGGAGGGGGTAGGGAGGAGGGGTCGCGGGGGCAGGAGTTGGACCCCACTCGCCGGCAACTCACAGGACTGCGAGAGCTCTGCTGGGTTGCTCCAGTCCTCACAGAGCCCAGGAAGCCAGGTAAGGCCAAGGCAGACCTGGGTAGAAACGCTAGGTTTGACCGTGACTAGGAAAGTCCAGGGCGGCTCTTCCTAACTTCCCATAGAACGACTGCCGGAGCATAAAAGGTTAAAAACTCCCCCCTTTAAAAGCGAGAACTGCAGCCAACCCACTGGGGCGCTAGTGAGATGGTTGCACCTGCAGGGAAGGTCCTGGACCTCCACTGGGAGACTAACTCCCCCAGGTCCCCGGCTGCTCAAGCATTCGTATTCAGCAGCTCCGGATAACCTGGGAGATGGATGCTGCCTATCCAAATGGGCAGAATGCTGACACCCCCCCCCCCACTATCTACCAGTGGAGACATGCTGTTCTCAGAAAACAACTGGGCAGGGACGCAGGGGGTGCAGGGGGAAAGGCCTGGGGGCACATGGTATGGGGGAGGGGGGTGAGCAGTGCCTGGTTGATGGAGCGTGAGAGGGAGCGCAGGGACTGGAGGAGGCCTTGCACGCAGCACCCTTGGATGGTGGGTTTCACATCCTCCATCCGCTCCGCTGGTCTGGTTGGGGTTCCCGTTGCCATTGAGTTGGTGATGACTCATGGGAATCCACAGGACAGAGGAGGACTGTCCCCCGGGGGTTCTCAGGCTCTAACCTATATGGAAGAAGCCAGAGTGGTGCCACAGGTCGAGGTTCAGCTACCTGATTAAACGTTGGCAGCCTGAACCCACCAGCTGCTCCGAGGGTGGGAGTGGGGAGGCAAGCTTCCATAAGATTTATAGTTGTAGGAAGCCTACGGGGCAGTTCTCGCTGGTCCTGTGAGGTCATGGTGAGTCCACAAGGACTCAGCAGCAGTGGGGTTGAACTCTGGAAGGTAGCAGGCTGCGCCATCTCCAGTGGAGCAGCCAACGGGGACAGGAAGCACCAACTTTGGGCAGCTAGGAATGCTTCCCTTGTGTGCCCCAGGGGTCCTTCAGGAGTGGGCGCAGGAGAGAAACATGTGACCCCTCAGGACCAAGTCACCAGGAGGAAGCTGACCAGACATCAGGCCTGGGTGAGGTGGACCACCAGGCAGTGTAGTGCAGGTCTGAGAGGGAGAGGACCCCCGCAGCAAGAAAGTAGGTCAAGGACAAAGCACGGGTCCATCCTACTGACTGCATCACGGTCGGCAGGTCTCTTTTCATTTGAGAATGGAGACTCGGGAGAAAAAGAGCCCCCCCTGGAAATGAGACTGTAGAGCAGGGAGACACCCCCAACAAAAAAAAAGCAATACCCAATAGCCAGAGAAAATTAATCTGAAAAGGACACCTTATGGACACTGCAAGGCCATGGTAGTGCCTTTATGTGGCATCTCAGTGTGGTACCCAAAGAGACGGCTCTGATGAAGCAGAAGCTGCTCGGGAAGGAAGCAGATGGAAACGCACCCACACTCACACGTAATGCTGAAAGCAGATGGTAAGACACAACGTGCAGGGAGAAGAGACATGCGGTCGCAGGGCTGAAGCCATGAAACAAAACTGACCCTTCGGTTCTTCACGATAGGATTTTATGCAATTTTCAGAGAGGGGGGCTTTTCTCTGTAGGAGGGCGTTCTCAGTTAAAGAGTCAAAAAGATGATATTCCTAGATCCTCTACGAAAAGTAAAGTAGAATGGAAAGCAGATGAGTATTCCGGTCCACTCGGAGTTGGGGAAAAACTAGAGACCTCAGAGTGTGACGTCTGAAAAACCAGCGGGTCCATAGTTCTCGTGGCTATGCCTATAACCCTGAGCCCATCAGCCACACACGTTCCCAAAAGAACTGGTGCTCGGACAAATGACACCTCTTTGGAAAGGCTACACTAGGGAAGAGAGGGCAAAGGGTGGATGCTTCCGCTTTAGAACACCCTCTCAATGATGCTTAAAGGCAAGCAATTTCAATATTGAAATTCCCCATTGCTCTTATTGATTGAGTCATGTCCCCCAAATGGGTGTGTGGCAAGCGAGAAGCTCTGTGGGGGAGGTTCTAGGATCCCTTTGGGGAATGAGTGGTTTCGTTATGGGAGTGCGGCAAGATCAGCAGAGGGTGTAGCGGAGTCCATCGCTCTGTCCAGCTGTACAAGAGATTAAATTGGGAGAACAGAGCAGGAGGCGGGGAAAGAGACATGAGGGGATTTCAATGAAAGACATGAAACAAAATGTGTATGCATTGTTGATTCGCTCTGTAAACCTTCACCCAATTCACATTTAAAATTTTTAAATAAAATAAATACAAATTAATATACATCTTTACCTAGAAAACCCAGAAGCTTTAAGAAACAGACAAACAAGCAAAAAAAAAACAACAAACCAAAACCCACATCAGCCCTTCTGCCCTCCAGTTCAGCCTAATTCATAGTGGCACCATGGGGGGAAATTAGAACCGCCCATATGGTTTCCCAGGATGCAAATCTTTGGAGAAGTACAGTGCTTTAAC
Source organism: Tenrec ecaudatus (assembly GCF_050624435.1). Lineage (NCBI taxonomy): Eukaryota > Metazoa > Chordata > Mammalia > Afrosoricida > Tenrecidae > Tenrec > Tenrec ecaudatus. Next base: position 19,167,472 of record NC_134544.1, read on the forward strand.
CACTGTGCCACCAAGAATCCTTCCAAGATCCTCAAGTGACCAATTATGAGAACTAATGAGAAAGTTCAGCCAGATGGCCAGCTACAAGATGAATACAACATTTACTATTGATTTGTGTACTTAGATAATCCAAGAGACTATACTGATAAACTATTAGAATTAATATTAGGATTTAGCAAGGTTCTTAGACTGTTCAGCAGGATGGCCAGCAACAAGATGAACATACAACATTTAATATTGATTTGTGTACTTAGAAAATCCAAGAGACTATAACAGATAAACTATTAGAATTCACATTAGGGTTCAGGCAGATTCGCAGACTAAAAATCAGTAAACAAAAATCAATTGTCTTTCTATACACCAGCAACAAACAAAACTGAATATATATGCACACATGCTTATAAGTAAATCTAATAATAGGTATGGAAGATTTCGATGGAGAAAATTATAAAACTTTATTGGAGAAATTAAAGAATGCCTGAATGAATTGATTGGGAGACTCAATATTATGAAGAATTTAATTCTCCCTATATCGATCTATCAGCCCAATGCAATCAATCCCCAATCAAAATCCCAGCAGGGTTTTCCCTCCGCCCTTCCCTCCTTCTTTGTTTCATTTCGGTGTTTGGAATTTGACAAGCGGATTCAAAAACCGATATAGGAATGCGAAAGTCAGAGACTAGCCAGTTATCCTTGGGGAAGCAGAGCAAGGCTGAAGGGCTTGCTGCATCAAGCACGAAGTCCTCGATGAAGGCTAACGTAGAGTGGCACAAGACAAGGGTGCCCTCAGGGTGATGGGTTGACGTAGTGGCTGCAAAAATGGGCTCCAAGATCACCGCAACCATGAGGTTGGCCCAGGCCGGGCGGTGTCTCGTTCTGCTGCACATGGGGTGGCTATGTGTTGGAACAGATCTAACCTGACAACCACCCCCACAGTATGGCTCCAACAATGCGGAAACATCTCTAGACCCCTGGAAGAAGCAGAAGCCCAGACACAGATCTATATGCATGTAGACGCCTGATTTAATAACCAGAAAGGCACTTCAGAATTCGAGGAAGGCATGTTCTTCCCAGAAGTAGAGATGGGACAACTGGACAGGCACCAGGGAGGGGCTGGTGCTTGGCCCCTGCTTCACGCGTTGGAGGCAAATTAATGAATTCTGTGTGAAGCACAGGTCTCAAGGTGAACTGCAAAGCCACGACACTTTGAGGAGAGGGCATAGGGCTATAGCTTTAGGATCACAGGAGCGGTTTCTCAAACAAGACTCAACAAGTCCTTCACAAACGGAAATGAGGTCTCTCTTAGGCCACATTCCAATGAAGAGCTCCCCTTGTTCAAGGCACCAATACGAGAGGGTAAAAGAGACAGGAGATCTGCATCACGGATGACTGAGAGCGAGGTTACAGCCAGGACACAGACAACCTCTTGGAACGCAAGCATGAGAAAAAGTCAGACATCCCAATAGGAAAGCAGACCGTCTAAACCCAAACCAAAGCAGACCGTCTAAACCCAAACCCATTGAGGCAATGCCCACTCAGCGATCCAGAGTTTCCCAGACTGCAACTCTTTATAGGAGTAGAAACGCGTCTTTCTCCCGAGGATGGCCCGTGGTTTCAAACTGCTGGCCTTGTGGTCAGCAGCCCCACGCACAGCCACCACGCCACCAGGGCTCCATAACAGGCACGTTACAAAAGAAGGAATCTAAGTGGCCAATACATTTATAAAAGATGCTCAACGCTAACAACCTGGGCCTTGCAACTCAAAAACACCATCAAGATGGGTTAAAGGGCAAACTGCCTAGATTCCAAGTGATGAAGTGAGAATGATTGGGGCAGGGAATGTATGGATGTGCTTTTTACAATTGATGTATGTATATGTATGGATTGTGATAAGAGTTGTATGAGCCCCTAATAAAATCTAAAAAAAGAAAAGAGAGAGAGAGAAAAAAAGAAAACGATTAGGGCAAAGAATGTACAGATGTGCTTTATACAATTGATGTATGTATATGTATGGACTGTGATAAGAGTTGTATGAGCCCCTAATAAAATGTTAAAAAAAAAAAAAAGATACGGGAACATGGGAACTCACCTGTGCTGCCAGTGAGCGGATCCACTGGCACAACCACTTTGGAAAATGATGGTTAAGTATTCTCAGGCCTTCCGACTCAGAAATCCCACCCTTCAATAGAGTCCCTTTAGCAGAGGCCATCATGTTCTCACACACCACTCCTCTGACCTTTGTCATGCATGGCAGCCCAACTTCCACCTGCAACTCTGTGGGTGCTTTCTGCCCAACCCTGCTCTGCCCTCCTGCAGTGGCAGGTCAGAAGGGCTGGAGAATGAATGCCATCACCTCCGCCACCACCACCACCATCTCCACCATCACCTCCACCACCATCACCACCACCATCTCCACCATCTCCACCATCACCACCATCACCACCACCACCACCTCCACCACCACCACCTCCACCAAGCTCTAGTTACACAAGTACCTGATAGAGCCCCTTGGCTTGGCTTTCTTTCTTTCTCCACTGCTCCGCTAGGATTTGCTGGGATGGCCTTTCAAGTGTCCTACCTGGTCTTGAGTTCTCATTTCAGGGTCTGTTCTGGGGGAAACCCAAACTAAGAAAACGCTACTGAAATATCTGCTTCTGTACCCAGCGATATGTGTGCAAGACTGCCCAGAGCAGTTGCATTGGTAATAAATCTGGAAACAAGTGCCCGTCAATAGGAGAATGGATGCATTCTAGCATAGGAGTATTATGGAATATGAGGCAACAGTGAAAAAGGGAATACCTTTTGCAATGAAATACACTAGACTTATAAGAAATGAAATACGTGCATAAATGCATCAGAAGCAGCTGGATTGGCACTGATCATCATGGCCAGGACAGAGCCTGCCATAAACAGAAGTCCGGGCTTCAAGGTGGTAGCAAAGGAGGCTTCCCTTGGTCTTAACACTGTAGGGAGAATGTTCAATGCATAACTTACGTTAATAAGAAACTCAAACTCACTGCTATCGAGTCACTGCTGACTCCTAGAGACCCTATAGGGCAGGGCAGCACTGCCCTGTGGATTTCCGAGACTGTCACTATTTCTAGTAACTCAAAGCTTTGCCTTTTTCCCTCGGAGCAGGTGGTGGTTTCAAACTGCTGACCTTGGCAGTTCTCAGCCCAACCACTATACCACCAGGGCTCCGATATTACTAGGAGCCAGCTGTTGATTGTGGCTGTCTATGAATGTCAGAACAGTTTTTTTTCCTGTCGTTTATATTTTGCCCATATTTAACAAGCAATGAAACATTTCACTAGAGATGAAAAAATCAAATCAAACCTTAACCCAGAAGAACTGGATCTGAGAGATCTGAGCGAGCACCAGGGACCTCAGCGCCTGGCCACAAATGGGGTGGGGTGGGGTGAAGAGGAGTCGATTTCCACACTCTCTCCCGCCCATTCATTCTCTTGGCACAATTACACTCTCCTTACCCCAGGCTCTACCATCGTCCATTGTCATGGAGTCCACAGCCAGCTCATGGTGACCAACTGTGTTTGGTGGGGTTTTCAATGGCTTGATTACAGATGTAGATTATCAGAGCTTTCCCCTCTCCAAGGCACCTCTAGGCAGACTGGAATCATCAGCCTTTGGGTTGGCAGCAGAGAGCCCTAACAGCTTGCATCCCATCCCCCCACCTCACATCCCCCTAGGAAGCACCCTTTTCCTTCGCTTTCTCCTCCAGGGCACTCCCTCTCCTAAGCTACCTTGGCCTCTTTCCTGACCAGTCCCCACTGTTGGCACTGCCCCCACCCCACCCCCCTGCATCCCAAGGGCTGGGGTGAGGGTGCAGCTGTAACCAGCCCCCCCCCCCCCCCCCGTGGGAGCTGCCAAGAAGCGCCTGTGGATCAGGGCTAATGGCATTAGGCCATCACTCAGGGAACAGACCTGCGATTACCCCTTGGAGGCGGTCTACAGAGATGATCACATGCAGCACAGCAAGAGGGGAGAGGCATGAATCACAAAGCGAATTAACTGGAAGCTGCTCTAATTAGCGTTATAATTTTTCATGAAACACTAATGAATATGAAATAATGTGGCCATGAAACCACTAGGACAATTAATGCTTTGGAGTCAGTTGAGGTCGTGAAAGGAGACCAGAGACTGTTTAAATAGACCTGCATGGTTCGAATGAAGAGGCCCAGGACTTCAAAATGTTAGGAAGCAAATGGCCATCTCAGGAAGCAAGACCGCTGGCTTGTCTGTGGGTTGTTGATTTTGTTTTCTCTTTCTTGCTGAGGTGCCTGCACTTGGGGTTCAGGAGGGCGGTGGGACCCCAAACAGGAGGTGCTCGGGGAGTCAGATGAAATCCTCAGTCCATGCACAGTAAATGAACTTGGCAGGAGCAATAGAGAACAGAGTCCACGAGGAACTACAAAGCTGTTCAAGAAGGAGCCGACCTCCCGAGCTCCTTCTGCCCCACAGCCACCTGCCTGTCTAAGAAGGACACAGGTGAGTCAAGCCTGTGGGTACAGCTGTCATTCTCACACCTAAAACCTGCTCCTTCTAGAGCTTTTTTGCTCAACAAGAATCACACTTGCCAAATGGTCTTTATCTCAATGTGAGTTATTAAGGATACAGTTAGGACTGACTGTGTGCACACACACATCTATGTTTTCCGTGGGAGCTTAGCAAAATGTCCATAATTAATAAGGTAGTATGAAAAGAGCACTCTGAGGCAGTGTGGCTTAATAGCAGCCCTGGTAGAATCCGTGCGTTCCGTACACAAACCCGGGTTCGAATCCTAGCCATGGCAGTTCATGTGCTGTCATCACCTGTCTGTTTGTGGAGGGGTGTGTGTGTTGCTATAATGCTGAGACAGATTGCAACAGAGCTTCCAGACGAAGATGGACTAGGAAGAAAGGCCTTAAGATCTGCTTCCAAACACCAGCCAACGAGAACCCTCTGACTGCAATGACCCTGGAGATGGCTCAGGACCCTGGAGGTGGCACTGGACCCTGCGGCACTTTGTCCTGGCATGCATGGGATGGCCATGAGCCAGCCAACAACAGCAAAAGGACACTGAGGGTGGGGAGGGGAGCGTGGAGTGAAGAACACCACTGCCCATCTGCCCAGTGTGCAGAGCACAGGCAGGGAGGAGAGCAAAGTCTGGTGATCATCAGCCGTGCACCTGTGAAAATGACATGCAAATGATGCTGAAAATAACCCCCCCGCCCCCCGCCGTATCTAACAGAGTGTCCTCTGTCCTGTCAAGGAAATGAGAAGAACATATACCCGGTGTGGTGCTGAGCGCTTTCGGTTACCTCCCTTCATCTTCCTATGCGCCAACCTTACCCCCATCTGCGGACACTCAAACTGAGGGCCTCCGGGTTAATACTTGGCCTGGGTCGCATCGCTAAGTGTGTAGCAGGGACACCCAGGCATGGGGGGTGGTGTGTTTGTGAGGGGCGGTTAGTTGAACTCCAGAGCTCCTGCTTTTGACTACAAAACCAAACAATACTCTTTGGAGCTAAAAAACCATGCGCGAGTCAGTGACTCAGGCCATATCTCCCACTGAAATACAGGGAAGGTACTCAATATAATAGCAATCAGCCAATCAGAATAAATACAGTCACAGGAGCTAAAGGCTGAAGCACTCGCTATGTTCCAGTCATTCCTTCTTTTTAAGAGAAACTTCGATTTGGGTGAAAGTTTGCAGAGTAAATTAGTTTTCCATTCTACAATTGATACCCATTTTGTTTCAGAACATTAGTTGTAATTCCCTCAAGGTAGCAACACTCGTCCTGCTTCCTCTCTGGGTTCCCAGATTCATTCACCCTCTTTGGGGCTCCTTCCTGCCTTCTGAACGTTGTTCACGTGCAGATGCTGCCCTATTGGTCTCCTGTGGTGAGTGTTTGGAGGAACGCATGCCTGGCGAGTGTACTGAACACTTTCTAGGCCTGCCGGATGTTTGGCTGAAAGGGGATCCCTAGGGGCATGTTCAGTGACAGGTTTAAAGGCTGTCAAAGGGCCACAGTCTTGGGGACCCCACCCATGTCTGTCAGGCTAGTAGGTCGGGTCTGTTTTAGGATTTTGTTTTACGTCTTTCTCCATCTTGTGTGGGACCTTCTGTGGTCCTGATCAGAGCTGTGGACAACGGTCACTGGGCACCATCTAGGTTTTCTGGTCTGAGGGTAGTGGTGGCTGTGGTTCACAGGGTCCACTCCTCCTTTGGGCCGAATGTTTCCCAGAGTCTGATTTTCTTCACTCTTCTTTACCCAGAGAGAAAGACTCCAAAAGCTGTATCTCTTCGAGGGCCACCACCAGCTTTTAAGACCCTCATCACTGCTCACCACTGGGGGATGCAGGACATTGATGCTGAGAACTACGTTATGTCAGTTGACCTAGAAGTCCCCATAGAGGGTGATCCCAGACCCTCGGGCCCAGTGATTCTTTCCCCCAAGGTGCTGGAGAGTGACTAAGAAGCTGTCAGAACGTTTCCCTGTTTGCTGTACTGTACACATTGTATTTGCAACATAAACAAATATGCACACCGAAATATCCTTGCCTGCTCCAGTTATATTAACTGTCTACATGCTCTAACTTACTTAATCATAAGGATCTTGAAGTCTACAGCCACTGAATATGCTAATGAATTTTGAAATGCTTTGAGGCTAGTTAAAATCATCTAAGAGGTAGTTTCTTGGTTTTGTTTTCATATGTAAGCTATTCCAATGGACTGGCCAACCCCCAATTACAGTCGCAGTATCAGGGGTTCCCTTTTCATAAACTACGAATAAGGGAATGTACAACAAAACTAAATGGAACCTGGTCCTGCCACACCCACGCAACAGTAGGTATGTGGAGCCCAATGTTTGCAGCCATCTCATTGAGGATTTTCCTCTTGTTCTGCTGTCCCTCCGCATGACCCAAGATGCTGTCTTTTTGCAGGGACTGGTCTCTCCTGACAAGATGTCCAAAGTATGTGAGACGAAGCCTCATCCTCCTCACTTGTCAGGAGCATTCTGGCTGCACTTCTCCCAAGACAGACTTCTGTGTCCTTTTGGCAGTCCACGTTCAGTACTCTTCACAAGTAGCACAATTCAAACACATCAGTTCATCTGTGGTCTTCCTTCTTCATGGTCCAAATTGCATATGCACGTGAGGCAGATCGCAATACCACAGCTTGGGTCAGGCAAATCCGAGTGCTCAGAGTGATCTCCCTCCTTATCCTTCAACACTTTAAAGAGGTCTCGTGCAGCAGATTTGCCCGATGCCATATGTCGTTAGGTAGGGAGCTCTGGTGGTGTAGTGATAAAGTGCTAACCAAACCCTCCGATTGCTCCATGGGAGAAAACACGGGACAGTCTACACCCAGAGCAAGTGATTACCGAGAAAACAAACGCCCTGCCACTTGACTCATACAGCCCCTATAGGGCAGGGTAGCAATCTATGCCCGTGGGTTTTGAGACTGAGAACCCTTATGGGAGCAGAAAGCCTCACCCTATGGGCCCAGTTCTGTTCCACCCTATGGGCTCATATGAGTCAGACCCACTAGACTCCACCTGTCAACATAACTGCTGACCCAGCCAGGGGTGTCATTTCTTCACATCCATGGGAAGTGTAAGCAACGTGTATCGATTCATAGGATGCTATTTCATATGTACGCAGAGCAAATCCAGCCAAACAAAGTTATCTGCCCAATAGAACTCAAAAATATTTCTCAATTTAATTTTAAACAGGCCTCGATGTGAAGGAAATTTAATTATATAAGTAATAGGGAACACAATGAAATGTCCGTCAAAATTGCTTCCAAAGGTTGAAAATGTTTTTCCTTCTGAGACAATGTTGTTAGAGCAGCTTAGACAGCTACGCTGGGACATCTCTGGAAAAGCAGGGCCCGGAAATCAATGGGATCGCCTCTCTGAATTAAGTATGCACAAATGGAAGCCTCCGAGACCCAGCTAAATCAGCTCGTGTAGCTCTGGGTGTACCAGACCATGAGGTAGCAGGGAGATGCAAATAAACACATTATCCCGGCAGACACATTAATGGCAGGCTAGCCCTCACAGACACATTCAGTGTCAAGCCCAAGCCGTGGAGTATTTGTCACCCTGCTATGACTTAAAAACAAAATGCAACAAAGAGCATGACCCAGACACAGAGCAGTGACAACAGAGAAAGAACAACAAGCAAACCCTAGGCCCTAGGTCTCACTAGAGTCACAAATGAGTCTCCACTTTGATTTCTCCTTTGGCATCACTTCCAAAAGGCTTCTGGATTCCTTGTCAAAGCCAAGTACTCCCTCAACACAAGAACACATTGTTCTAACAATTCGTCAATCTGAGATGCTCACCTGCCTGGCATGATCACCGATGACAATGGGTACACAAGCAAATGTGGTGAAGAAAGCTGATGGTGCCCAGCTACCAAAAGATATAGCACCTGAAGTCTCTGAAGACAATGGGTGCACAAGCAAATGTGGTGAAGAAAGCTGATAGTGCTCAGCTACCAAAAGATATAGCACCTGAAGTCTCTGAAGACAATGGGTGCACAAGCAAATGTGGTGAAGAAAGCTGATAGTGCCCAGCTACCAAAAGATATAGCACCTGAAGTCTTAAAGAACTGAAGATAAACAAGCAGCCATCTAGCTGAGAGACAACAAGACCTACATGGAAGAAGCACTCCAGCCTGTCCTGACTAGATCACTGAGGACAAAGTGGGTGCATAAGCAAAAGTTGTGAAGAAAGCTGATGGTGCCTGGCTATCAAATGATATAGCATTTGGGATCTTAAAGGCTTGAAGACAATCAGGCAGCCATCTAGCTAAGAAACAACAAAGCCCACATGGAAGAAGCACATCAGCCTACCCCAACAGGAACGCTGAAGACAAAGCGGGTACATAGGCAAATGCGAGGAAGAAAGCTGATGGTGCCCAGTTGTCAAAATATATAGAATCTGGGGTCCCATAGGCTGGAAGGTAAACAAGGGGCCATCTAACTGAGAAACAACTAAGCCCACATGGAAAAGGCACACCAGCCTGTGAGATGACAAGGCGTCGAAGGTATCAGGCATCAAAGACCAAAAATAAAAAATTATTGCATTGTGAATGAGGGAGAGTGCAGAGTGGGGACCCAGGGCCCATCTGGGGGAAATTGGACATCCCCTTGCAGAAGGGCTGTGGGGAGGTGACGAGCCAGGCAGAGTGTAGTGTAGCAATGATGAAGTATACAATTTTCCTCTAGTTCTCAAATGCTTCCTCACCCCCACTATCATGATCCCAATTCTACCTTACATATCCGGCTGGACAGGAGGATGTACACTGGCACAGATGGGAACCGGAAATACAGGGAATCCAGGACAGATGAGCCCCTTGGGATCAGTGGTGAGAGTGGCGATATCAGGAGGGTGGAGGGAGGATGAGGGAGATATGGGAAACAGATGACAAGGTCTACATGTAACCTCCTCCCTGGAGGACGGACAGCGGAGAACTGGGTGAGGGAAATGTCGGATGGTGTAAGATATGATAAAAGAATCATTATTTATTAATTATCAAGGGAGAAAGGGGAGGGGGATGAAGGAGGGAGGGGGGAAACGAGGAGCTGATACCAAGGGTCATGTGGAAAGCAGGTGTTTTGAGAATGATGATGGCAACATACGTACGAATGTGCTGGACACAAATGATGTATATATGGATTGTGAAAAGAGATTTAAGAGCCCCTAATAAAATGAGTATATATTAAAAAAAAGCTGAAGTGAGGTGATTGCACTGCTTGGTATTGGAGGCACAGAGCAGTTGGATTGGAATTGGCTAGCTACTCTAGGCAGCACACTAAGACTTGTGCTCAGTCTGGTGGTAATTTCAAGATTGTTAAAAATGAAATTGTTTCGAAATGCATGTCAACTACATGCAATCATCTGGGACTGGAGCTCCCAGAGACTGTTTGTGCCTCCTTTTAGGACCCAGGAGCTGGTGGGCACAATTAGGCAGGACTCAGCTTCGAACTGGGAGGCTGGTGTCAAACTCACCCAACACCCCAAAGGAGGAAGACCTGGAGATCTTCAGTCAAGATAAGAAACATTGCTTCTGAGCTGATTCTGACTCCCAATACCTTACAGGCCAGAGGAGACCTGCCCACGAGGCCTTCCCCAGGCTGCAATTGTTTGCACATCTTTACAGAAGCAGACTCTTGTGTCTTTGTCCTGTAGAGTGGCTGGTGGTTTCGAACCGCTGACCTTTGAGTTAGCAGTGGAACACTTAACCATTACATTCTGTCCTAAAGGTCACTCTGAACCCAGCAGTAGGTGGTCCCTAATGACAACAGCATTAGTTGAGTGCCAACCGGATGGTCCCCATCCGTCAGAACTGCCTCAAGGGCAGCTATGGTCATCACTGGTCTCCATGTGCTGTGCTTTGTACTTTGCCGGGCTCAAGGGAAAATCAGGGGGGTCCCTGCCGGCTATGATCCAGGAGAGGAGGTGTGCTCTCTGCCAGGGGCAGTCTGTGACTGTGCTCAGAGGGAGAGCTGGTCAGAGAGGGCAGCGCCCAGCAGTATGGACTCCTCCTGGCCCCACCTGATACCTTTGGGAGAATGGCAGAGGAGGAGGCAGCCCCAAAGAGACTTGGAGAAAAACTAGAAGAACTTGTGGTCTCTGATACCAGCCATGCCCAGCCTAGGGACTCCAGCGAGAGCGAGGAAACCCTCAGTAGGAGGTGGGCAGGGGAGGCAGTTGCAGATTGAAGGTCCCTCAGAGGTTTCACAGCTGGGCTACTTCCAGTTCTGCCCAACCCTCCTGTCTTAGTCTCAGCATCAAAGGAAACTGGCTCTCCAGGGCGTACATATGACATTCCTACTGCTTGAGCTAACAATGAAGATGCAGCTTATAGAAATGGAATTTAGTGTTGAGGTGGAACATACAGGACTCTTTTTTAAAAGGCAGATGCCTTTCATGGGAGGCATCTCTGTGGTGCATGATCATTAGGCATGCACTTGGATACTATGGATATAATGAATGGTGAAGGAGGAGGCAGACACCAGATCTTTAAAAAGCCGGTCAAATCCATGGGAGAAAACAACTGGGCAACATTTTCTCCACCCGTAAGAACTTTTTTCAGTACTATGTAGGGGAATTGTGTACATTTCCTAAACAGAAAAAGAAAATGAACCACCGAAGGTCAAAGATCTCAAGTTGGTTTGGTTTATTCACATTTTTATGAGAAAGGGGAACAAGGACAAATGAATGAATATGAAAATGCTCGTAGGCAGCTCTTTACAAGTAAATTTCAATCAATAGCAATCTCAGAATTTGCAGTATATCAAGTAGTGGCTATTTAAATGTAAATCTCCGGTTATTGATAATTAAAACCTCTTAAGGAGTGGGGAAGGGGCAGTCCCTCGGATTGGCTGGTGGGATGACTCAGGCTCAATTGTTTTGGGTGGAAGCACAGTTCCAGCTTTGAAGGGAAGCAAAAGGACCTTCCTTGTTGATGACCCCAGTGCGAGCAGGGCTGTCATCGTCTGCGGGTTCTATATCCTGGCAGGTTAACACAGACATCCATTTATCATTATGCAAGCAGAGACTTCTGTCGACTGCCAAAACCTTTATACAAAATAAAAGGCCCTGTGGATGTGGCAGCCCAGTCAGGACAACGTTACAAGACCAAAGGAGCCACTGAGAAGGAAACACATTCAATCCCAACTCTTGCAGCGTGTGGCCTTGTTTTATTAAGACTTCTCCCTGCCTGACTCATCGGGACCCTGCAGGACAGGGCAGAACTGTCTGTGGGTTTCTAAGATGAACTCTTTCAGGGAGTAGAAAGTCTCATCTTTCTCCCGAGGAGCGGCTGGTGGTTTCGAACTGCTGACAGTCCAACTCATCACCCACCACGGCACCGAAGCTGCAGCGATGGTTATAACATGGGCTTCATACATGTGTGTCAAAGGCTATGCTTACTGTCAAATCTGGGTCTGGTGGGGGAGGAGGGTTTTGATTGGGTAACCCAACTACCAAACCATGCCTGTCCGCAGGATTGAGGAAACTGCTGGCTTCGAAGCATGTCGGGTTAATTCTAAACAAGTTCACAGACCCGATTCAGGCATCTTCCTGCTCAGTTTTTAGAGCGACGGGTTGGGTGGCGTTGAGATACCAGAAAAATGACTGTTTTTATCCCCCCAACATGGAGTGCAAATTGCTTTGGATCTCCCCATTGTTCACACAAGAGCCACTTGGAATTGTCCAGGGCTGAAAGCCTTCCCGATCATACCCCTGACTTCCCTTTAATGGGGACTTGCTTGTCTGTTCCGAGGCCCCACCTATCTGAGAACCACACCAGCCCTGTATCAGGCCTAACCTAAAGTTCCTTGGGTGGGGGTAGGGGGCTGGGGGGTGGGGTGGGGGTGGTGGCAATGTTCTACATTTTAATTAGCTTTGGGAAGTCAAGAGTCATCTCAGTCGAAACCCCAAGAGCTGTGCATTTCCCCTTCGCACGCACCAAAAAGGCCCCACCTGGCCCTTTCCTGGGGAATAAAAAAGCCAATGAAGCAGCACAGCCTGATTGAAAAAGGCCCGAGTCAGGGGTCAGCGCCTCGTGTCAGCTCTTATCCCGGTCAGGCCAGATGACTCCATTGTGTGGCCTGAAGGACCTTTGTAGGGAGGCCTGTTCCCTGGGTGCATCCTATCACCGAGGATGCTCAGAAAGCAAACCCCGCTTCCAAACTTAGGGCCATGGTGAGCATCCCAGGAGTGAGGCCTCCCTGTGACCTAGCTGCCGGTGGAATGTGAGAGTGCTGGTTAGCTGCCCTGTTCTCCAACCCCGAGAGTGTGCAGGTGGGAAAACAAAGGGTCCATTTATGTGTCCACGATCAACCTTGACAGGAAATCCTAAATCTGAATTTGCAGTGGGTCCCTGCAGCAGGCAGCAGCGGGGAGAATGAGTGCCCTCTCCCTGCCCTGGGCAGGGCCAGTGCCTTTCCTCTCGGAAGGACCGTTTCTTCTTCTTTTATGACTATCTCTGCCTTCACATAGCAAACCCAGAGGTCACTGGCGCGAAAGGAACCTCTTGGGCCCTGTGTGATCTGCGGTGCCAAGGCGCTGGGAATCCGCGTCCACTGAGAGGTTGAACCCCAACAGAAAGGTTTTTTTCTTTTTTGTGCCCAGGAAGAAGCCGGTGGGAAGGCTGCGCTGGCGGCGCTCCGTGGCGCTGTTCGTGGTGCTGAACCGCACGCGTTGGCCCGGAGGCAGCAGCAGGCCATTCTGCCGGCGCTCAGGCAGCCAAGGCGTTTCGGGCTGGGATCGACGCCGCCCCGCGCTGCACTGCTCCAGCTCCGTCCACAGCTTGACTCCCAGCTGGCAGGCTGACTCCCTTCTTTGCCATTGCAAAACGGCTACTTTTGGCTTTTTCTCTTCCTGTGGGGTGGGCAGGTGAGGAGTTGCAGGTTGGGCCTATCTCTTTGGAGACAAGCTTTCCCAGTGATGATCATTCTCCCCACTATCCCCTCCATCCTCTATACCATTGTTTACCTTACTGCCCCCTCCGCCGAGCCATCTCTCTGGCGGGAATGGTTATATTTCTCTGAGCTCTTGCGGACGGATACTGGGCTTTCCTCTAACCCTCCATCCCCAAGCACTTTCCTTTCAGCGGAATGCCAGCACTTCGCTGTGTGCTGGGCAGACCGGGTGAGCTCTCCTTTGCAAGAAATCGGAAGAGGCAGAAGCTAGAGCCTCAAACTACTGGGAGTGGGTACCTTATGCGATGTATAGGATGATAACGTTTGCATCAGGCAATGGTTCAAAAGGTGGAGATGGTGACACAGATAATAAGCAGTAGGTGTGGGTCTTATGGGAGGTGCTGGGCTGACTACAGATGGAAGACTCCCAGCAGGTGGCACCCTTGCTCCAGGTGGCAACCTCAACTGCCCTCTTCAACTCTGCCTCCAAGCGTCCTTCCACCAAACTAACCCCAACCTCCTTTGCAGGCCCGTCCTCCTCCAGATCCCAGCCTGTATTCCCCCTCAAAGTACCCTTTGCACAATTCTATTCACTGAAATGTTAGAAAAGGAATCTAAATTGAAAAAAAAAGGCACGTCCCTGGGAAGACTTTCTTTCTGGTTGTGATTGATGGCACTCAGATCAAAATTGTTTAATCATCAATAACATGATTCAGCAGTTGGGAAATGTAAACAACTTGTGCAACTGTGCGCTTTGGTCAAAGCCCTCTGGGAGTGGGGGGTGGTTGCCGGACTCTGGGCTGGACCAAGCCTAGGGAGGGCAGGGCCACTGGGATGTCCCCTCCCCTCCCACCAGGGCAGAGCTGGCTGCGCTTCCAGCCTGACTGGCGTGACCTTTGGTTTGTGCAGCACACACGCAGTTGGGTTGGGGTTAATGGCACTTTGCAGGGAGCTCCAATTGAGTAAACAAAAATGAAAAAAAAAAAAAAAAGCCTTGCCCTGTTCTAATGGAGCACATTCTTCTGAGGCCTACGCCTTGGTTCAGTCCCCTGCAGCTGGGCTGTAGGTCCATGTCACCACTAAAGCAATCAGCCAATGAGAAAAGCCTTCTTCCCCCAGGGGCGACTCGAGGATTTTGTTGCTGTTTCTCTCCTAGGCTTTGGGATTTTGTTTTAAATTGGCAATCCAACTTGATCTGAACCTCTTGCATCAGACTCCAGGATGAGCTTGGAGAAATGGCGTGTTTGCTGAGTGTGAGATTTTAAGGGGCCTGGTCCCTTGTTCAGCCCAGCTTGGAGAGCATGCTGCTTCCTGTTCAATTAGCCTGAACCATCGCTGAACTGTGCCCTTTGAACTCGCTGGGTAGATAAATACATTAGCTCACCTAAGGAATCGTTAATATTTTTCAATCACATAAAACAAACATAAATGTCCTAAAACAGCCCAAGAGATAGCCAATTAGAAATAGCTCATGTACCATGTTGGGGAAAAAAAAATCACAAGTGGTTATAAATAATATTATTGCTAGAGAGAAAAAAAAAGAGTGGGGAAGAAATGAAATGGATTTCACCAACAGTTCTGGAGTCAAAGAGAACTTGCACTTTCTATCTGCAGCAAGAGGGATGTCATTGCTACTAGATGCCAACCAGTCAGTTGGCTCATTGTGACCTGATGCACAATGGATCAGAACCCTGCCTAGTCCTGTGCCACCTTCAAATTTGTTGCTACATTTAAGCCCATTGTTTCAACCAGTGTCAATTCATCTCATCCAGTATTTTCTTTTTTGTTCTACTTTACCAAGCATGATGTCCTTCTCCAGGGAATGGTGCATCCTGATAGCATGTCCAAAGGACATGGCATCAAGTCTTACCATCTTCGATTTAAAGGAGTGTTCTGACTGTACTTCTTCCAAGACAAATCTGTTCTAGGCGGTCCACGGTACTTTCGATCTTCTTTGAAAAAACAAAGCAAACACCTCCCTGCCGTCGAGTGGATGCCAACTCATGGAGACCATAGAGGGCAGCGTAGAACTAGAACTGCCCCCTATGAGTTTCTGAGACTGTAACTATGTATGGGAGTAGAAAGCCCTGCCTTTCTCTCCTGGAAAGGCTGATGGTTTCTAACTGTTGACCTTGTGGATTGTAGCCCAACGTGGAACCACCCGGGCTCCTCTCAACATTCATAGAGAACACTGTAATTCAACGGCACCAATTCTCCTTCGTTAGATCTTCCTACTCATTGCCCAACTTTCCCATATATACGGGGCAATCAAAAATACGATAGCTTGGATCCTGAGTCCTCAAAGTGACTTTTTGCTGTTGTGGTGGTGGTGGTGGTGGTGATGGTGGTTTGAACACGTTAAAGAGGTCTTGTGCAGTAGATTTGCCTAATGTAAGCTGTCATTTGACTCTTTGATTCTTGCTTCCTTTGGCACTGCTTGCAGATCCAAGTAAAATGATGTCATTGACAATTTCAATCATTCCATCATTGATGATGATGTTGCCGGTTGGTCTAGTTGTCAGGATTTTGGTGTCCTGAAGGCTGTCGTCCTTGATCTCCATTAGTAGGTGCTTCACGGCTTTTTTTGATTTCTGCAAGGTGAGGCTGGATCATCAGCATATTACAGGTTATTAATGTCCCTTCCTCCAATCTTGATACCAAATTTGTCTTCCTGTCGCGCAGTTTCCCGGACTATCTGGTCATCATAAAGACTGGATAAGGATGGTAAAAGAATACAGCCCTGATACCTATAATCCCTGCTTTTGAACTACCGAGAACCCCCCTCTTATATTGGAATGGCTGCCTCTTGGTCCAAGTACAGGTTCTGCATGATCACAATTACATGTTCAGAACATCCCATTCATCGCAAAGTTATCTGTTAGATGCCCACAGTGGAGTGCCTTCACATAGACAGTGAAGCTCACATGGTTGTCTTCTGGTATTCTCTGCTTCCAACCCACTTCTATCTCACATCAGTAATCTACCCCTTGTTCCACAACCTTGTCTGCATCCAGCTTGCCTTTCTGGCAGTTACCTGCCGAGGTACTGATGTGGCCATTAAAAAAAATATTTTCAGCAAAGCTTTACTTCTATGTAATATGAATGATATTGTTTGAAAATGTCTTCAATCTGTTGGGTCTCCTTTCCTAGGCACAGGAACAAATGTAGAGCTCTCTTCCAGTTGGTTGGTCAGGTAACTGTCCTGAAATTTCATGACATAAATGAGTGAGCACTTCCAGCACTGAAATTAGTGTTCCACCAGTTCCTGGAGTCTAGTGTTTTGCCAATGGACTTTTTCCTTCAATATGGTCCTGGGTAATATGCTTCTCCCTGAAATGGCTGGATACCGACCAATTCTTTTTGGTACAGGGATTGTGTGTTCCATCTGGCTCCTCTTGTTCCTGGGTCAGTCAATATTTTTCCACAGAAACTTTCATAATAGTAGCCCCAAAGTTGACTTTTCTTCAGTTCCTTCAGCTCCAGGTTTGCTGACCACGTCCTTCTCTTTTGGCTTTGTAACTCCAGCTCAAGTCATTCTTTGCAGTCTTACATTCTGCTCCGCTCTTTTTCATCACCGTTTCTTCCACGTGCTTTAGCTATTCTATGCTCAGAACCAAGTTTCAGAGTCTTTTCTGTTATTCACTTTGATCTGTTCTTCCATTCTTTTCTTGTTATATGTTGTCCCCGATGCCATTGCTTAACTTGCCAGGTTTCTCCAGTCATTACTGCTCCAGGCACCGAATCTATTGTTGTGGTGGTCTCTAAATTCAGAGTCAGGTGGGACAGACTCAAGATTGCACGGTGGTTGTTGCGGATTTATTTTCATTTTCTTCAGCTTCAACTTGAATGTGCGTATGAGCAATTGATCGGCGTTTCATAGTTGGTCCCTGGACTTGTGCTGATGGACAACATTGAGCTACAGGAAGCTGAACAATGTTTAACAATTTCTATTCCATCTACACTGCCCTATAAGAAAAGTTATACCTTACTCTTCGGCTAGTTTCCACCCACTTCCATTAGAAGCCCTCTCCCTTCTGGAGCAACCTTGGTGTCCAAGCTGTGGTACAGCATCCCAAACATACCATCCCTGGGGAGCATTCTATCCCTGGTCTGCTACAAATAATCCAAAATAATTATTGGCGAAGTATCACTGGTTTTAAGTGAGCTTGCCTAAATGGACCAAGCTAATGGCCCGATTGAAGTCATTTTGCAGGAGAAAAATTATGTTCCTAAGACACTGGGATGGTGCACATATAAACAGATTTTCTTTTGCGGTTGGGGAGAGGGAAGGAAATACTAAATGCATCTATTCTGCCTTTACCTCTGCGTGTCACCTTAGGAGAATGAGAGAATCATCCCCTGCCCCGTCATTTCCTATTTCAATTTGATTTCATTTCACTTCCCACAATTCTGCCTCCTGACCCCTCCCCTCCCACTCCCTTTTCATTTTTGTTTGGGTTGGAGTGTGGGCTTAATGCCCAGCTATCCTAGATGAGAACACTTAAAGGAACATCACAAGCGCGAAGGGTAAATCTATTGAACGAGGGTCTTTAACTATGTGGTTTCCTTAAAGGGAAAGGTTGGATCAATAGGATCGATATGAAAGGTTTCCCTGGCCCTGCATAAAAGGGTAAGGGCTTCTCATTTCACTGGTTTAACTTGACTCTCTGACAAATGCAAATCAATGGATCTGTGTCTACAACAGATTCCCTAACAGACTCAATTTAGGCAAAGCCCAGTGCCTCACCCTGAGGGCGGGGCAGCCAAGCTTGTCCCAGGGGCTGCTCCAGGGCCCAGCTTTACGCTCAAGGTCCTAGGATGGGGGTGGGAGATGGGCTTGGAGCAGCGAGGGGCAGGCTAGCCAGGATCACCAATCAGCCTAAATGAAGGGGTTTGCTGACCACCTTCAGAGGAGAGCCTGCTGCCCAGGGCGTCTCCAAAGAGGGTGGAAAACAATGCAATGCCAGAGAGGATCTTCCAAAGATGTCGCTGCCACATGAAAAAGAAGCCCGCATGCCTGGGATCTGGTCAGCCAGCGCCCCGGGCTTCCCGGCCAGCCGTATAGATCTGGAGGGCTGACAGGACTGAAGAAGCCGCAGTGAAATATTGACCACTGGAGCAGCTCGATGCTTGAGCTCTAGGAATGTGCTTTCTGCCCTTTCTTTGGTGGTAACTGGTTCGTCTTTACAATGACAAGGTAAACCACCAACACCGTGGGTTCTTTCCCTTTCATTTTACCTTTCCCTTTAAAAATGTGATGCTTTCCAGAGATTACATGACTTCGAGTCAATACCAGTTACAGAGAAATTATTTTTCTTCCTGCAGGAGAAAGTATATGTATATTTGATTACGCAAGCCAAAGTCCAATGCTGATTAAATTACGGTGGAGGTGTGCTTCCAACCCAAACAAAGTCTGCTTTCTCCAGGAGAGTAATGGGTCCTCAAACGGTGAGCGAGGCGCCGACATGGAATGCAGATTCTTCTTCCCTCTGGGATGGTGGGGTGGGGGTGGGGATTTATTTTTCCATAACAAATGCTCACTGCTTCTAGGCAACCTGCTCCCCAGATGGGCGGTCTACATCCACATGGCCCACAGCCTGCCCCAAGCTCTACAACACCAGGCATCAGAGGAGTTGGGTTACCTGCTCTTTAACACTAACCTGTGCCCATTTCCCAGGCTCGGCCTTGAACTGGAAGCGTGGACAACAAAAAGCAGCCTTTCCCAAAGGCACTGCAGTCCCCTGGAAGAAAAGACTAACTCTCCTGAGAAAATAAGCTGCTCTGAGCAGGCTCAGCACCCTGAGACCGGCCACCTGACATCATTAATGGTCTCCTGGGGTTCTTCATAATGGACTCTTCCACTAAGAAAAGGAAAGGTATCCCCAGGGGTCAGGAAAAATGGGGGCACCTAAGAAGTCCCTGGAGGTGCAATGGTTAAGCCTGTCCTTCCGTGGCTGCTAGCTGAAAGGTCAACGGCTCCAGCAACCAGTGGGTCTGTGGGAGGAAGGGCCTGGTGATCTGGTCTCATAGAGACTGTAGCCTAGGAAACCTGCTAGGTGTCAGGAGCCACTTGAGGGCACATGGCATGTCGCACAAGAGTGTGTTAAACTACGATTTGACAGGTTTGCCGGTTTGACCCCTCGGAGTAGCCTCGGAAGAAAGGCTGGAGCTCTGCTCCCAAAAGGTGACACACAGCCTCAAAAGCCCCATGATGCACAGTCCTGCTCTGAGCAGATGGGGTCGCCGTGGGTCAGAATCAAGGTGAAGGTCACGGGTCGCCGTGGGTCAGAATCAAGGTGAAGGTCACGGGTTGGGTTCTTATTGTGGTGGTCATTATTACTGTGGGAGGAGGGTTGGGAAGTCCCTGGGTGGTGCCAGCAGTTAATGTGTTCTGCTGCTCAATGAAACACTGGTAGTCCATAGCTTTCCAGAGGGTACCTCAGAAGAAAGGACTGGTGATCTACGCGCCCCCCCCCCAATCAGTTTACTCCAGTTCTACTCTGACGCATACGAGATCACCACCAATCAGAATCCACTCAAGGCCAACCGGTTGGTTAGCTGATTAAAGAGGTCAGAAGTCAGCTTGGCCCAGAGAGTCTGAGGATGAGGGTGGAGACTCTAAATTCTCACCCCCTCTGAGATTCCTTTACCTACTATTCCCACCTGCCTTCCTTTTTTGGGAAGAACCCAGAAATGAACCCTGCTCCTCTTCGGAGCTTTTTATTTCTCCAAGGCTGACAACCCCTGCCCCTCTTCAGGATTCCACTTTGTGAGAAGGCAGCCCCTGCCCCTCCCAGGGAGAGCCTGGCTGGACACTGGACTGACCAGTGCGTCCTTCAGGAGGATACCTCACAGCCTGCTCCTCCTTTCTCAGCTCCCCCACCCCACCCCTCACCTCTTGATGGGCTTCCTGTCGAAGCAGGTGTGTAAAGGTAAGCAAACCTGGCCGGCAATCACATGCAGGTGACCTGAAATGGGGCCTTGCTTAGTTAAGCTCTCAGCACTTCCAGGGGCCTACACTAGGAAACTGAGGCCCTTGCAGAGACCATGGCTCGGGGCAAGGAGGGGATGGTGCTTCCCCAAGAGAATGGGACATCTGCTCCCAGCCTTGGAGAACCCTAGAGAAGCTGGGGGCTTGGTTTACCTCCTACCCCCGTGCTCATCGTTCACCAGGCATGCCCTCCCCTTGGGATTCTAAAATGGGAGCAGGGGTGGACAGTCTAAGATCCCAACCTCCAAAGGCCCAGGCGCCCATGGGGGGAGGGGGCCAGCTGTCTTCCAGATCAGAAGGAAACCACCCACTCTCCCTCTCTCCTTAACTGGAGCCCTATCACATGACCAATCGGATGGTTTTAGGAGGGGGGTGAGGGGCAAGCTTCCACTGGGAGTCCAGGCAGGGTCAATGCGCCTTCTTTCCAGGGGTTTGGGGGGGGGGTCACTGGTAGGGCGATGAAGGTCCATCTTTGGGGGCAGAAATCCCCCCACACACACACACCCTCCCCGCGCGCCACAGCTCAAGGCCGAAGGCGCTCTCAAAGAAAACCTCTTCCTGCTAAACGCAGTCCTTCTCTTCAAGGAGAAGCTTAACTTTCTCCAACCGCTGGGTTTCTAAGTTCGAAACACCAGCGTGATTTAGTTCCCAACGCCCCCCACCCGGACCCCCGGGCCCCGCTGCCGCTAGACTCTGCCGTAGCTCTCGGTTTCCCAGCAAAATGCATCCCGGCATTCCTTCCATAAGCAACGAGTCACCATTTTGGGGAACGGGGTAGGCGTCCCCCAGATAAATACTTATAAGTTCAACAGCGACTTCCCAGAGAGTAGCCTCAATCCAGGGGCTGGCTCGGAGATGCCTGGGGCTGAGCGAGCGGAGGGGGAGGTGGACGGGGCGCAATGCTCCCCAGGCCTTCCCTGCGCCTCCGCCTCCTCCTCCTCGCCAGCCGCCCCTCCGTCCTTCCCTGGTGGGGCCGGCGCGTGGGCCCAGAGCAAATTCCTGCCACTGCCACGCCTAGAGAGCCGCAGCCCAGACGCCCCCGCCCGCCCCTTACCCCTACCCCTAGCAGCGTTCAATTGTCCTGCAGACGCACCTGCGCATTAGTTCTTCCAGGGAGACTTACTGAAAGTCCTGAGGCGCTGCGCTCCTAGCCATCGGTTTCAGCGCAGTCATTTCTCAACTCGAGTTGGTCGGTTAACTCCGTACGGGAAGGAGACTGGATTTCGAACCCATGGGGCTTCCCTGAGTAGGTGGAAAGGAGGAGAGACTCCGCCCCCCTCAACACCCCTTGGGTCTGATGTACCACGTGCAGTCGAGGGTCGGAACGAGCGCAGGGGTTGTGTTGCGACTGTGAGATGCCTGAGCAGGCTGCACATCCCGAGGCCGGCTGGCGAGGAGCGGGAAGCAAGGTTAAGGTGCCGGGACGGACCATTAGCTGGGCGCCCGCTCTGGAGAGGACCCGGAGGCCGCTCGGGTTTGGGCCTGCCCTGGAGAAGCTACCCGGGACTTCGGCTCTGGTCTGGGCTGGGGCGTGGAGGGAGCGCTGCTGGGAAGAGCGAGCCGTCGGGCTTACTGGAAACACGCCGGATCAGGTTCCAGATCAATGAAATCTGGGTCCGCACGTTTACGTTATTGTTGCCAGCATTAATGCTCTTTTAATCTTCCAAACATTATCAGCATCGATCTCCCTCCATATACACATTTGTTTGAGAAAGTGACATAACCACACGGTGGACAGCTAGGAATAAAAATAAAGGCGCAGCCTCGCGCGTCCCAGGCGCCTGGCGGCCTGAGCTCAGGCTCCCGCCCAGCTCCGGCTCCTGCGCCGCCCGCTCACGCCCACCTGACGGCGTGCCCGGGAGGGACTCTGGAGGCTCCTGAGGCTCCAGGAACCCAGGGCAGCCGCAAGCTTTTCCCTTATTGATCTAAGCAGCTATCCAGCAAACACATCGCCCCCGTTCAGTCCTGGCAAGGGTTGCATTCGGCCTCCCTCCCAGGCTCGGATCCCCCACTAAGCAGCCAGGGACCAGTGGGGCTGGTTAAGGTGCCCCAGGCCCGCACAGCGGAGAAAGGATGGATGGGGAGGCTGGGCTGCGCAGGAGGACCAGGTACCCACCCTTCCGAGGTGCTCGCCGACCCCAGGTCAGGCAGAGGACGTCCCCTGAACTAAAAAAGACCCATGGCCAGCCGTGCTGGCCGTGTCCCACTGTCCCACTGTGTCCCCACACTGGGTGGCCCCACACTAGCGACAGCTCCTGCAGGGACAGGCGGGACTCAGTCTCCTCAGACTCCTAGGGGCCTGAGGCTTGGAGGGGCTCCGCTCTGCCTTCACGGCTTGGAGAACACCTGGCCACCCAGACTTCCGTTTTCCTTCGTGGGCAGGTGGGGGGGAATGGGGGTGTCCTTGAGATTATCTCAGCTCCCTCTAGTGCTTCCTTCAGAGACCTTTGGGGCTCAAACTCCGGGAATGTCTGTGCTTGAAACCGCAGTTGTCTTCACCGCCTCTTACTGGACAATTGTCCTTCCAGGGCAGGCCCGCAGGACACCACTTCCTAACCTGGCCACCCTTCACATACAAGTCCAGCACAGTTGTATGGTCTCCCCTCTGAAGCCTCCCCTCAGGCTGGAGACACGCCTACCAACCTCTGGCAAACAATACAGGGTGGCCAGTTGGAAAGGGCTTATTTCTTGGGGCAGGTCTGGGACGCGTTTTCAGGAAGGAAGGTGTGTGATGCTTAGGTGCTTCTTGTGCCCCTGACTGACTGGGCCTCTGGAAGCACCCAGAGAGGCCACCCGAAGACCAAAAAGGGAAGTTCAAAGAGGACCAGTCTGGCAGGATGGAGGCACAGCCTGGGCCTTGGAAGCCAGAAGCAGTAGTCCCAGGATCCCAGGCTGGTTGAACCCCTAGGGCCCAACTGCAATAGGGCCCAGAGTGCAGCCCAGTCTGGCGGGGATTCTGATCAATCAATACTCCTGGCAGGGAAGGCCTCCCTTTTCTTCTCCATTTGCTCCCATTCCCTAGCGATCAGAGCACATAATACCTACTTACCAGGCCCAGCTTCTGCGCCAGTGTCTGAAGAGACTGATCTACTGACCCTGAACTGAAAAGCCTCCTATGTAATAATAACCACTCAACACACTTGTAGTTGCTGATAGAATGGTCAGATAAAAAGGCTAAAGCTCTTGTCCCTTTTCAATAGGGGGTAATAAAACAGACACACATTTGAATGCTTGAGCAAAGCAGTGTGTGGGTGTGTGTGGTGGGGGTCGGCAGGAATTTCCCACTCCCTGGAGGAGACCTTGGAGTGGCTGGCGCAGTGGTTCTAAGCGCTCACCTGCTCCAGGAGAAAGATGTGACAGTCTTCTCTAGTAGAGATGTACAGCCTTGGAACCCCTGTGGGTTCTCTTCTGTCCTATAGGGTTGCTGGGAACCAGAACCAACTGCAGGACAGTGGGGTGGGAGACTTGGGCATCCCCTCCACCCCCAACAATTTCAGTGCCTGTCTCAGAAACATAGCTTGGGCAGCCCTGGGCCCCCTCCTCTTCTCCATAAGGTTTCCATGATTTAGGCTCATAGCAACCCTACCGGGGCAGATTAGAACCACTCCTTAGGGTTTCCAGACTGTAAATCTTCACCAGAGCATCCAACCGTTCTTGCTCTAGTGGGACAGAGGGTGGGTTTGAACCGCCCACCTCATGGTTAGCAGTCCAAAGCTTAACCCTCTAGCCACAGGATGCCTGCAGTAATACTTGAGGCCCTTGCAAAAAGGTCCACTGCTCTAAAAAGCAACGCAGCACTTTCTCCACCTCAGTTGGAAACCTACACAGGCTGAAGAAGGCATGTGCTTTTAAAGCTCTGTTCTTTGCGCTGCTGGCGGGAGGGGGCGGCAGCGCTCTGAGATGAGCCCACGTAGAAGAGCTGTCATCCTCTCTTCCACCAAACCCCCCACCCACTCAAAGACCAGAGACCAAGTTCTCTCTGCCCCCGCCGCCCCTCCCCCACCGGGTGCCCAGGAAGGAAACTAGTGCTATAGCTCACCCAAGGGGGCTGGGGATTTTTCTGGGGGCCTAACACAAAGGGTACCCATTGTTCAGAATCACCAGTGAGTAGGCCCTCCGTTTCTTTTTCACTGCTCCCTCCATTAACTGCTTAACGTTTGCCAAAAACTAAGAGGAAATGGCGATAGAGCGGAAGAAAGACAGTTCGCACACCCACACGCACTGCATGGTGAAGAGCTGCTCGCTGGTTTGGGGGAAGCGCTCTGGGGAGAGCTGTTTTGTTTTGTTTTGTTTTTACCTTCTGAGATCAAGACCGCGGGCCATTGGGGTCTAGGAACGAACAGCGGGCAAAGGGGTAGGTGAGGAGGTCGGAGCGGAAACGGCCCCCTTGGCAGTCCTAGTCCTAGCCTCAGCTATCCCCGGCGTACTAGCGTGCACCCAATGAGCCAAGCTCTAGCAAAGCCACGGAGGACGCCAGCGGGAACTTGACTTTAGCCCTGGGGAGGAGCGCCTTGTGAGGTTGACTAGGAAGGCGCCCCCCCAAGATCTACACCTATGCAAATCACTGTCAACACGAATTGTCCCCCGGACCACCTACCGACCCCAGAGATATCGCCCCAGCCCCACCAAAGCAAGCCTTCCTGGCTTGTAGACCCGTATTGTGTGAGTGGGGGACGGGCGGGGGAGGGGCTGGATACTTCGCTCCCCAGAGCAGGCAGTGGGATCTTGGGAGCAGCTCGGCCACGACTCCCAAGCAGGATGTGTGCGCACAAAAGCAGGCAAATGCGTGCCAGCCGCAGCCAGGGCTCTGTCTCCCTATTTCTCCAGCGCCCGCAGCCCACACAGGAGGCTTCTGTGCTCCAAGAACAATAGAGGGCTGTACCTCGCGGCTCGGCCGCTAGAGGAGGCACAAAGAGCCCAGCCGGCTTCTGAACAATGTACCCGGCGCGTCCACCCGTCCCCTCCCGCGGGCCGCCGGCCCTCCCCGCCGCCGCGCAACGCGCACAATCAGCGCCCCGCTTAATGCAAAGGCGGGGCTTGCAGCCCGCGGCGGAGATGCATTAAGTAACCTGCATCTTAATTTCTCGGCATCTCTCCCGTCAGCGCCTGGTCTCTCCCGGAGCCCCAGCCAAACGCTGGGAGCCGGGCGAAGGCGGCTGACGAAGGAGACTGGGCACTTTTCGCTCGTCTCTCTTCCTTGGTGTCCCCAAAGCCAGTGAAGGTGGCAGTCCCAATCGGCTTCTGGGCACCCTTCCCTAGGCGTGGCAGGAGCACCTGAGCTTGCCGGAGCCCGCGCTTTCAGTCCTGCCCGGGGCGGAAAGTCCCCGCGCCAATGCCAAGGCCGGTGCTGGGCTCCGAGAGCATGGGGTGACCTAACCTCCCATCCCCTAGCGGGGGCACGGGTAGAGCTCCCGCTTTTGACTGAACAAGTTTGCCCGGTGTGGTGGCTAAGAGAGTGGGAGGTAGGTTTTTTCCTTCTAAAAGAGAAAAAAAAAAACCAAAAAACCCTGGAGTGTCTTCATATAGGGAGAGAAGAAAGAAGCCTGGAAAGCGAAAATGTATTGTCTACCCAAAGGGTTCAAGTGCACAGGTTTAGAATAAAGGCAGTCCCCGACTCCCTGAGTCCTGGAAAGAGGGCTCCTAGCGGACTACTCGACCCCCGCACCCCCCTCCCACTACCGAGCATTGTCGGAAGGAGGTAAGGGGAGTGCTGGCCCTTTGGAGGAAGGCCAAGTGAAATGAGTAGAGGTCGGTCAGTGAAGGCTCGGGGAAGAGAGAGGTTGAAGAGAAGGGGGGGGGGGGAGAGAGAGAGAGAGAGAGAGAGAGAGAGAGAGAGAGAGAGAGAGAGAGAGAGAGAGAGAGAGAGAGAGAGAGAGAGAGAGAGAGAGAGAGAGAGAGAGAGAGAGAGAGAGAGAGAGAGAGAGAGAGAGAGAGAACAGTAAAGGAAGAGAAAATGGTAAAAGGAAAGAAGGTAGGAAGAGTATGAGGGAAGAGATGGACAGCGAGCGAACCGAGAGAAGGGGTGAGTGCCCTGACCCAGGCAACATCGCCAGGAGCCCTCTCCCCAGCAGCCTGGCCCGGGGACTGCCGGGCTTACCTGCCAGGCGTAAGGCGGACATGCGCTGGAACTCAGGCTCCTGTAGCCACTTCCACATCCTGCGGAAGGTCTCCCTGCCAGATTTGAGTTTACTCCACGGTTTGGGGTTCCGGAGCAGGTCGGAGAGAGTCCCCTGAGAGCGACACAGCACCCTCTGCGCGAAGATGGCCTGCGGGATGCTGTAGCGCTTCAGCTCGGCGGTGATGCGCTGGGCTACCTCCTTGGTGTTGATCTCTTCCAGCTGGCCCGACGTGGCCACCTGCGAGCCCGACGAAGACGAGGGCGGCCGCTCGCGACTGGGCGCCAGCACCGGCCCGTGGGATTGAGCGTGGCCCGGGTGGTGCAGGCCGTTGAGGTGCGACATCATGGCCGCGGGCGGGGTGCCCAGGCCGCGAGACAGGTGCTGCTCTCCGCGGGTCAGCATGGCAGTGTGATGCGCCTCGAAGTTGGGGCTGAGCATCTTGTCGTGGCCCGGCGGCCCATAGTTGGGCAGGCTCTGCTGCGCGTTGTGCAGGCCGCCCAGCCCGTTGCCCAGCGGCGTGGCAGCCAGCGGGGACAGGCTCTGGCCCATGCCCGGCATCTCCTTGTAGGGGCTGTAGAGGTTGTTCATGGCCGGGAGCCCGCGCTCGTCGCGCATCAGGGTGAAGCTGCCGCTGACGTTGCCCGACAGGCGCTGGTGGTGGTGGTGGTGGTGGTGGTGGGGATGGTGGTGCGGGTGCGGGTGATGGAACTTGTCCGACACGGTGGAGATGGGCGGCAGCGGCTGGAGCGGCGTCAGCGTGGTGTAGGTGTTACTCATGCCCATGCCGGGCGGGGACGAGTCGCAGGACATGCTCATGGCGTGGTGTAGCGGGATAGAGAGCTCAGGTCGGTAGTCGCCGCCGTCCAGGATCGAGGCCATGCTGGTGACCATGGCCGAGCGCGACGCCGCCGCCGCCGCCGCCGCTGCCGCCGCGGTGCCCAGCTCCTGGTGCGCCGTTGGCGGCGGCGGCGGGCCCCGCAGCGAGCCGGCGGCGCCGCGGCCCGCGTGGTGGGGGCTGGGGCTGGCCAGCAGGTCCTGCTCATGGCCCGGTCCCCCGCCGCCGCCCCCGCCGCCCCCGCCGCCGCCCCCGCCGCTGCCGCCGCCGGCCGGCCCGTGCAAAGTGCCCAGACTTTCCATTGTCAGCTCCGGGTTCATGGCGCAGCCTTCTAGGTCTTTGGTGAGGCATCGATAGGCGGTGTAGGCAGCCTTCATTCAGTCCATCGGGGCCCGGGGGCGGCGGGGGCGGCGGGGACGGCCGGCAGGCTGGCGAGGCGCGCGTGGCGGGCTCCGCCGCGGGGCCAGAGGCGCGAGTGCGGGAGTGTGTGTGCAGGGGCGCGTGCGTGCGGTGTGCGCCCCGGGCTGCGGGCGGGCGGCGCGCCCGGGTGGGGGTGGGGAGGGGACCGGCGGGGTGTGCGTGCGGGTGAGGGGCGGGGGCGGGAGGAGGGTGGGATCACCGGGCCCCGCCGCTCGGGCCGGCGCGCTGCCTCGCCATGTCCGAGCCCGCTCCGGAGCCGACGTCTTCTGTTTGGGTGAGCGGGAGCTGTCCAGAAGGGCTCTGCCGCTCGCCGGGGCAGCCAACCTACCCTCCCGGGCCCTGGGCGGGGCGCGTCCGATGGGCGCTGCCGGCAGCCACTCCGCGGCCGTGCCTGCTTCGGGGGGCGGACCTACAGAGCGCGCTGTCCAATAGTTGCCTAGAGGGCGGAGCCGCGCAGTTCATGTTTGGCTGACGGCTCTTTGCCTCTTTTTCCTCCTTTGCTACAGGAATCAAACGTCAAGGAGAGGGCGGGAGGAGGAGGGCGGGAGAGCAGGGGAGTGAAGGAGGGAGAGGCGAGAGTGCGAGCCGGGGAGGGAGATTATGTTCTAGATGCCGCGTTGTTCCTCCCGGGCAGCTGCGATCTGGGGCCAGTAGTATAGCTTCGGTGCCCTTCGCCTCACTCCCCAGCTTCTCCGCAGGCTTGGAAACTGGGAGGCCGAGATTCCGCTGGGTGACCCGTGAAAACAAACCCACGGCTCCTAGCGAGCCATGTCCCAAGCGTCCCCAGCCGGGAGCGAGTAGTTTGGCCTTTTAAACACGTAGGCGCTAATGTATTCTAATCCAGGGTAAATTCCCGGGACTGGAGCGCGCTCGGTCTACGGGCGAACGGAGCCCTGGCGCCCGCGCTTCGGGCTAGCGCGGCCGGCAGAAGCCCACCAGCCGCCGCGTACATGCAAAGTTATCCCAATAACATCATTTAATTACGCGGCCAGCCCATAAATCTCCGAGTTAGGCGTCTTCAGAAGGACCCTGCTAGATTGTCGAGCAAAACTGGAACTCCGGTAGCCGCCTATGCGAGGTGATCAAGTGCTTGCCCCAGCAGCTACTTGGGAAAAGCCGGGAGAGTGTGGAACAGGGTGGGGATGTGGGGTGAAGGGCGACGGGAAAGCAAACTTCAGTTTGGGGCTGGAAGGGCGACACCCGGGGATCTTTCTCCTAAAACGTGCACGCGCGCGCGCGCGCACACACACACACTCACACCCGCTTCCCTCCAACAGCCAGAGTAGAAGGCCCGGGGGTTACAGCTGCGGATGGGTGATACCCGCCTAGGCCGACATCTACATATCCAATCCTGTTTAATGAAATGACCAGCTCCCGCGGACCTGAAAAGGGTTCTTTAATAGGCGCACCTCCATGCTCCCAGATTTTCCCTTGTTTGCCAAACCCGGGTCGGGAGGTAGGAGTGGAGTGGGCAGGCGGAGATTTCGGTGGCTGAAGCAGGGGAACAAGGGCGGGTGATTGAGCACGGCCAGAGAGGCTAACACCCGGCATTGAAAGCCCTTGAAAGTAGCAGATTCTTCCAAAGCCGGTTGCAGGAGTGTTTGCTTCGGAAGATTCAGACTAGCTGAGGTTGCGCAGATGTTACCTTTGTTAAGAGACAGTAATTAAGGACAGGGTAGACATAAGTTTGAGAAGCGTGACCTATTTTCTTTTGATCAGCTGTCAAAAGAAGAGCAGGGGGTCTTCTTAAGACAGCACCCCCCCCAACCACTTCCAGCTGTTAGAGAAAACTTGATAAGGAGGCAAGAACGCAGACCCAGATACTGTAGTGCCTTCTGAGTGCTGGGAAAAAAAAAAAAGGTTCAATGCGTTTAGAAAACAGGTTGTATTCTCACTAACCCTTTCCAGCTGCCCTCCTCTCTTTTCCAGTAACTCATCCCACCCACCGCACCCCACCCCCATCCTGTCGCTTGGAAATACGGGGACATTATTCATAGATCAACTTTATTGAGCTCTGGCCAATACACTGCCCATTAGTCTTTCAAATAGCTTCTCTGTTATCAAAGCCGTGGGCCCAGAAAGCCACTGACCCTCCAGGTTTTCTGGTTACTACCAGTTTGCTGGAGACTCACACAGACAGGTGCATTTACTCAGTTCCCTTGCTTTTCTGCCGTTTTCCCCCACGTCTCTTATGTCTGCCGGCCCTCCTGTCCCCACTGTCTCCTCCTTCGCCACTCTTGGCCTAATCCATGAAGACTGGACACTTGGGGTAATTGGAACCAGTTAATGTTTGAAACACACACTGAGTAGATCCAAAGTTCTGCAGAGTGCAACCTCCCACTAGTCCAGGAATGCTCAGAGAGGGAAATGCCTCCCGAGAGGACCGGGGCTGGCGGGAGATGTCCCCAGATGCGCCTGGGTGCTGAATGCAGCCTGCAGAGCGCGGGGCTCGCTCGGGCTCCAGCAGCGGCCGGTAACTCCCGTCTGGAACAAGGGCCAGGCAACCACCTCCAGACAGACGCCTATGTGTATGAATTGTCGTTTAAATAATTTTTCAATATGATAAACTCACTTAGCAGGCCACCGAGATAAATCTGCTCCTGGGAATTGCGTTTCGGTGTGCCCGGGAGCAGTCACGTGCCTGGGAGTTGAAAGGTGAGTTGCATATTCTCGCCCGCTTCCCAGCCTCGCTCTCTCGCTCCTCTCACTGTCCCTCCCCCCACTTCCCCTCGATCAATATTGGCGATCTCAGGGAAATCATGAAATCGTATTGGCTTCTTTGTGTATAATTTCATTGGCCTAGATTAAAGCAGATTCTTCGCGTTATCATCATTATTTTTAATGGCAGTTCCAGGTTTTTATGTTTCGACCCAAAATCCATTGAAAAGGAAAAGGGACGCCCTGGTCTCTTGCAGTCCCTTCATTTCTACACAAATTGGCTGGGATGCCCTTTCACCTTTCTTTCTCAAAAGGAAAACAAAATAATATTTACTTCCGTCTTCCAGCTAATGTGAAGAATATCAATACTAATAAGATGTTCAAAACGGCTCTGAAAAGGCCTTGCTCCTTCTTTCCCTGACATTCTTTAAGCGAACAAAAAACGAGGCCCGCTCTCTAACTGCTTCTCCGCTAACCTTCAGAAGTTCTAGGACTCAGAATTATTTTCTGTTAATTTGAAGTACACTCGGGCTGCCGCCACCACCTGCCCCCCTTTGCGTTTTTTTTTTTTTAATTCACAAGCAGACTGTTGGAGGCGTCAGGAGCCCTATTTCACGAGCATTAGGATCTGAACAAACACTTGCACCAAACATTAGGTCAGAAGCAGGCTATCCAGGTCTTTGCCCATCACACCCCCTGGGCTGATTTTCTTCAAGACCCAGCGTTTAAGGCTTCGATATAAAATGCAGCTTCCAATGCTGAACTAAATAGAAGTCTGCTGAACTAAATAGGTGTTGCATGGTCAAAGGCAAACAAACAACATAACAAAACAAGGCGTGACATCCGGAGTGTGAGTTACCAACTGCAGGAGAAGACTGAAAATATTTACCAGGAAGGTTACAAACCTATATTCACATAAAAAGATGTTTCCGGTGCTGAAGAAGGGGGTGGGCGAGGTGTACATTCAATTAAAAGAGACCCTATAAATTATTCACGATGAAAAAATAAACAAACAGACCTCAACTACACCCAATCTGGTTAAGGGCAAAACGCATTGCTTTTACTAAACAGTTGTCCCAGCCCGAAACCAAGCAAACCTCTCCTCTCTGGAGTGAACCAGGGCAGTCGGGGGTGGGGGGAGCTGCTCCTGTCTATGCAAGTACTCAAAAATCCCTTCCGTTTTTTTGTGTGGGACAGAATATGTTTGTGCTTGCAACTAGCTTGATCTGAGCAATACAAAAAGACATAATGGTGGGTTGATTTGGACTATTTTATTTTTGTCCTTCCCCAAACCATCTGGCGTGTGAGTGTAGGGTATTGATCAGGCTCTGCGAGTCGCAGACCCCATGCCAATCCATAGCGTTTCTGGCAATCAGCGTCGCCCATGAATTGCAGCTGTCCGTACAGAGCCCGAACAGAAATCTACACATATGCACACACAATCTCCCCCCACCCCTTTATCAAACACATCATCCATTCCTGGGTAAGTCAATATCATTTCTTTGTCATTCTTGAGCAAGGATTATGTCAGAGAAAGTTTTTGTTGTCAGTTAGCTGCTGCTGTGTCTCCCTCACCCCTTCCCACCTTTTTTTTTTTTAAAGGAAAGAGCAATTTTCTAGCCATTGAATGGTAATGGTTTTCCGGAAAGGCCTCAAACGTTTGTGTGAATCGGGCCACAAATGGGTTTCAATATTGTGGGAGAATTTTGAGAGGAGGGGCACATTCTTATGTTGCTCGCACACATAATAGTAGCGATCAGAGTTTTCTTTGAACGAGGAGAATTTTCTTTGTACCGCTTGGAGCCCCTGGTGATAAGGTTCTCGCTGGGCGTTGAATTCACACGTAGATGGACGTGGGTGCTTCTGTGGAAAAGGAGCCTTCGGAAGTGGGGGCCCTCTTTGATATCTCCATTAACTCCGATGATTTTCTCTTCTGAAGCCTGGAACAGGGTGAGGCCAGGGCAGCGGAATCCGAACGCAGACACCCAGCGTCGCCAACTCCATCCGCTGCTTCTCATAAATTTACTGGCGCGGCTCAGATTCAGTGGATCTCGGAAAGTTTAAAAAGAAGGGACAGAAAGAAAAGTTTTCTGGGTGGTGAGGCTGATGCCGTCCTATCCATCTTGCGGGCTATCATAAGATTGCCAAATGGAAAATTTTGGCGCAGAGCTGGCAGAGGGGCTCCTGTGAACTTTTCCTGTGGGGTGTGTTCGTGCGCCTGTGCGCGACCCCTCTGGGGAAAAGAACAATGAAGCTGCAGGGGCCCTGCCACTAGTAGCCCCAAGCCCCCCAGAGTGGGGCAGCTGGACCCAAACCTCCAATTTCCTCTATTGAGGTGTGGGGGTCTGAGCGGGCTTAGGGCAGGGACTGAGGAAGACTCACCTCTAAGGTCCTGGGCACCTGCTCCAGGGAAGGCCAGTCCTGAGGGGCAGTAGCAACTGGAACCCAGAACTTCCTGAAGCTCCCTTGCCGACCCATCCCCCTGCCTAGTTTTCCTGGAAGCCAGGGAGTAGGTGGGCCAACCCTTAGCGTCCTCTTCTGCTCCCCTTCCCAGGATGGGGCACTGTAGGAGTTTTGGGGTGCTTGGGGACTGCTAGGCTTTCTTTTCTCTCACTTGCACAAACACAAATGCACATTTCTTCCCTCCAGTCCTTGTAGCATTCTCCAAGTTCCCTGCCCATCCAAAGAGTTAGGAGCAGGAGGGGGTGCCCAGGCCTCTGACCCAGACTGGGGACAACTGTCCCAGGCTGGGTGCCTGCCCATACACTCCCCTGACCTCAAATTCAAGATTCCTCACAAATTCTCTCTGGGACACCCTGGACTTCTGGTAGTCTGCACGGCTGATTGCCTGTGGAAGAAAGTATTCTATTCCAGGGAAAATGTAATTCAAGAAAGTGGAGGGGAAGTTGAGATTGGGAAACTATGAAGGCCAGCTAGCCTTTTGTGTGTGTGTGTGTGTGTGTGTGTGTGCGCGCGCGCGCGCGCGATGGGGCAGGAGTGAGTGGGAGGTTTTTACAGTTTTTTATGGAAACATACACGCCCCCCCACACCCAAGAACATTGCACCATGTCTAAAAGCAACATGTTAGCTTAAGAACTCGTTTATTCCCGTTGATTTTCCATTATGATTACCATCCTCTCACTCTCCCCAGCCCAATAGCTTCGGTTTTGAGCGCAGAGATTCTGCAGGCTCATTCTCTCTTTCAAGTGAGTTTTCAAATGTAGACGCAAGTGTGCTTAAAATAAAGTGTTTCTCCTCCACTTGTCACTCCACAAAAGGAAAAGAAAAAACCGGCGTGAGGTCCCCTTTGTTCGGGTCAAGTTGTGCGTGAAATCTTTTTGTTGGCCTTTCCAAAGGAAGGCAAAAGTTGCAGTTGATTGAGAAGGGGACAAATTTAACTCCTTGAAAGTGCAGCTGTTTTCCAGTTACATAGAGACACAGCACTGGCGTCGATTTTTATTTATTATCCCCTTCAAACAATCATTTATTTGCTCTGGAAATAACCATTTTTGATGGAGGATTCGATGTTGTTTGAGCAGGAGGGCAAATCCCCAGCACTTCCCTTCTCAATGAAAACGAGAGAGTTTAAAAACCCTCCCAGATTGTCTTCCTCTCACGAAGAATAAGTTTAAATCACAAAACATTTTAAAGAGATCCGGTCAGATTTTTAACTCCACCAACACAGTTTCCGATTTCAAAAGGAAAAGATTTCCGTTGGAAAACTTAACCAAACCAACGGAGGGGTTTAAAATATGTATGCGAGGTAGAATTTTAAAAAATGATCCTAAGTATTTTTATTTTTAGATTCCTGGACTATCAGCTCCCAAAGTAATTTAAACACCCTCGTGAAGCTAAGCTGATTTTTTAAAAGACTAACAAGTAAAAAAAATAATAATGCATAGAACACCACCATATTATTTTAGGGCCAATTTTTGGGGAAAATCTTGATGCCCCTCTTAGACATTGTGAATTGTTTTTGCTCCCCAAACGCGTAAGCGCTGGAAAGCAAGACTGGCAAACCTCGGGGTTTGCGGGCGGCCATTTCTGCCGTGCCCGTGGCCGGGGTCGTGCGAGGAGCCAGGCGCTGTTCCCTGGAGCCAGCGCCTGGGTCCGCTTGTCTGACTGCCCACCAGGGACCCGAGCCCCGTCCGGGTCCGTTGCCGGCCGGCGAGCGAGGCCGGGAAGCTCCTAACTCTGGATCCACTTCCGAGACCTGTTGGCCCGGGCGCTGAGTGCTCCGCGGGGCGGCCGGGCGCAGGGCAGAGCCGGCGTCGAGGCTGCGGGCGCCGGCCGTTCCCTCTGGCCCGTACCTCGCTCTGCGCCCCACCGGCTCGCCGCGCCGCCGCTCGGGGCCCTCGGCCGGCCGATTCTCGCGGAGGGCGGCGCGGCTCCTGGCCCGGGAGGCGGAGGCAGCGAGCCAGGATTGATGTCTAAATCAATGCCGTTTCTAGGCGCTTCTCTAGGCTCCTCTCCATCTTCCTGGTCGCCTCCGGAGGGTGGGTTTCCTCTCTTCCAAAGCCCGTGCGGAGGCAGCGCGTGCCCCTGCGGAGCGGCCGCCCCAGGGGAGCTGGCCCGCTGAGAAGAGACTAGAACGGGTACCGAATGAGGGTTGTCGCCCACTTCTTCCCTCCACCTGACCGACTTTCTGCCCCCTCGCCCCTCTCCTCGCTCAGGACAGGCTTGTCCCCTCTCTGCTTTCCAGATCCAGGAGGGCCCCTCGACGTGAGGGGAGGCGTCCAGAGAGCCTCCCTCTCCCTCCCCCCACATTTCCGACGCCCACCCGGGCCCTGCCCAGGCAGCCCTGACCCGCTCTGATTTAATTATTCACTGATGAATTAGACAGCAGCAATTGTCCTGGAAAAAAAATATCCCCAAACACCCAGAGGACACTATTGATTGCAGGGGTAGGAGGGGTGGGGGGCGGGTGCGCAGGGTGGGTGGGGGTGGGGGTTTGAGGAGGGGGGTCTGCTCAGGCCATGGTTGGTTCTCAGGCACCCACGATCTGGCAACCTCACCAGGCCCCTGTCCATCGGCGGGCAGGCCGTCCCAGGGCCACCAGGTCCCTTGCCCAGTTCAGGACCAGCCTGACCTGGCTTCCAGATCTGCTCCGGACACCAGCCGGGCCTTTGAGGGGTCCCCCTGGGACAAGCTCAGGGCTTGTGACCTATGTGCTTCAGCCTCCCAGCTCTGGTCATAGCCCCTCCCCCCATTAGCCTTCCCTGCTCTCCTCCTCAGACCACCTTCCATGCTCTGACTCCCCCCACCCTCACCCCCACTCTCCACTTGGGCCAGGTTCCCACTGGGGTCTGCCCTCCAGCCCTGGCAGGAGGGAGAGAAAAAGCCACCTAGTTCGGTTCTGCCGCTGCCCTGGAAAGTGCCCTCTCTCCCGAGCAACAAGTCCTGGTGTCCCCCAGGTCAGGAGAGTCGCAAGGGCAGCAGGGTCCTGCTCCACCCTCTCGCTCTGTGGCCGACTTCCATCTCCTCAGGCTTGGTCCCCAGTGGGTCGGAATTCCTGGGTGTGCTCAGAGCGAGAAAGGACTCCAAGATGCCGGGTCAGAACCATGAAGGTTGATGTATTCAGACGGTGCAGGTCAACCCTACAGAGGTAAAGTCTGTCCGGAAAGCGCGGGAACCCGGAGACCTCAGAGTGAGAGGTTTATGGTCTTTGTATTGGTCATGTTCCAGGCAAGTGGCTTTTCATCACCACTTGAAATTGTGTCTCTGTCGCCTGCTTTAGGAACCGGAGAGTGAGCAAAAGCATGGAAAGCATCTATGTGTCCCTGGTGTTTCCTATTTATTTTCCATTTATAAAACCTAAGTATTTGCCATCTGCTTTGGCTGGCGAAGCTGCTGGTCAGCCTTGATTCTGGAAGGCGCTGAGCTCCAGTTCCCGGCGAGCAGAGGGGGTCAAAAAGGGACCTGGTGCTGCATGG
Organism: Tenrec ecaudatus; assembly: GCF_050624435.1. NCBI lineage: Eukaryota > Metazoa > Chordata > Mammalia > Afrosoricida > Tenrecidae > Tenrec > Tenrec ecaudatus. The sequence continues at coordinate 19,203,869 of NC_134544.1, forward strand.
ACGGTCACTGCACACAAAATGGCCTTTCCGCTCCTGCTTTCTGAGATGCTTGCATGGATTTTGTAATGGTTTTCCAACTCTCGGGCTGGGGAAACCCAGTTTGGGGGTTCTGTGCTCCTGTAAGCCAAAAAGAATGTCCTGGATATCTTGTTTCTCCAAACACCACTGTCCAAGCATGGCCTTGTCACTGTGAACGTGGGAAGTACCCAAGAATTTCCCTTTAGTTGGTTCTGAAACTCTCTTAGAGTTGCTACCAAACTGCTCTCTGGTCCGGGTGCAGGGACTGTTGGGTCAGAGGGAACAGGCGGAAGCTTACAGCCACCTCTTTGCCTTGGCAGACGTGCCTGGACCACTTCCGGCCGCCCCCACCCTGCCAGGGCACCTGGTGAGTGTTAACAGCTGGGTCTTTTCCCTCTGCAGCCAACCCTCAGCTCTCACTTCACAACTTCAATCCCAAGTTCCTCTTTTGTCAGGTTTCTGTATTACTTAGATGATGCCCCTCAAGTGTCATTCTGACCACGATGAGATCATAAAGCACATTTTGGGAAATGATTCTGTCACACGCTGCCGAAAATTAGTCTAGTGAAAAAAGATTTTTTTGGAGGGGGTTACTCTTGCATTAATAAAGAAGGAAGTTGCCCTTCTTTATTAATATATTATGTTATATATCACAGCACAAGTTGGGTCAGTGACTGGGATTTTATAATCAAGTACCATAGCCAAGATATATATATATATATATATATATATATATATATATATATATATATGAAATATAATGTGAAGGTGCTTGGAAAGGAAGTGCTCTACAAGAGGATGGGAGACTAGGATGGTGATCAATTGAGTACTTACTTCAGTTGCTTATTTAAGGAAGAGTGGAGAGCCTACTATGGGCTCATTTAGAGTCACTGCTGGTAGGCAATGCAAGCTGCCCTAAGCTGATGGGAGCAGAAAATGCTTGTGTGGAAGGGAAGCAGATAGCTGGCAGAAGCAGTCCTTGGAAGACAGGAGAGCAGGAAAACAAGCAAGAACCAAGGAAAGTTGGGAGCAGGGGTGATAAGGGCATGTCATGGCACAGACTAGTTAGGTCACCTGACTGACACTGCTGCCTCAGTTGCTGCCACCCAAAGTGACTTCCACATGATCCCTGTGCTTTGAAGCCAATTGTGATGGTGTGACCTCTCTTAAGGCATATGCACCTGGAGTGAGGAACACGGTACTGCATTCGACCTACATTCGGCACAGCTGAGGGTGTCACCTCCTAATAGGAAGAGCATGCGGAAGTGGACGGCATAAAAGCAAACCATAAATAAACAAAAATACCCAGGCATACACTACGTACGACACAGGTGCTGGGGAGGGAGGTGTGAACAAGGCAGGCATGGTCTCTGTTCCGGTGGATTTTGTGAGATGATGGTGATGTCTATTTATTTATTTTGGCATCAAGGAGGAAAACCCCCAGCAACTTATTATTCAGAAATACCATCTTCAAGTTAACAGAGTAGGAGAGGTTAGAAACGACTGGGTTAATATGTTCTCAGAGAAAAAGTTGACGTTGTCAAGGATTTCCTTTTACGTGGATCCACAACCAGTATCCATGGAAGCAGTGGTCAAGAAACTAAACAACCTATTGCATTAGGTGTTGGTGAAGAATATTGAGTATACCATAGACTGTCAGAGGAATGCGAAAATCTGTCTCAGGAAAAGTAGAGCCAGAATACACCTTAGAAGCAAGCACAGAAGACGACCCTTGGTCTTACATACTTTGGCCATGTAAATAAGCAGGTCTGGTCCCCACAGAAGGACATTATGCTTGGCAAAGGGTCAGCTGAAAAGAGGAAGACCTTCAATGCGATGGACTGACACTGTGGCTGCAGCCGTCATGGTGCAGGACCAGGCAGTGCTTTGTTCTACGGATGTACGTGGGATTATTATGAATTGGAACCAACTCTAAGGTGCTGAACAACCTCAAAGTCAAGGGTAGAGTGGAAACAAGGGTGGAATAGAAAGGCGAGGGCTTGTAAACTAATCCCCAAGGAACTGTGTGCGACGGAGTCTGTCTCTTGCTGTTGTGCTTCTCTGAGTAGATGTCCTCCATGGTCTCTTCGACGTTTTGGGTTCAATTTGCTCCCTATGCTCCTCGATCAACACGGGGTGGGGAGTGTCTGTGTGATGACTGGATTGATTTCCTGTGGGATCTTTTTAAGGTATCGCAAATCTGAGTCCAAGCCTTTATTGAGGTTTATCAAGAAGAGTAGCTTGTAGTGTTTAAAGGCTATTTCCAATGAAAGGAATTTGAATGATTGACTTCAGAATCCAGAAAAAAACTTTCACTTTTATGAAAAATGAAATTTCTCTTCATTTCTTTCTAATTTTGAAGTGGGCTAGCTCAGAGAATAGGTCCATTACCTTCTATTTGAAATCACCTTCTGAGTTTTGGGCTCTTATCTCTAATTGATTTCAGACAAAGGAAGGCAGAAAGAACGGGAAACAGAAAAGTGGACCAGAATCATTTCCTAGAATAAGTCATGCCATTCGCGGGTATCGGCTACAGATTTTCGATTGAGGTTCTTTTCATGTGAAGGGGACTCCAGGTTGTCGTGGATGAGACGGAGGGAGAAGCCCTGACTTACACACTGTTTCTCCAAACAGGAGTCATAGTGACACTTAGCACACCATCACAGTATTCTGACTGGGAAAGAAGTGGGACAATTTCAAGGGTCATGTATACAGTTAGGTCTGTTACACAACACAAGCAAACAGCAGCAGCCCGGGGTTGCTTGTATCCCAGTGTGGGCAAAAAATTGTGTGTCAATCAGCTCAGAGCATATTAAAACCACAGTCACATGCATTGTGACTGAGCCTTCTGTCGGACTCATTTACCAAGTGAACGATCATTTAGAAAAGCCTGCAACAACACGAAAGATTATGTTTCTCTCCAAGAGGCCAGGCTTACCGGTGGGACAGAGGCTTGTGGCATCCCCAAGACGGTGGCCTTTAGTCACCCCTCAGGTCTGCAACCCAATTCCCCCCTCGTGGAATCATCAACCATTTGAGATCAAAGGGCAGCATTGACCTGAGGACAAAGTTCAGGGTGTTAGGGAAGGAGGAGGAACAGAGACAGGAGACACAGGGATGGATGGCATGACGAGTGGGCGGCAATGGAGGAGTTGGACTGTTGACTGTGACAGTGGTGCCCTTCAGCAGCAATGGGTACGAGAAGGAAGAAAATGCTGACAGGGAGGGTAAGGGGATCTTGGGAGTAAATAATGGAGGCAGGAGGTGGGGAGGGGGCACTAAACTGATTGTGATTGCGTAACTCCTTTTAAAGGCAATTTCACCATGGGGGAAGCCATGCTCTAAGCTTAATGTGGTGGTGATTCTACAATTTCCCTGGATATGATCGAACAATGGAACTATTCAATGGTAGGGTATGTAAATGAAATGCCAACAAAACTGTTGGGGAAAGAAAATCTAGGGACAGTATGAAGCGTATTGTCAAAATATATTATGACATGAAGAAGCAGATTATCAAACAATGCAGACAAAATAACAGAACAATCCCAAAGGTTATTTCTTTAATTTTACACATCTATAACAGTATATATATGTATGTATATACACAGGGCTAAACATTAAAGCATGAATAGTTTATGATGCTGGAAGCAGGGATTGTGGGCAAGATTTACTGGATATTTACTCTTCTTCTGGTGGCACAGTGACTTACTCATTGCATTACTAACCACAGATCAGTAGTTCAAATCCACCAGCTGCTTTGAGGAAGAAAAATGGGGCCTTTTACGCTCATAAAGAGTTACAGTCTCAGAAACTCACAGGGACAATTCTACCCTGTCCTGATGGGTCAGAAGTACCTATGAGTCAGAAGTGGCTCAGTCACAGTGAGTTAAAAACATTGTTCTATATACATTTAGCACCCCCTACATTACTATTGAAATAAAAAATACTTCTAATAATGTATTTACTAATTGAAATAAAAATCATGATTCCTAGTCATAAAGTAAGTAAATATTAAGCAAATATATAAGAATGAGTCAAAAAGTTTGGGTACTCAATCATTTTGTTATTGGTGTCTCTTAAGTTGGCTCCAACCCATAGCGACCATGTAGAACAGAAGGAAACACTGCTGGGTCCTGTACAGCTCCCTCCATTGTCATTATCTCGTAGTCCAGTGTGGCAGGTACTGTGACACTCCATCTCTTTGAGTGCCTTCCTCTTTGTGGGTGACACTCTACTAAGCCTCGTGTCCTTTTCCTCTTGCCTCTTCTGATAAGATGTTCTAAGTATGCAAGATGAAGTCTTGTTATTTTTGCTTTTAAGGAGCCTTCTGGCGGTGCCTCCTCCAAGACAGATGGGCATGTTCTCCCGGCAATCCCTGGTACACAGAAAGCTATTGAAAACACTGTGTGGCTTGGGTCAGATTACATCTTAGTCCTCAAAGTGGCAGATTTGCTTTTTAGCACTTGAAAGAGGTCTTGTGCAGCAGACTTGTCCAATGCAATCGGTCATTTGATTTCTTGACTACTGCTTCTATGAACATTGATTGTGGATCCAAATATTTTGCCCTCATAAACAAAACTATCAAACATATGAAGCTATTGTTTCTCAAAATCTCCTGCATCCAGATCTATGTACTTCTGAAAGCAGTGTTTCCATCGCTCTAATCCCTCCCCCAAAGAATTCTGTGTTTCTCAATTTAAACCATGACATGACATCAGTTCTGGCACCTTCAAGGGACTCAGCTTGTATTCCTTTGAAATGCTTTGAGTTTGGGGAACAAAAGGATACACGAAGGGACAAGACTGAGGCTGTAGGGTGGATGGGTAAGGTTTCCCAACAACATTCTTGCCAGACAGTCCGTGCTGCCCTCCAAGAATAAGCAAGTGCATTGTAATGAGGTCCAAGTGTTTCCATGGCATAATTTTCTTGACCTTTTCCTCACCAATACAGCTTTCAATATTCTTAACTCATCGACATGGTTAGCCCTTGCGATACTCATGTATCCTTTGAGAAAATCTATCAAAATTATCTCTACTAAACTGACCATTCTGTCTTGAATTAAACTGTCCAGCAGGTCCCTCAGAAGTCACTGTTTTGAGTTCACCTTTTATTTTTATTTTTCTGAAGGCATACTAAGGAAACGAAGATGAGTGTGTTACTGAGAGAACTTGTCTGCAGGATCACTTAGCTCAGAGATGTGGTTAAAGACATTGGGTGTGCACTAGACCCAAGCATGTTTGAGCTAGAACCCTACTGTGTTTTTACTTCCCCTCGTGTGTGTGTGTGCATGCGCATACATATGAGGGAACTTCAAAAAGTTCATGGAAAAATGGAATTAAAAGCTAATAGAAGTTTCCCCCCAAAGTTTTCGAAGCTCTGCTCATATGTTGAAATTGACATGACTATTTATTCCCACATGTTGGGAGGACTTACCTTGGGGTGTGGTTGGTGTGGTGGAATGGCAAGGGCGGTTGCATCTATAAGCGTTTATTTATCCTTAATCAGGTAAGATTTCCCCTTGGCCATCATCTTTCAGAAGTAGATCATCAGCCCTTTCTTCTGAGTCTTCTCCAAAGACACGCAAACCAATAGTCTTCCCAGTCAGCAGCCAAGCTCTTCCTTGTTCGAGTCATGCAGGGACTCCCCTTGAAAACCTGCTCATGGTAGATGAAGTTCATGTTCATACCCATGTACATTTCAGGAAATAAGGACTTTTTTCATGGTCTTACAGTAGCCAAACTTTCATATAAATTTCATTACTGAAGTCTAGAGCCTTGGCTGATGATTCTGAGTTACTCCCTTCTCTGACCCAGAGCGGCTGTCTGTCTTGTCTGCACTCTCAGTAGTTTGCATTATTATTGGTGGACGTGGTTCACTGTGTTTCAGAGAGTCAGTCCTTCAGCAGGCTAGCCGAGAGGGAAGTCTCTAGTGCTGTCCGTGCCATAGAGCTTTCGGGCCTATCTTGTCCAGCATCTGTATGCACTTGTTTGCTGAAGATTAGAGGGACTGTACAGAAAATGTGGAGGTGGAACAGAGTTAGCAGGCGGATGAGTTCAAAAGGGAAAGCAAGATTCAAAACCAAATATGGATGTCAGAATCAGCACAGTAGAATCCAACAAGGACCAATCCACAGGCTTTTATTAAGTGGGACAATCTAATTCCAGGGAGATTCCTGAATTGCGATATCAAGTTCTGTGAGAAAGTGGATGGCATGAATCGACTATAATTCAAAATGAGCAGTGTTCTGCGGCATAAAAAGTTTGCACATTTTTTGATCGCACGAATGGAACCAGAATATAAAACTGAAAGGAAGACAGTGAGTTCCCTGATTCTGGGCTGAGCAGGTATCGGGTTCTAGAGGTCTCATTTTACTGCAGGCATTGATGCCCTGGAGCTTGGCATGGTGGCCAGGATGTGAGGAAAGAGGAAGCTAAGCTTCATGTAGAGAAGTTAGAACGAACAGAGGCAAATGATGTGCTATTGGATTGCTACTTCAAATATTTGACTAGCTGCCACATGGGAAGGGAGGTAGAATATTTGTTTCCTCCTAGCTAGGGCAGAGTTAAGACCAAAGGGTAAAAGACGCAGAGGAGGTGGCTTTGATTTTAGTCATTAAAGTTGCCCAGTAGCACAGTGGCTTGCCACTGAGAGGTCTGGGTTCTTCCTTCGTAGGTGTTTTTAAGCAAAGGAGGTGCTGTGACTGCCTGGTGGTACACACGAGTAGAGAGTAGATGAATTAGCCCATTCAAGACTGAATTATTGTCTGCTCTGAATGTTTTATTGAGACCATGTGCTTTCAGCAATGGGAGACATTTTGGATGAAATGAAAAATAAATGTAGGTAGTAAAGATTTTGATATAATTAGTGGGACACATAAGTCCTGAGGGAGATCTCTGGTTTGAGGTGCGTGAGATGGTTTCTGCAGATTTACACTTACACAGGCTCCCACCAGATGGCAGCACTTACTAAAAGTGGGATAGGGGTTTCCCACCAACTCCCTAAGCCACCACTGCCGTCCAGTTGATTTCAACTCACAGCAACTCTGTAGAGGGTTTTCAAGACTGTGAGTTTTAACGGGAGCAGAGAGCCTCATCTTTCTCCCATGGAGCAACTGATGGATCTGAACCGCACATCACGTAGTTAGCTGACCGTCACATACCCAACAGCATCAACTCCAGAGATGGGAAATGTAAGTGATCACTGTATGTCCAATGGTGGATCATGAAAGGGTCGGGCAACAGGGTATAGCAAATGACTTGTCTGGTTCAAATCCAAGGCATGAGAAATTTCAGGTTAAAAAAGAAAAGAAGAAAAATATATACTCACAATGAAACTGATTTTATATAGACTATTTTAAAAGGTAGATTAATATTGAAGAATTAGCATCTTTACTCCATTAGGAATGAATGTATACACACATTTACATATATACATATACACACATACTCACTGCCATTGAGTTGATGGCATCTTACAGTAACCCTATAGGACAGAGAGAACTGCCCTGGTGGATTTCTGAAACTATAACTCTCTAGAGGAGTAGAAGCCCGGTCTTTCTCCCTTGAAATGGCTTTTGGTTTTGAACTTCAGACCTTGCAGTTAATAGCCCAATGCATAACCACTACGCCACCAGGGCTCCATGGGTTTATTAGGAAATCCTATTGGATTTAATTCCAGATTACCACCCCGAACTTTACTAGGCATAGGTAGCTATTATGAACAGAATCATGTCCCTTCAAAATATGTTGAAGTTTAACCCCTAGGTCTGTGTCTGTGACCTGGTTGGATATTCGGTCTTTGAAGCGGTCATTGGCTTAGTTAACAGGAGCTGAGTGAATCTTAGTCTCCTGTGAGGGGCGTTTTAGAAGAGAGAACAGACAACGAGAGAACCACATGAGGAAAGATGACCATGTGAAGATGCACTGCGCTGACAAGCTAAGGACTCTCAAGGCAGGCCCAGAGCTTCCGGAAACCAAGAGAAACAAGAAAGGATATTCCCCTAGAGACTGCAAGGAGGCTGGCCTGGCCGGCACTTTGGATGTTTGGCTTACTGAACTGTGAGACTATAAACTCTTTTTCTCATAAGCCCCCTAATTGATGCATTTTGTTATGGCAATCCTAGGAAACAAATATATATATATATATAGTTGCCACTAATCTGAAAAATTCTGACTTCTGAACCATCTGTCTGCAGAGGAGTCAGTTAAGGGATTAAGCATTTGTATTATTAATTAACTTATAACTAGATAACACTTGTTTTCTCAGAGTAACTTGAATCCGTGGCCTAGAAATCGGGCAAATAAACTACGTTACTAGATGCTAGGATGTTCTCAAATACCTACTTTTACTGCCCTACAATTTGGCATGAAGGAAATCTGCTCTGAGTTGAAATTCTACCATATAGAGAAGTAATACATTGCTATGGCATTTCCATAGTCATGTAATTATTTAATTTCTTTTTAAAAAAAACCCTTTTGTTGTGATTTGGGTGGAGGTTTACAGAGGAAATCAATTTTCCACTCAATAATTCATACACATTTTCACACAGAAAAAATATTCTTTGATGGCAACCAGGGGCGCGAGGGGCAGGGAGGGCAAATCACTAACTAGAGGGTAGACCCCTCTTAACTGGGGTGAAGGGGAAGGCAAGATCCACTAAGGGGGAGGCCAGCACACATGGTCAAGGCACAGGAAGGGAGGAGCACAAGTGAAAGGCAACCTAGGTAAATGCGACTGCATACGAAATCCTGCAACAACAGTACAAACAATAACCCATCTCTATATAATGAAGAGGCTGGTGGCAGAAAGGATCAACGTCAAAAATCTCCTCCCATAGCACATTTGCTATCACTGAAGGCTATTTTTTGTGGGGTGGAGGTTAGGGGGAAAATGCCTGGCCTAGGTAAAGGATTTACTAAACTGAAAAGACAAAACAAAAAACCCACTGCCCTATGGTGTACCCTATAGCAACCCTATAGGATACACCCGAACTGCCCCTGTGAGTTTCTGGAGGAGCAGATGGTGGTTTCTAACAGCTGACCTTGAGGGTAGTAGGCTAACTTGTAATCCACTATACCATGACCACTTTATTAATGGCTTCCAATTTACAAGATTTCCCACCACTATTGTTTATTCGACAGACATTTATGGAATACCAACTCCAGGCTGACCCTAAACTAGGTGGCAGTATGACAAAGATGAAAGTGACACAGAGCCATTTGATCCTTGAAACAATTGTGGCCATTAGATTTTATGTCAACTTGAACCTGTTGTGAAAGTGTAGGGGGTTGGTCCAATCTATCAATCAGGTCACAGCCTGATGATGCCTCCCTGGGGCTGGGACCTTTTTCTAAGAGAGATACTGGCAACTCCTCTCTGGCCTTTCACCCTCCCTGCTTTCTGGGATCCTGGTCTGCTTCCAGAGGCGGTTCCATATGTGATGCTAACACCAGGAGCCAATCTGGGAGCTGTTGGTGCTCAGCCATATTTCCATCACCTTTGGATCCATGTGGCTCTGCATCCACCGGTCTATGATCTCCCTGCTTCCTGCTTTACCTTTCTGTGTCATCAGCCTGCAGATGCATGAGTCTGAACAGGGCTCCAGCTAGCACCAGACACAAGGACTTGAGCTGGACTGGGATGTGCTGCTTCATGATATAAAATTACTCTCCCCTCTGCCCTACCCCACTGAAGGGGGTGCACCATTCCTGGAAGTACTGAAATACCAGGTGGATGCATGGAGTGGATGGAGCAAGCTCCTTTTCCATCTCCCTGCTCCAAAAATCCATTTAATACACTGTCTTCAGATAGAGGACATATCAGATGTTCAACTGATAAGAAGAGATACTACACTTGATCTTAACCAAAAGGCCAAGAAGCAATAATACAATGACTTCTTGATATAAAGTTCTCTTAGTCATAGATAAGTGTCATTGGTTTTGTTTCTCTAGACAACCCAGACCAACACAACAACCTATAAGACAAAAAGGCTCATGGTTGTTGAGTGGTTTCCAATGGATAGCAACTCTGTACAGCAGGATGAAACACTGTTCAGTCCTGTGCCAGCCTCACAATTGTTATAGTTGAGCTCGTTGTTGCAGCCACCGTTTCAATGAGTTCATTGAGGGCCTTCCTCTCATTGCTGAACCTCTACTTTACCAAGCATGATAGCTTTTTCCAGGGATGCTTCTCTCCTGATTACAGGTCCAAAGTACATGAAGTCTTGCTACCTTCATTTCTAAGGAAGCATTCTGGCTATATTTCTTGCAGGAAAGATTTGTTTGTCCATGGCACGCTCAATATTCTTTGCCAACATCACACCTAAAATGCATCAAATTTTGGTCTTCCTTATTCAGTATTCACCTTCCACCCGCATTTGAAAATCCCATGTCTTGGGTCAGGTGTCCCTGAGTACTCACTGTGACATTTTGCTCTGCCATATATGGAAGAGGTCTTGTCCAGCAGATTCGCCCAATGTAATGCATCACTGGATTTTTTTAGCTGCTGCTTCCATGAGCATTGATTGTCAATTCAAGTACAATGGAATCTTTGACAGCGTCAATCTTTTCTCCGTTAATCTATGGGTCCAGTGGTAGGGATTTAGGCTTTCTTTCCCCTGGGCTGGAATCCACTCTGAAGGTTGCAGTCTTTGATCTTTATTAGCAAGCGTCTCACTTCGTCCTCACTTTCAGCAAGCAAGGTTGTGCCAACGACAGATCACAGATCGTTGAGATAACTTCCTCTAACCCCGTTGCCACAGTCTTCTTCAGATAGTACAGCTTCTTGAGCTATTTGCTCAGCATACAACTAAATCAGCATGGGGAAAGGATACAACCCGATGCACACCTTTTCTTATTTTTAGCCATCAAATATTCCTTTGTTTGTTGAACAACAACCTATTGGTTCATGTATAGGTTCCAATGTTATTCATAGTTTGGTATGATCCACACAGGGGTAAACATCTTTCTGTTTATGCTAGACAGGGTTCCCTAGAGAAACAAAACCAGAACACTCATAATTTTATCTATATTTATATATAGATACATATAACAAAAGAAATAAACAGTTAATTAATCTATAATGTAGTACAAAGGGCTCAGTGCAACTCACTCCCGTGAGACAGTTGTGAGACACAGGCAGTCTTTCAAGTCTTGAGGGCCACCAGGTAGTCTTCTGTAAAGCAATTCAGGCTATCTGGGGACAGGCAGCAAACAACAAGGCAGGTCACCAACAATCAACCAGATGACAGGGTCCAACAGTCCCCAGCTCAAGAGATGTAAATTCCAATAGTGTGGCGAAGCAGGTCTTGAAGGAACCTCAAATTACAGTGACACAGTCCACGGTGAGGTGTCCCACAGGTAGTGTAGCTTGCAAATTGAGGCACAGAACAAGCAAGGCAGCTGCGCACTGGTCTGATGATCAAAGAGCAAGAGGCAAGAGAGGCGAGGTTCACTGAGCCATTTATCGCTCCGCCCTTCAATTAATCCCACATGTGTTCATTGGCCATGTTGGCACAATAAACGTTAACTATCTCACTGGTATTCTCTGCTTTGAGCCAAGAGCCACCTGATGTCAGCAGTGTTATCCCACATTTCACACCCTCTTCTTAATCCCTCTAGAATTGCTGGCAGCTCCCTGTCAATGGGCTGCTGCAACCATTGTTGAATGATCTTTAGCAAACTTTTTTTTTGCTCCCCCCCCCATCTTTAGCAAACTTTTACTTGCATCTGATACCCTTGGTATCAGCTCCTCATTTCCCCCTCTTTCTCTGCCCCCTCTCCCTCATGAACCCTTGACTATATATATAAAATGTCTTACACTATCCAACGTCTCCCTTCACCCACTTTTCTGTTGTCCATCCCCCAAGGAGGGGGGGTATAGATCCTTGTGATCGGCTTCCCTTTTTTACCTCACCCTCCCTCCACCCTCCAGGTATCGCAACTCTCACCTTTGGTCCTGAGGGGTTCATCTGTCCTGGATTCCCTGTGTTTTCAGTTCCTATCTGTACCAGTGTACAGTGTCTAGTGAGATTTGTAAGCAGAATTGGGATCATGATAGTGCGGGGTGGAGAGAAAGCATTTAAGAACTAGAGGAAAGTTGTATGTTTCATTGATAATATACTGCACCCTGTCTGACTTGTCTTCTGTAAGGGGATGTCCAGTTGCCTACAGATGGGCTTTGGGTCTCCACTTCACACTCCTCCTCATTCACAATGATATGATATTTTGTTCTTTGATGCCTGATATCTGATCCCTTCAACACCTCATGATCACACGGATGGGTGTGCTTCTTCCATGTGGGCTTTGTTGCTTCTCAGCTAGATGGCCACTTGTTTATCTTTATGCCTTTAAGACCCCGGATGCTATATATTTTTCTGCTGGGCACCATCAGCTTCATCACATTTGCTTATGCACCTGCTTTGTCTTCAGAGATTGTGTCGGGAAGGTGAGCATCCTGGAATTCCAGTTTAATAGAACAAAGTGTTCTTGTGTTGAGGGAGTACTTGGGTGGATGCCCAATGTCCATCTGCGACCTTAATACTAAACCTATAAATATATGCACATAGATCTATTTCCCCATCCCCTTATCTAAATATATTTACATATGTACATCCCTTTATTTAGACCTCTATAAATGTCCTTTACCTCCTATTTCTTTCCTCTATTTCCTTTTACTTTCCTTTTGTTCCACTATCATGTTCAGCCTTCATTTGGATTTCAGTAATTCCTCTTGGTTACATTGATCTTGATCAAGCCTTCTTACACCCTCCTCGCCACTGATTTTGGATCACTTGTTGTTCCCTTGAATAAAATGCTTAAAAAAATTAATTAATTAAAAAAAAAAGAAAGCAAAGAAGACAACATGGTTTGAGTCAGGTACAGCTTAGTCCTTAAAGTAACATCCATGCTCTTCAACAATTAACAGTGGTCTTGTGCAGTAGATTTTATCCAATGTCATGTGCCTTTCACCTCTTGACTGCTGCGTCCATGAGCATTGATTATGAATCCAAGCAAGATGAAACAAAAACCCTCTATCTGTTTTTCTTTTATCATGATGTTATCTATTGGTCCAGTTGTAAGGATTTTTGTTTTCTTTACGTTAAGCTGAAATCCATACTGAAGATTACAGCGCTTAATTTTTAGGAGCAAGGCTGCTTCCTCTGCACATTGAAGGTATTTTATAAACCTAATGACAAATAGGCGCATTTACATTTAATGTAATTATTGATGTGTTAGAGCTTGAATCTGTCATTTTATTTTTAATTTTCTTTTTATTTTATTCCCTTTTCTTCCTTCTTGTTCAGTACCTGAATATTTAGTATAATTCCATTTTGGTTTACCTATATTTTTGAGTTTATATCTTTATAAGGTAACCTCGTGGCACAATGTCTAAGCATTCATCTCCCAACTGAAGGGTTAGAGCTTTGAGCCCACAGCCACTCCATGGATTTAAAGAACTGGCAATCTGCTCCCATAAAGATTCTATCCTAGGACATTCTATTTGGCAGTTCTACTTTGTCCTGTCGTGCTCCTGTGAGGTAGAATTGACTCAATGGTACACAACAATAACGTAGCCTCTTTTAGTGGTTGTCCTAGGCATTACTTACATTCAGGTGACTTTTCAGTCTATGGGTGTAGAACATTTTACTGATGCACGTGACCTGTAGAAACCTTACCTTCTACTCTCCCTGGATCTACCCCATTTCTAAAGTATTTGTCGTAAGCATTTCCTTTAATCTACCTATAGCACCACATCAGCGTTATCATTTTTGCATTGCCATCAAGCATGACTTTGAAAACTCAAGAGAGAAAGGAAAATGTCGTGTGTACACCTGTATTCTTTTTACAGGCTTTCGTCTTCCCGCTGTTTCAGGAATCCTTGTTTGATATGTTTATCATTTTTGTTTAGAGAATTCCCATTAGAGACTTGCTGGTGCCAAATCCTCTGAGTTTCTCTTCATCTGAAAATATCCTGCGTCACCGGTCATTCTGGAAAGCGATTTCTCTGTATTGAGGTCTCTGTGTTGACCATTTTCTTTTCCTTTGGCAGCAGAAATGTGGTGCTTCTGTTCTGCTTCTAGGAACAGGAGCAGTCTTGGGAACTCACAGGGCCAGTTCGACCGTGTCCTACAGGACTGCTAGGAGTCAGTTTTGACTTGACGGCAGTGAGCAGGCTAAACGGGGGGTAGCCTGGTTAGTACTTGGATTGGAGACTGTTACTGCAGCCACCGTATCACTCCATCTCTCTGAGGTGCTTCCTCTATTTTACCAAGCGGGACATCCTTACCCAGCAACTAGACCCTCCCGATAACACGACCGAAGCAGGTGGGATGCAGTTCACTTCGCTTAAGTCCACGTAGTTAGGAAGTGGCAGCATGAGGATGGTAGCTCAGCTTTTTCTATTCCTGGTCCTGGTTCACATGCTGACTCATCTTTGGGATGATGGTCAGAACAGACCAGATGGGTAATAGTTTGACAGCTGGCTTATTTTGGCAGCCTCCAGGTCGATGATTGAACCCTCGCTATGAGCTGCAGCATACGACTGACTTTTCCTGGGTCATCTCATTCTGAGAGAACAATGGCTCTCACCCCTGTTTTGCAAATGGGGAAACTGAGGCTGAGGTTCAGGAATTTGATTGTGTTATTGTGGTGTTGTGCCCTGGAATTGAGTCCAGCCCATTGTGAGTAGTGTGCCTCCATAGGGTTTCCCAAACTAGGACTTTTCAGAAACAGCTCTCTCTCCCTTATGTCCTCCACTGCTGGCAGCAGTTACCATTCAGAGTCTCTTGAAACCCTCCTTTGACACCAGGGAGGGAGAAGGGCTGTTAATGCCTTGTTAATGCCCCATCTTCCTTCTGCACAGATGTGTGCTTTAGCCATGGCACTGCCAGGGTGCCTTAGAGAGTGCACACGCTTCTGTAGTTCTGCCAAAGGAATATATATATATAATTTTACATAAAATTATATATATATATTTGCATCAGACTGGAAGGAAAAGGGACCTCTCTTCAAACTCCCTGAACTACTACCCAGTGATTTCAAATGTGCTTCCTCTTTTTGAAATGAAACCTAAGCTAAATGAAGTCCAATTGTCTGCTATTTCAGGGTGCTGGTGTGTGCCCCGATTTCCCTTGATGGTTGATTAAATGGGGAATCAGGATTACATCTATCCTAGG
The DNA here is from genome assembly GCF_050624435.1 of Tenrec ecaudatus. Classification (NCBI taxonomy): domain Eukaryota; kingdom Metazoa; phylum Chordata; class Mammalia; order Afrosoricida; family Tenrecidae; genus Tenrec; species Tenrec ecaudatus. Next base: position 19,219,062 of record NC_134544.1, read on the forward strand.
CTCCAACTTTTTAATGGAACCCAAATCCCCCAAGGATTATCTTAAATCCTGGTAATATTCTTAAGTGTCCTGGGGCCTAAATGTAGCCCAACAGCTAAGTGGAGAGAAAGATGTCCATCCCACTCTTTCAAATGAGTCTACGGATTTGGATTCTTGGCTCACTGATGTGCTTCAATGGTGACATTCACGTGGGGATGAAACGCGTTGATCCAAATTCAAAAACACTCAAAGAAATGCTGGCGTCTCACCAGATAAGCTCGACTTGAAAAAAAAAATGCCACCAGTTCAATCCACCCCATTTTGTCGCACCCTGTAACAGCCCTGAATGCTGTGCTGCCTTCCACGAGGGCTCAATCCCTCTCTGACGCCAAGCAGTGGACTGGATTGTGCCTTTTCTCCAGAGAAGGTGTTGTCAATCCTGACCCCTCCCCTTTTGAATGCCATCCTGTTTAGAGATAGCAGGGTCTTTGTTATGTTCATGTGACCGGGATAATGTGTCCTTGCTATGGTTAGGTGCCATGGCCGGTTCTGGCTCACAGAACCTCTGCACACAGAAGGAAGCACCGCTAGGTCCTGTGCCATCCTCACCATTGTCCTTTTGTTTGAGCCCCTTCTTGTGGTCACGGAGTCCGTGCATCTTGTTGAAGGCCTCCCTCCTTTTGCTCACAATGTGGGGTGTGTCTGAAGGCCACCACCTTCGAGGTATCAAGAAGCAGCCAAGACACAGCAGGGGAAGCATGGATGTCACAGTGGAGACTACGATAGAAGAGACAGTTAGAGACAAGGATTTTCCTCAGAGTAGACAGAAAGCCTTTCCCTGGAGACAGAGATTTGATTGGGACGTCTAGCTTCCTAAGCTTGGAGAAAATAAGTTTCTATTCCTTGAAACCACCTTGTGATAGTTAGGTTTATTGTACCAACTAGGCTGAAATAGAATCATGCAGGTGGAGTTTGATCAGGTCGCAACTAGATCGGAGAGCTACTGAGACACATAATTTGTGCTGCTGGGATCCTGTCTCTTTCTCCCTGGTGATCGGACCAGCACTCTGCTGCCTGAGCTAGTCCTTTTTCTCAACCTTGTGCTGCGCTACTGTGAGCTGAGCCAACCCGTGGATCGTGTCACCTTGCTGTACATGCATCGCTTGTGGTTTCATTGAGACCTGCTTCGCCACGCTTCTTGATCCCATGGGATTGCATTGCTATGCTCCAGAGCTATTGGCCTGTGCTACGTCTCAACTTCTTGTGGTTGCTGTCCCACTCTGCTTGTCTTGTCTGAGGGTAGACTCTGCCGTCTGCTTCCTTGACCTTGGACCAGCAGCCCAAATGACTTGAAGGACTTTCAGTATATTAACTGTTTCAAAATAGTGAGTTGAACTGAGCCCCTCTCCTGCTGTGTGTGTGTGTGTGGTATGTATATATATATATATTCATAAGTGTCCTGGTTTGTTTCTCTAGGGAATCCTGCCTAACACACACCCCTTATGGTACTTTTCATTTACAGCACTAGATGACCACATCATCCATCAGCACCCTGTTGTCTAGCAGGCCTGGTCTCCATCGCTCAGACAACGTTCCTTTCCTGGGAGCCGCCTCAACTCTCACTTCCCATGGATGTTTCCTTACTCCATAGATCATTCCCTTAGCAAATCCTGGGATTTCCTGCCATTTAAATGGTCACCACAGAGGCTTGACCTTGACTCTGAACAGCCTTGGCTCTTCTCCGTGGGACTGATGTCAAGTCTCATCTACTGTGATGGGTGATACTGTAGTGATTATGTCGTTCCTAAAGACACAGAGTTAAACACACACCACAGAATGTTTTCATGCCTTCCTGTCCTAACCCCCAGGCTCATCTCATTCATGATCGTCATTGACACCACCCCTGCCCGCAAGATTCCCACGCATTCGATGCAGCTGGGACCCTGAGATTCCCAGAGATCATGGCAGCCATGTCTGCAATGGGCTTTTGCTTGCTATCTGCAAGCTTATCTTTGCAGGGTCCCATTGTCTTAGCGCCTTCTCTATGCTGGACTGAAGCAAAGTGCTGGGGCTTCAGCAGTGCCTGTCTTTATTTGCTGCTGCAAGACCGCAAGACCACAAGGTGGGTAGCCTTACAGAGCAAAACCTCACTGTCTCACAGCTCTGGAGGCTAAAGGGACCTCAGGGACATGCCGAGTCCTCTGTGGTCCCCTCTTCTAGGTTGTAGTGTCTACTGTAACCCTTGGCTGTCTATAGATATCCTGCTTCTGTGATCATGGGGCATCTCCACCATGAGTCTCTCTGTGTCTGGCCTCTTCTTTATAAGATGCCACACAGCCAGGATGGCCTTGGATGTGGTATCAGGAGAGACCAGTTCTTGGGAACAACACCATGCTTGGTTTCTCGAAGCGCCTGTGAAAAAGAGGAAGACCCTCAATGGGATGGATTGACACAGAGGCTGCAACAGTGGGCTCGCACCCAATAAGGTGGTGAGGATGGAGCGGGACAGGATAGTGTTTCTGTCTGTTGTACACAGCTTCTCCAAGAATCGGAATCTAATAACAGCCACATCTCAGAGTAGGATTAGCCTGCACCTACTCCGGGGTACAACGCCATTTCCAAACAGGGTCTCCGTGACCGGGACTTCAGCACATCTCATGAGGGACACAATGAAACCCCCATCGTGTCTTTTTTAGGATTCATACACCTCTTTTCCACAAGTCTGTCTGTGGCTGAACTTTAAGAAAAGTGGTGAAGAGTTTGGATGCCATGGCTAGCCAGAGAAAGAGTCATTTTTGAGCAAGAAGTTCAGAAATATTATCAGTTCTTCAAAGCATACCAAGTCAGCGGCTTCGTTCTTACTTTATTGGGGACTCTTACAGCTCTTATAACAACCCATACATCAATTGTGTCAACCACATTTGTACATATGTTGCCATCATCATTTTCTTTCTTTTAAAAAAATCATTTTATTGGGGGCTCATACAATTCTTATCACCATCCATCCATCCATCCATCCATCCATCCATTCATTGTGTCAAGCACAACTGTTCATTTGTTGCCATCATCATTCTCAAAATATTTTCTTTCTGCTTGAGCCCTTGATATCAGCTCCTCATTTCCCCCCTCCCTCCCACTCTCCCTCCCTCCCTCCCTCATGAACCCTTGATAATTTATAAATTATTTTTTAATGTCTTACACTGTCCAATGTCTCCCTTCACCCACTTTTCTGTTGTCCATTCCCCAGGGAAGAGGTTATATGTTGATCATTGTGATTGGTTCCCGCTTTCTCCCCACCTTCCCCTTATCCTCCTAGTATCTCTACTCTCATTATTGGTCCTGAGGGGTTTATCTATCCTGGATTCCCTGTGTCTCCAGCTCTTATCTGTACCAGTGTACACTCTGATCTAGCTGGATTTGTAAGGTGGAATTGGGATCATGATAGTGGGTGGGGTGGGGGAGAGGAAGCATTACAGAACTAGAGGAAAGTTGTATGTTTCATCGTTGCTATACTGCACCCTGCCTGGCTCATCTCCTCCCCACAACCCTTCTGTAAGGGGATGTCCAATTGCCTACAGATGGACTTTGGGTCTCCACTCCACACTCCTCCTCATTCACAATAATATGATTTTTTGTTGTTCTTTGATACCTGATACCTGATCCCATCGACACCTTGTGATCACACAGACTGGTGTGCTTCTAGGATATGGGCTTATTTGCTTCCCTGCTAGATGGCTGCTTGTTTAACATGAGGGTAGGGGGAAAGTGGGAGAGAAGGGGGAGGAGGGGGGAACTGATTGCAATGATCAATATAAAACTTCCCGCCCCAGTGCCCCAGGGGTGTGGGTGAACAATAGAAATGGGCGAAGGGAGACAGCAGAAGGTGTGAGATGCTTAATTCATATCCATTGAATAGTTGTAAATCGTACTCTAGTCTTAGAAATACTAAGGAGCCTTGGGGGTGGGGTGGGTTTGATTTGGTACCCTCATGATCTGCCATTCACCCCTTATGGAAGGGTCACAAGGAAGAGATGAGCCAGTCAGGGTGCAGTCTAGCACGACGAAATATACAGCTTTCCTCTAGTTCTTCAATGCTTCCTACCCATTACTATTCCTGAGGGGTTTATCTGTCCTGGGTTCCATGTGTCGAGAACTCTTTTCTGTACCAGTGTACATGTTCTGGTCTAGCTGAATTTGTAAAGTAAAACTGGGGTCATGATAGTGGGGGGGGGGCGTGGAGGAAGCATTAAAGAAGTAGAGGGATGTTGTGGTTCGTTGGTGCTACACTGCATCCTAGCTGACTCGCCCCTTCCTGTGACCCGTCTGTGAGGGGATGTCCACTTGTCTACAGATGGGCTTTGGGTCTCCACTCCAACCTTCCTCATTTCACAAGGTGATCACACAGGCTGGTGTGCTCCATGTGGGCAATGCTCACTTTCGTGCCATGCAAGAGCTACACTCCCCTTAGGTATTATTAGCCCTGAGGGGCAAATGACCCAGTTCCTGGCTCGTGGGACTCAAAGGTTCCAGAGCTCAGGAAGCAGCATCTTTTGAGCAGAAGAGGAAGTGAGAAATGGTGTCCAAGCAGCAGCCACTCTACTGTTCACTTGCCCAGAGAATCCCGTGCTGCCGTTGCTCCTCCTGTCCACACGCTAGAGGCATCTCGCACCTACCACACTGTCCCCAAAAGACAGAACTGGTAAAACTCTGACCAGACAGAGTCCTAGTGAGAGGCATTGCCATGCAGACTTCAACTCAGACCTCAGTGTACTGGAGTGAGATTTCTTAAATTGACTCTTCCTTCCATGTCTCTGTCATGCCCACCAAATGATTGGGTGGGGCTATGCAAATAGGGCCAGGGTAACACTAACAGAAGGGATCGGCCTGTCTTAGTTGCCCCACCCTCTGCAGGAGGAGAGAAACCCATCAGAAGAGAGCACATTTGAGACCTGCCTGAAGTGGCAGAGGCCGAGACTAGAGGCACTAGAGCCTGTGACACACAGACCATGGCACAGAGCAAAGGAGATGGGCAGAGACCAGAGGCCGAAGCAAGGAGACCATGGGACAGAGCAGAGGAGCAGGCTGGCTAACTGGGTCACAGTGGCGGAGGTCAAGGGACCATGGGGCGGAGAGGCTGAGGACCAGAGAGAGACTGGCTGAGGAGAGGTATTGCTGTGGACCAGTGACTGCATCCTTCCTGTTTACGCCTTCTGGCTTTGGGTAACCTGTTAACTCCCTTCATAAGGCCTCTTCATCGGGAGTGTTGTCTGTGAGTTCTGTGTGGTCATGGCAACGAATTATTGAACAGCAGAGGAGTTGAGTGCTGTGGGAGGAGCGATTAGGTAAAGAATGCTGGAGGGGAAACCTCTGACCCCTGCCTTGTGGCTGTAGGGAAATGGTATCAGGTCAGCTGCGGCCCCCTGCTCAGTGCTTGAGCACCAGGCTCACCACTTATTACCAGGAAGGGTGGGAGCAGAGGAAGACCATGGTGGTGCTATGATTAAGCACCCAGCTATCGCCCCAAAGGTCTGTGGTTGGGCTGCACCTACCAGAGGCTCCTGCGCTCTGGCCTTTGGAGACTGCAGTCAGTCGGCAACTTCAATTACTAGCCTAGTGGCCCTGGGGGGTTAATTAGATGTGCAGCTCTGGTCTATGGAGAAAAGCCCAGAGGCAGTGCTGGATTAAAGTCACAGGAGCGCCTTTCCCAGGAAAGCCTGCTGCCCGGTGTCCCCAAATCCTGGGAAGAGGGAGAAGGAAGCAAATGTAGATGGCCACTCATTCCCTTGACCGTGTCTCTGGGCCTCTGCATCCAAATTTGTCCTTTTCTGGGTTTATATTCCACGAAAGGCATCTCTCCCTCTGTCTCAGAATCTGTATATATATTTGGGGGAAGGGGGGTGGAGAGATGCTAGAGGTCTGGATTCTTCTGTAAACAACAAAATTGGTGAATTGTTGGTTCAGCCCTCAAGTATAGCCATTGTACGTACTGCCACCACGGTCCCTACATTTGACTAATCAGTGGGGCTCAAATCCCCATTGTTCTTCCTCTCTACATAGCATCTACCTGACACTCAGTCTTTGTACAATGTCTACTGAGTGGACTACCCTAGTGCAGTATCTGCATAGGACACATTCTCTGAACCCCACAATATCTGAGCCCCTGCCAACAGTATTAACAAGAGAGTAGTTATTGCAGTCACATGTAATGAGTGCTACTCACCAGCCAACACACTCGATGGTACTGGGAAGATGAGAGGTGGGCTACCAAGTGCCAAGGCCAGCGGTTCAAACCTATCAGGCATGCGGCAGGACAAAGAGGAAGGAGGCTTTCTGCTCCTTTACAGTATACAGTCTCAGAAACCCCCAAGGACTCCTACGAGCCCGAATTGTCTAGATAGCAATGGGTCTTCAGACTCTGAGCCATTGAGTCTCCCATGCACTGGGACACCCTGACATCCTTGCCAAGTGGACGCACTAGTTGCAGGCTGGAGCTGGGACTGGAGGCCAGGGATTTCTGGCTGCACAGCCTCTTTGCTCTCCAGGAAGCCACACGGACTCTTTCCAGAGATGGGGGCAGAGAACAGCTGCAAGGAAGCCCCAGCAAATTTGTCCCCAGAGTCCAGTCTAGCCTCCCCTGGTCCACTGTGTCTGCAAAGATCTCCTGAGTAAAGGGAGACATCTGGGAGGAGCCTCCCTCTGCTGAACCTTAGAAGCCAATGAGAATGGACATTCTTGAGGGAACAGGGTGGGCCTTTCTTTGGTGCTGGTTTGCTCAAGGATCTAAACCTCCTCCCCGTCTCCATCAGCAGGGACAGTCTCACATGATCAGGGGCTCAGAGAGGGGTCCTCTGCAGCTGGGCTTGCTTTGTGCCTGCGTGCAGGCAGGCAAGGGGACTCCCCCCACCCCATCTGCTTCCCTTCCTCTCTCCTCCAACTGGAACCCCCATCCTGTACTCTGCGGTTTTCACTTAAGGAGTGTTAATGAAATGGCATTGCAATCGCCAGCTTTTATGAGGGTCTCATTCATAAATCGGACTTCAAGGAACCAAATGAAAAAAAGGAGTTGATACCAAGGGCTTAAGTAGAAAGAAAATACTTTGAAAAAGACGATGGCAACATATGATGTACAAATGTGCTTGATACAATGGAGGTATGGATTGTTATGAGCTGTAAGTGCCCCAATAAGATTATATATATATATACATATATATACATATATATATATATATATATATATATATATATATATGAAAGCAAAGGAGCCAGTTGTGCATCTGTGCTCCATGAGTCCCTGATTTGCCCAGTCTTTGCCCAAGGATTTAAACTTGGTTCCTGCTGAGAAGCTCCCAGGTGGGAAGCCGAGACCTGCCCTGTGGTCCACCGGCCCCGACTGAACTCAAGTGACTTGCTGGGTCTTATGTCTTCCCCACTGACTGGGTGATGTAAGGGATTTAGGCTTGATCAATTATATCCTTTTGAAGTTAATGGTAGAAAAATGAGAAATTGATTTCGCCCCCCTTTTTAAAAAAAACGAAATCATATTTTAGAAATTCAGGGTATAAAACTGGGATTTGACCTCTCTTATCAAGTCAGCTATCATCTCGATGATTACCACCCACAACGATGCCATATTTTGTGTGGCAGGTTCTAACAGCATCTGCCTGTCAGGCCTACTGACCATGGACCGGGCAGAGCTGCCACAAAGCTTGCAGCAGGGACGGCTCTGTGACATGAGGGCAGGAACCCCAGGGGCTATCTCGCGCAGCGGATCTTTTCCGGAAGTGAGTGTCCTCAGAGGAGTGGCCCTTCCTATTAGCCCTGCTGAATCTCTGCAGCGATCTAATCTGCAAAATCCACCATGAGCCAGCATCCTGTGTGTGCCCAGCGCCACTCTCTCCCTGCCGCCCTCCCCCCAACCCATCTCCCTAGCTCCCATTTCCTAAGCTCCTATGACCATGAAGCCACACAAGATGACCCCCCAGGAAGAGAAGAGGCCCTGATGCTGCAGAGGCAGGGCCTGGACCTGTGGGTTACGCAGCAAGCACAGACCTGCCACGACTGCTGCCTCGCCTCCTAACAGGCCGCCCGGCCCCGAAACCCAAACCCAGTCCTACTGCCATCGCAATTCTCGCTCCTGGCACCGCTGCCTGACAGAAGGTACAGCTACCTCTGGGGTTTGTTTGTCTGGAATCTTTACAGAAGCAAATTGCCAGGCCTTTTCCCTGCAGGTCTTCGGGTGGGTTTGTAATGCCAGGCTTTCCTTTGAGCCGAACTTCAGGTTCAGGACAAACAGCTGGTGCCAGTTAGAACTTGACCTGGCCCATCACACCAAACCCAAACTCACTCCATCATGTGGATTCTGACTCACAGCTCCCCAACACGACAGAGTGGAACTGCCCACTTGGCTTTCTGAGACTGTAGCTCTGTTGTGAGTAGAAGGCCTCTTTTCCTCGGAGCAGGTGGCGTTTCAAACTACTCACCTTACAGTTCACAGCTCGATGCTGAATCCACCAGGGCTCCTCTCCTGGACCCAGAAGATGCTTAATTCATATCCATTGAATAGTTGTAAATCGTACTCTAGTCTTAGAAATACTAAGGAGCCTTGGGGGTGGGGTGGGTTTGATTTGGTACCCTCATGATCTACCATTCACCCCTTATGGAAGGGTCACAAGGAAGAGATGAGCCAGTCGGGGTGCAGTCTAGCACGATGAAATATACAGCTTTCCTCTAGTTCTTTAATGCTTTCTACCCCTACCCCCACTATCATGACCCCAATTCTGCCTTACAAATCCAGCTAGATCAGAGCATGTACACTACTACAGAGAAGCACTCACAACACAGAGAATCCAGGACAGATAAACCCCTCAGGACCAATAATGCGAGTAGAGATAGCAGGAGGGTAAGAGGAAGGTGGGGGAGAAAGGGGAAACTGATTACAATGATCGACATATAACCCCCTCCCAGGGGGACAGACAACAAAAAAGTGGTTGAAGGGTGACAGCGGTTGGTGTAAGACATGAAAAAAATAATAATGTATAAATTATCAAGGGTTCATGAGGAGGGCGGGAAACGGAGGGGGAAAGTGAGGAGCTGATACCAAGGGCTCAAGTAGAAAGAAAATGTTTTGAAAATGATGATGGCAACATATGTACAATTGTGCTTGATACAATGGATGTATAAATGGCTTGTAATAAGAGTTGTAAGAGCCCCCAATAAAATGATTTTAAAAATATAGAGCGATCTGGCATTCAAACCCACTAGCTGTTCTTTGGGAGAAAGATGAGGCTGTCTGCTCCTGTAATGATTTAGAGCAGCAGTCCTCAACCTGTGGGTTGTAATCTCTTTGGGGGTTAAAAGACCCTTTCACAGGGGTCACCTAAGACCATCAGAAAACACATATTTCTGATGGTCTTAGGAATCGAGACACCGTTCCTCTATCCATCTCCAGGTGGGTCCACCCACATGCAGATATGCCCCCAGACGAGTTCCTGGCATGAAGAAACTGTTACCCATGCCACACCATGCTTCCAGACAAAATTTCATTTATTTGTATTCCTAAATAAATATTTCACAATATATAATTACAGATTTTTTTGTGATGAATCACTATGCTTGAATTATGTTCAATTTGTAACAATGAAATACACCCTGCCTATCAGATATTTACATGATGATTCATAACAGTAGCAACATTATAGTGATGAAGTAGCAACGGAAATAATGTATGGTTGGGGGTCACCACACCGGAAGGAGCTGTACGGAAGGGTCTTAGCCTGAAGAAGGTGGAGCCCCGCTGCTTCAGAGGGTTGCTGTGGGCAGAATCAACTCTCTGGCAGTGGTGGCTGGGTGGAAATAACTGAAGAACCTTCCCCAGAGTTGCCGGCAGCTATATAGGAGGAATTCTGCTGGGGTGGTGCAGTGGTTATACATTTGGTTGTCTACCGCAAGGTCAGCAGTTTGAAACCACTAGCCATACCTCAGGAGAAAGATAAGACTTTCTACTCCTGTAAAGACTTAGAGTCTTGGAAACCCACAAGGGTAGGTCTGTGCTATTTTATAGGGTTGCTATGGGTTGGCATTGACCTGATGGCAGAGTGAGAGGGAGATAGAGAGAAATAGTAACCCTTTGGGGTCAGTGACATTTACATGGTGGCTAGTGAGTTCAAACATTTGAGTACCCTGGTAAAAATCACCTGACAAATGAAGAAAAAGTCAATGCAATGCGATACAGTCTTGAGAATTTTTGTTACAAAAATTTAAAAAGTTTGGTCCAACAACCAAAAATTATTTGCAGAGCCAGCTTCGGGTAGTTATAGGAAGCCAAAAGACTGTAACTTTTAACTTTGACCTTACTTATGCCCAGAGGATTAACCACTTTTTCTCAGTAACATTTATTGAATCACTAATATAAAATGTCACTTTAACCATGGCCTGAGTTCTTGGATTTGCTTTCAGGATTTCAGCTCTAGCTCAGAATGCGATATTGATTTTTCTGTCTACTCATCACTAGTGATACACATTTAATTATAGTAACTCTTTAATATGTTTTAATATCTGCCAAGACTAGTCATTCATTACTAATTGCTTTTAAGTAATTTTTTCAGCTATTTTTTGCATAGCTGTTGTTCAGGCTGAACTTAGTACTCCCCTCTCTGAGTCTGGCTGTTCTTTGCCTTGCTGTCTATTTTCTGGGTGTCCTGAAAGGTTGATGGTGTGCACTCCCACAGGTGCCTCAGAAGAAAGGCCTGCTGGCCTGCTTTGGAAAGGTCACAGCCTCGAAAGCCCTTTGGAGTGCAACTTTATCCTGCACAGGTGCCATGGGTGGGAACCAACCCAGTGGCAACATGCTTATTTGTTTATGTTCTGGAGCAGACATAGACCAGAACGGTGCAAGATGAATCTATGAGCTTGTGGGGACAGGAGCACTCTGATTTTACGTCTCTCCGCTTGAGGTTATCTCTCCCAGGAGAGGCCCACTGTGCTCTGGTGTGCTTTACAGAACGTGTATTCTTCTCCGTGTGTGTGTGTGTGTATAAGAAAGAGCTTTATCTAAAGAGTAATTGTATATTAAGAAAACATCCCAGGCCACTCCAGTTCAAGTCCATAAGTCAGATATTAGCCTAGATGTCCAATACCAGTCTATAAATTCCTCTTCAGATTCATGCAACACATGTAAGGACAGTGAACGCAGGAATATAATAGGCCAGTGGGTGGAAAGTCTTGTGGATCCAGTGGCAGCGGAAGCATCTCGGCTCTGGCATGGGTCTCCATGTGGCACCTCCATCTCCAGGGTTCTGGCTCCATCAGTGTAGCTCCATGTGGCTTGTTAACAGGAAAGTGTAGGTGTGGCCTCCAGTGTGATATTTATCTCCATAGCATCTCTCTCTTCCTTTTTATAAAGGGAGGTTGATGGTGATCCTGGGCCGAGAACACTCACTGGCACCCTTTCCCCAGCAGCATGTCATGTGCTCACTTTGTGTCTCTGTGTCACAGATTGCTAATTCTGGCCGTGCTTCAAACCTCATCCCGTGAGACGACTTGCTTATTTTTTAAAAGTTACACTGGCTTACAGCTAATTTTGTATTGGGCAATTTAAAGTACCCGTCAAACCTCCCAATAGCTTGTCTTGCCGCACGGACTGTGAGCTCTCTTCTCCTGCTTGTGAAATCCTCGTCTCCCCCTTCACCCCAGTTAGCACTTGTCTAGCCTGTTGTTGGGGTCCATCTGCGACACAAGACCTCTTGGGAGGGTTGAAGCACAAGACTGTATCTTTGAGGACTCAGATGCGCCTGACCCAAGCCATGGCACTCTCCATCGCCTCCTACACGTGAAAGCCGGACACTGACTACAGAAGACCGCAGAAGACAGGATGCATTTGAAGTGTGGTGCCAGAGAAGAATACTGAAAGCACCATGGATGGCTGAAAGGACATCTGTCTTGGAAGAAGTGTGGCCAGAGTGCTCCTTGGAGGCCAGGATGGCGAGACGTGAGCTTACATACTTTGGACATGTTGTTAGGAGAGACTCATCCCTGGGGAAGGACATCATGTTTGGTAAAGTACAGGGGCAGCGAAAAAGAGGAAGGCTCTCAGAGACCTGGAATGTCCCAGAGGCTGCAGCCATGGGCAGAGGCACAGGAACACTTGTGAGCATGGGGCAGGACTGGGCAGGGCTTCGTTCTCTTGTGCCTAGGATCACTATGGATTGGAACCTTCTCGATGGCACTAGCAACTTGACAAGCCTGTGGCCTATTGCTTCCCCATCCCTCCCTGTTTCACCCACCCCTGGAAACTATTCAAGTTGGTTTTCTTTGGGCATGAAAAACCTTGGACTTGGGTTGTCCTTTGAAGCAGTGGTGTCATACGACATATGTCCTTTTGTGACATGTCCCTCTCTGGGAGCTCCAGAATCAGTACCATCCTTTAAAATAAATTCTTCTCGGGGGAGGGGCAGGTGTCTAAGTAGTAGTTGGGATTGGGGCCAGCCCCTCAGATTTCTCCACTGGTTCCCTACTCCATGCCAGCATGTTGAATTCATATCTTGGAGCAATGGGTTGAAATCTGGTCCCTCTTTCCCTGTGGAGATATAAACAATACACACACCTTGGCTGGGTTAGTGCCCTGTGCCCCCGCTACCCATTTCATTTTTATTATTTTTCCCCCTTTTCCCCATCTCCTTTTTAGTTGTCTACCATATGTATCCCTGTATTTGGTCTGGTCCCTACCATACTACCTGGTCCTCACCCCAGGAATGTTTGTATACAGTAGCTTTTTCCCTATGCCCCTTTTGCATTTTTTTTAAAAGCTTACCTAAGTGGACTCATGTTGTACTTGTCCTTTTGTACTTGGCTTACTTTGCTTAGCATGATTTCCTCCAGTTCTTCCTATGGAGCGATGTGCTTCATACATTCATCACTGCTTTTTAGTGATGCGTAGTACTCCATTGTCTATACGTACCACAGCTTTTTAATTCACTTGTCAGTTGATGGAAATTTGAGTTGTTTCCAGCTCCTTGCAATTGTGAACTGTACCACAATGAACACTGGAGCACAGATGTCTGGTCTTGGTTTGTTTCTTGCCTCTTCTGGGTATATGCCCAGTAGGGGGATTGCTGGGTCATATGGTAACTCGATTTCCATCTGTTTCAGATATCGGCAGATCGATTTCCATAGTCATTGTATACACAAGTCCACCAGCAGTGGATGAGAGTTCCTGTCTCCCCACAGTCCCTCCAACACTTGTTGCTTTCTGATTTTTTAAATTGGGCTATCTTTGAGGGTGTTAGGTGGTACCTCATTGTTGTTTTAATTTTCATTTCTCATGGCTAAAGATCGGGAACATTTTCTCATATGTTTGTTGGCCATTCAAACTTCTGCCCTGTGAAACTTCTCCTCAGTGGACAATTATTTTTTTTCTTTTTGGAAGCTAGCAGAGTATTGTAGATTTTAGTAATAAGGCCTTTGTCTGATGTGTCATTGCTAAAGATGTTTTCCCAGTCCGTGAACTCTCTTATAACTCTCTTGGTGAATTATTTCGATGTACACAGGTGTTTTATCTTCAGTATATCCCATGTGTCAATTTGTGCCTCCTCTATGTTTGTGTCCTTCCCCATTTCTGATAGCCTGTGTATTTCCTGTTCCAAAGTTCTCAAGTTGGTCCCAATTCCCTCATTGATGGCTGTAATAGTTTGGGGTTTAACTTCAAGGTCTTTGATCCACCTTGAGTTTATTCTTGTTCATGGAGTGAGATAAGGGTCTTGCTTCATTTTCTGCAGGTAAATATCCATTTTTCCCAGCACCACTTGTTAAAGAGGGCATCTGCTTCCCATTGGACATATTTGGGCCCTTATCAAAGATCAGTTGTCTGTATGTTGATGATTTTATATTTGGGTTTTCAATTCTTTTCCATTAGTCTAAATATCTGTCATTGTACCAATACCAGGAGGTTTTGACAACTGTGTCTGTATACTATGTGCTAGAGTTGGGTAAAGCAAGCCCTCCCACTGTGTCCTTCTTCTTGAGGAGTTCTCTGCTAATTCTGGGCTTTCTCTCTCTCCATATGAAGTTGGTAATCAGTTTCTCCATTTCCTTGAAGAAAGATGAAGGTAATTGTATTGGGATTGCATTAAATTTATATAGTGCATTAGGTAGAACTGTCATCTTGACTATATTGAGTCTTCCAATCCACGAGCATGGGATATTCTTCCATTTGTTGAGGTTGCTCTTGGTTTCTTGTAATAGTGTTCTGTAGTTTTCCCCATATAGATCTTTTGTTCATTTAGTCAGGTATATATCTAGATATTTCAACTTGTCCTTGGCTATTGTGAAGGGTACCACCTTTTTAAATCTCCTCTTCTGTGGTCTTATCTGATGTGTATAACAGTCCGATGGACTTCTGTTTGTTGATCTTGTATCCTGCCACTCTGCCAAACTCCTCTATTGCTTCTAATACTCCCCTTGTGGAACATTTTGGATTTTCCATATATAAAATCATATCTTCTGCAAATAACAATAGTCTCACCTCTTCCATCCCCAGATAAATACCTTTGATGTCTTTTCTTTGCCTTATGCTGTTAGCTAAAACTTCCAGCACGGTATTAAATAAAAATGGAGACAAGGGACATCCTTGTCTGGTCCCCTTTTTCAGTGGGATTGTGTTAGTCTTTTCTCCATTCACTACCACGTTGGCTGTTGGTTTTTCATATATAGCTTGTATTGTCTTAAGGAACTTTCCTTCCATTCCTATCTTCTCAAGTGTTTTAAACAGGAATTGGTGTTGGATGTTGTCGAATGATTTTTCTGCATCTATCGATATTATCATGTGGTTCTTACAGTTGTTCATGTCAATGTGATGAATAATACTGATGGTCTTTTGTATGTTGAATTATCCCTGCATCCCTGGTATGAATCCCACTTGGTCATGGTGAATTATTTGTTTTATATACTTTTGTATTCTGTTGGCTAGTATTTTGTTAAGGATTTTTGCATTGATGTTCATAAGGCATATTGGTCTGTAGTTCTCGATTCTTGTGGGATCCTTGCCCAGTTTGGGTATCAGAGTTATAAGAGCTTCATAGAAAGAGTTTGGGAGTTTGCTGTCTTTTTCTATGTTCTGGAAAAGTTTGTGTAGGATTGGTGTTATTTCTTCCCTAAATGCTTGGTAGAATTATCCAGTGAAGCCATTTGGTCCAGGGGATTTTTTGTTGGTAATATCTTGATAACCTTGTCTATTTCTTCTATTGCTATGAGTCTTTTGAGATTCTTGATGTCCATCAAAGATAGTCTAGGGAGGGATTGTTTTTCCAAGAATTTATCCATGTCTCCCAAGTTGTTGAATTCATTGGAGTACAATCCTTCATAATACTGTGTAATGATCCCTTTGATTTCATTTGGGTCCATTGTAATATCCCCTCTTTCATCCCTTATTCATGCTATTGAAATTTGTTCCCTCCTTTCTTTGGGTAAGTTTGCTAGTGGTCTGTCAATTCTGTTTATCCTTTCAAAGAACCACCTTTTAGCAGCATTAATTTTTTCCATAGTTTTCTTATCTTCCCTCTCCTGATTTTTATTATTTATTTTCTTTTCTTTTGCTATTAGTAGGATTGTCCTACTCACTCTGATCCAGTTGTTGTAAATTTTGTGCCAGCATGTCAATCATGAGTCTCTCTTCCTTTCTCAGGTCTTCATGTATTGCTATGAAACTTCCTCTGATAACTGCCTTTGCTGTGTCCCATAAGTTTTGGTACGTCATGTGCTCATTCTCATTGGTTACTTGAAGTTTCCTAATTTCATCTCTTATCTGTGCCAGTACGTACTCCTTTTGCAGTAGAGAGTTATTCATCCTCCAATTGATTGCTCTTGTTTTCTACATCTTCCTTTTGTTTATTTCCAGTCTTATGGCACAGTGGTCAGAGAGAGAGGTCTGTATGATATCAAGGTGCTTAAGTTTCTGTAGATTTGCCTTATGGCCCAGCATGTGGCCTATCTTCAAATATGTGCCATGTGGGCTTGAGAAGAATGTGAATAAATTTAAGTTTGGATTAAAAGCTCTGTAAATATCTATCAGGTAAAATTGTCTAATTGTAGTGTTTAGATCTCTAGCCTCCTTGAGTTTCTTTTCCTGTGATCTGTCTTTCTCAGAGAGTGGTGTATTGAAGTCACCCACTATAATTGTTGAGGCTGTGATTACTTTTTTCATCTTTTGTAGTGTTTGGTTGATGTATTCAGTGGGTCTCTCATTCGGGGAATATATGTTTACAATGTTTAGTGGTTATTTGTCTACCATTCCCTTGACCATTATATAGTGTCCCTCCTTATCTCTTTTTATGGTTTTCACTTTGAGGTCAATTTTATTTGAGATTAGGATTGCTAACTCCTGCTTTTTTTGAATTGCTGTTTGCGTGGTATGCCTTTCTCCAGCCTTTGATTCTCAGCCCATTGTCTGTAGCCCTGAGATGTGTTTCCTGTAGGCAGCAGATTGATGGGTTGTGTTTCTAAGCCAGGCTGCTAGTCACAGTCTTTTAATGCCTGAGTTCAGGCCATTGATATTCAGGGTTATTATCTCCATCTTCAGACTCTGTAATGTCATCTTATACCTTTTGTGTTGGGTGTTTTCCTACCTTCCTTTCTCATTAGAGTGTTCTGCATGTGTGTGTGCGTGTGTATGTGCACGCGCGTGCATGTGTGTAGGTCTGTCATTCTTGACTTCTTTCCATCCTTAAGCCAATGCTATCTTGGGGTCTGTTTTCTCTTTGTTGCCCTCTGGGTGAGATTGTTTTATGTGATGGTCTCTTATTTATGCTTGGTGGGTGCTGTTCTCCTACCCATCTTTGAGTTTTTCCTTGTCTTGGAAGACTCTTACTTCTCCATCTATCTCGATCAATAATTTGACTGGTTAGAGTATTCTTGGGTTTGTATTGTTTTCCTTCAATTTTTGGAATATGTTACTCCACTCTCTCCTCTTCTTCATATTTTCTGTTGGTAGGTCTGAGCATATTCTTATTTGGGAAACTTTATATGTCATTGTTTATTTTTCCCTAGCTTCTCTCATGATTTTCTCCTTTTCCTCAAAGTTGGATTGTTTATTATATGGCTTGGTGACTTCTTCTTGGGATTCAATCTAGCTGGTGTTCTTTCAGCCTCCTGAATGGTTGACTGGTTTTCATTCAGTAAGCTGAGGAAATTTTCCTCCAAGAATTTTCTCACTATTGTTACAGATGACTTCTTTGTGTGTCTTCTTCTGGTAAGCCATTAATTCTAATGTTGTTCTGCTTCATAGCATCAGCCATAACTCTAAGGTTTTCTTCAGTTTCTCTGATGATCTTATTAGATTTTTGTTCATGTTTGTTAAAGTCTGCTTGGCTGTCCTCCAAGTCACTGAAGCGAGTCTCTGATTCCTCCAGTCGATTCTAGAGGTCCGTGTTTCTGCTACTGGTTTTTGTTATCTCCTCCCTTAGCTCCTCTATTTCCCTTTGGTTTATGACCTTTATCTCCTCTATGATTTTATCCTTTTTCTGTATTTTCCCCTCATATCCTGTTTGACTCCAAGCAACATTCTGAAAATTTCTTTCTGTGGCAGCTCAATGTCTACTTCTATGCATGTCATTATGCTCAGGACATCTTCTGACTTTGTCTTTTGTTTTTCCTGTTTTTTTTTGTTGAGGTTGTTGGGTCTGATGGCTGTTTGTTTTGTGTTGTTTTAGAGAATCCAGGTGCACTGGCTTTCTCTGAGCAACTTGTAGGAATGCTTCTTCGAACTGCCTACAGCTAATTTCACTATAGAATTAACCTACCACTTTATTCCTCTGTGACTTCCCTCTCAGGGAAGTGTACCAGAAGGCTGGTGGGTTGCATGAGTTGTTGTTGCAGAGGTTGGTCAGAGGTTCCTACAGCAGCTTGGAGTGTTGAGGCGTGTTGGCTGAGCTGCCTTAGGCCCCCAGGCCCCCAGGCAGGAATTCCCCTTTAAGAAGTTGGGCGGAGTATCCCCTGGTGGAGGCAGGGCTTTCCCAAGCTTCAGACTAGCTGCGCAGGGTGGAGCTCACCTAGCTGTGTGTGGTGCAGGCATAAATGCTCTAGGCTTAGGGGAGTGGTCTGTAGGTCAGCAGTGGAGTTTGAGAGAACAGGAAAGAGACAAAGAGGAGAAAAACAATTAAAAGTAAGCCCACTGACTGTGCAGGGATATAGAGAAGAGAGGAAAACAAAAGTAACAATGTAGTTGAACCCTGATCCCTGCCCATGGATCTGCAAGGGTTTAGTCTCTGCCCCACGGCAGGTGGTGGCAAACTGTGGCTGTGTTGAGATTAATCCCCCGTGCAGGCACCAAATGGTTCCTGCTCCCTCAGAGACAGTGGTGGGGCTAAGGTCAAGCCCTAGCTGGCCTCCATTGTGGTGAGCCAAAAAACCCCAGCCCCTCTGTGGAGTCCCTCTGTTATGTGTTACTCCATCACCATCTTCCCAGAAGTCCTTTGTTGTTGTTTTTAATCATTTTATTGGGGGTTCATACAATTCTTATCAAAATCCATACAAACATCCATTGTGTCAAGCACATTTGTATATTTGCTGTCATCATCATTCTCAAAATATTTGCCTCCTACCTGAGGCCTTAATATCAGCTCCTCATTTCCCCCCTCCCTCATGAACCCTTCATAATTAATAAATTATTATTATTTCATGTCTTACACTGTCCGATGTCTCCCCTCACCCACTTCTCTATTGTCCATCCCCCAGGGAGGAGGTTATATGTAGATTCTTGTAATCTGTTTCCCGTTTCCACTCCACATTCCCTCCACCCTCCAGGCATTGCCACTCTCACCACTGGTTCTGAGGGGATCATCTGTCCTGGATTCCCTATGTTTCCAGTTGCTATCTGTACTAATGTACATCCTCTGGTTTAGCCAGATTTGTAAGGTAGAATTGGGATCATGATAGTGGGGGAGGAGGGAGGAAATATTTAAGAACTAGAGGAAAATTATATGTTTCATTGTTGCTACCCTGCACCCTTACTGGCTCATCTCCTCCCCACAACCCTTCAGTAAGGGGGTCTCCAGTTGCCTACTGGTGGGCTTTGAGTCTCCACTCTGCACTTACCCTCATTTACAATATGATTTTTTTGTTCTTTGATGCCTGATACCTGATCCCTTACACACCTCGTGGTCACCCAGGCTGGTGTGCTTCTTCTATGTGAGCTTTGTTGTTTCTGAGCTAGATGGCCGCTTGTTTATCTTCTAGTATTTATATATCTATTTATTTGTCCTCAGTGAGCATATCTGGAAGATGGGCACCCACTGATATGATTCTTTGTTCTTTGAAGTCTGATACATGGTCCCTTCTACACCTCGTGGTCAGACAGGCTGGTGTGCTTCTTCCATGTAGGCTTTGATGCTTCTCAGCTATATGGCCTCTTGTTTATCTGAAAGCCTTTAAGATCCCAGATGCTATATATTTCGATAACCAGGTACCATAAGCTTTCTTCACCACATTTGCTTATGCACACATGTGTCTTCGTCGTCGTGTCGGGAAGGTGTGCATCATGGTATGGCACTTTAATAGAACAATGTGTTCTTGCATTGAGTAAGTACTTGAGTGGAGGTCTAATGTCTATCAGCTTCCTTAATACGAAACCTATAAATATATGCACCTAGATCTATTTCCCCACCATCCTATATAAATATATTTACATATGTACATGCCTGTATTTAGAAATCTATAAATACACTTTATCACCTAGTTCTTTCCTCTATTTCCTCTTGTCCCACTATCATGCTTACCCTTCATTTGGGTTTCAGTAATTTCTCTCAGTTACATTACCCTTGCTGAGTCCCTCCCAGGCCACTCACACCCTCCTTGTCACTAATTTTGCATCACTTGTTGCTCCCATATCCCTGGGTTGGTCAATACCACCTCTTTACCCCTGCCTTCCACTCTCCCATGTCCCCCGGAACCATTGGTCCCGTTGTTATCTAGATAACAACCAGCCTATCTTATCTAGGTAGAACTGTAGAGATAATAATATGTACCAAAAAACAAGGCATAGCAAGACAGGTGATGAATGAGAACACAGCGCTGACAAAAATGAAAACCAATGATCCATAAAGAATAAATTAATTAAAAAGAAAAACCTGTATATAGATTAATGCCTGATTTTTGAACTCTAGGCATGTCATCCAGTCAAGTCCGATGGGGTGCTGTGCTCTGGCCCTAGAGTCTCTCCTTGGTACTCCCTTGGGAGCTCTCTGCTCTGCTTCCCCCATTGCTCTGCCGCAAGCCTTTAGTGTTTTGCCTCGGCGTAAAAGAGAGATGTGTGCAGGGGAATAGGGCACTGACCCACCCAAGGGGAGGGTATTGTTTGTTTCTCCATGGGAAAAGAGGGACCAGACTTAAATCCAGTGTTCCGGGATGTGAATGCAGCAAGCCGGCATAGAGTGAGGAGCCAGTGGAGGGGCCTGAGGGCTCGGCCCCCATAACAGTTATGTGGACAACTGCCCCCCCCCAGAAGTATTTACTTTAGAGGACAGCACTGCAGCTGCAGCTAGGGGAGAGGGACACGTCTGATCAGAGCACACGGGAGCAAATGAATGGGGAGGAAGAAAGAGTGGAGCACATCCTGGCCCAGTAGGCCTGGAAGATGATATCCCCGTTCTGTACAGCCAATGAACAGAGTGGACCATATGGCTGATCCCACTATGAGACACACCGTCCCTCGCTAGCCCAGGGCCCTATGGGGGACAACACTGGAGACTCAGTGTCGGGATTGACCCGGACTGACCCCACGACACCGATGAGGCTTTTCTTGATGCATTCATTTTCATTGTTCAAAAGAAAAGAGGTATCCCTGTCTGAATCCCAGAGCTTTGTGTCAGAGGGTGAGTGAGCTTCTATTTGAACACACAGAGAGAGAGGCCTTGTAATTCTCGTTAGGGAGTAGGAAACTGCCAGCGACTGGACCACTGCCTGCAAGCAGAGGAGTTAGCACAAGCCGGAAGGTACAAAAGTAAATTTAAAGAGCCAGTCTGAGAGCTGAGGACACAAAGAGACCAAACTGAAACTGAATCTAGAGAGGGAAGAGCCATTTCTGGGAGAGAAAAGCAGGGCAGTGGGCAGGAGGTACATGCCAGAGGCAGGGATGAGGAGCCGGCTGAACCTCAAAGAACTTCAAAAGCAAGAAGCCTTATTGAGCCTTAACTGACATACAATCAATTGGAAATATTCAAAGTGTAAAGTTTGACGCGTTTTGACGTTAACTTATACCAGTGAAACCATTGTTAGAACCAAGAAAACTTGACTCTTCAGCTCCAGAAGGTTCTTTATGATTAAACATCCCCACCCCCCCAGGCAATTGGTTCCTCTCAGCTCTGCCCACTTCACTCCTTGCAACCCATGGTTAGCTCTAGGGCACCGGGGATGAGTTTCCATCTGTAAGAATTTTATAGGATTAAGACCATGCAGTCTACATTCACTGAGGTCTGGATTTTTCCCTGAGTGCAGTTGTGATGAGATTCGTCTATCTTGTAGAGTGTTGTGTTAGCCCGGGTTGACTAGAGAAACAAATCCAGAGACCCTCATATCTGCATAAGAAAGAACTTTATATAAAGAGTAGCTGTATATTAAAAAAATTGCAGCCCAATCCAGATTAAGCCCATAAATTCAATATTAGCCCATATGTTGGATACCAGTCTGTAAATGCCTCTTCAGACTCATACAACACATGCAATGATGCAGAATGCAGGAGGATCACAGGCCAATGGGTGGATAGTCTTGTGGATCCAGTGGTGGTGGAAGGATCTCAGCACTGGCGTGAGTCTCCAAGTGGCTCCTCCAGCTCCAGGGCTCTGGCTCTATCAGTGTAGCTCCATGTGGCTGGTCAACAGGAATGTCTTGCAGGGAGTGTGTGCATCCTCCTCTTGTTTATCTCCTTCAGGCCTCCAAGTGAGGTCATCAAACTGAGACCTGATTGACAAGCTAAACTCCACCTCTTCACTCTTATTAGTGTCAAGTTGACACCAGATTATGTAACTACCACAAGTGTATTGACCATCATTTCTTTTCCTTGCCCAGTAGCATTGTCCAGTGTGGCAACCCCACATGTTGCGTATCGAACTAATTGGTGAGGAATGTGTAGTTATTTTCTAGTTTTTGGTGGTTATACATTGGGCTTCTAACAGCTAGGTCAGCATTTTCAAACCACTAGCCACTCTATGGGAGAAAGACGAGACTTTCTATTCCCATTAAGATTTATAGGAAACTGACAGGGCAGTTCTTTTTGGTCTTCTAAGGTCTCTGAGTTGTCTTTGACTAGATGGTAGTGAGTTTGGTTTGGAGCTTTGGGTGGTTACAAACCCTGGAGCTGTGCTCCCATGAAGATGACCGTTTAGGAAACCCTTTGGGGGAATTTCTCCCCTGCCCTGCAGGGCAACTAGCTGTAAGTTGAAATAGTCCCCATAGCACAAAACACTGAATCATGATGCTAAGCATCTTTTGGTGCATTTACTTCCCACCTGTGTTTCTTCCATGATGAAATGCCCTTTATGATCTTCTGTCCTCAGTGAACTTTCTAGGCTGACCAATTAGCATCTGAAGAAGCCCTAGCCCCAGAGCAAGTCGGTACTTATCCACTAATGTTTCCTGCTGGGCCTGAAGGCAGCATCCCAGAGTAGGCGGGTGGGGGGAGGCAAGTTAAGGTAGAACCCTCCAGAGGCATCCAGCTCTTCTTTAAGAGCAAAA
The DNA here is from genome assembly GCF_050624435.1 of Tenrec ecaudatus. NCBI lineage: Eukaryota > Metazoa > Chordata > Mammalia > Afrosoricida > Tenrecidae > Tenrec > Tenrec ecaudatus. The sequence continues at coordinate 19,241,757 of NC_134544.1, forward strand.
CAGTGAGAGGCTCTGCAGACTCTGGATCAGCCAGCAGTGTGAGACAACTCTACCCAAGGCACTGGGTCTTTACTGAGCGAATAGCAATGTCCTGCTGGAAGGTGGTACTAAGTACCACCAACTGAAAAGAAAACCCTCAAACAAAGCCCCTGCCATCGAGTTGATTCTGACTTATATTGTCCCTATGGGGAAGAATAGAATTGTCACTATGGATTTCTTAGGCTGTCAATCTTTATTGAAGCAGAAAGTCTCATTTTTCTCCAGCAGAGAGGCTGGTAGGTTTGAACTGCCCACCTTGTGGTTAGCAGTCCAATGCATAGCCAGTAGAGTTCCCGAAGTCAAAGAAAGTGCCTGACAAATGCAGGGAACAGGGCGGACAAAATCCCTCTGGAGCATCAAGTCTTTACAGAGCACACATGCAATAGCCTCTGCCTCACACACCCAGCCTCCTGGAACCAACCTACGAATGCAGCCAGGCATTAGTATTCAAGATGAATATATTCAAATCAATCATATGGTTCTTGATTAGCAGTGAACAATTGGAAAATGGAAATTAAAAACAAGAATCAAGTCACAGTAGCATGGAAGAAAAAAAAAACCCAATCCCGAGGAATAATCAAGCAAAATGTATGTAAGATCTTGAATCTGAAAATGACAAAAACATAGTTGAGCAAGTGAAAGGTTTTGCTAAATGGAGACTTACTCCATGTTGATGGATTGGAAAACTGAATATTAGTATACTCTCAGTGCTTCCCAAATTGACCTCTGGTATATCCCAATCCAAGTCCTAGCAGGCATATTTTGCTTTTTAATTTTAAGAGACAAGTAGATTCTAAAGTGGTTATGGAAAGGCAGAGGATCTAGACCAGTTGAAACAATCATTGAAAAGAACAAAGATAGCTCACACTCTGATTCCAAGACTGGACGATAAAGCCACTATAATCAAGACTTTGAGGTGTCAGTGAAAGGGTGGCAAATAGATCAATGGAGCTGAATCGAAAATTCAGACATAGATCCACACATATACAACCCATTGATTTTTTTCTTAAGCCAAGTCAATTCAATGGGAAAGGGAATGTCTTTTTGATAAATGGTGCTGGAGCCACTGGTTATTCTGGGGGAGGGAAAAATGAACCTCAAGCGTGCTTCACGCCCCCAATTCTAAGATGAATAAAACCTGTAAACGTATGAGCGAGGCCCACAACACTTCAGTGAACATTTAAAACGTTGCTCACGGAAAGACACTCTTAGGCAAATAAATAGGCAAGCCACAGTCTGGTCAGCTATTTGTAATACATATAATTAATAACAACAACACACAGCTAAGTATCTGCAGGCGCATGGGCAGCCCATGTGTTTTCAGAGTGGACCTGCACTTCATAAGGTTTCCCCCCCACCCCCACCCCAAGGGCTGAGTTTTGGAAGTGGAGCAACAGGATTTTCTTCCAAGGTGCCTTGTGTGGTTTAGTAGGAGATTGAGGGTCCTACGCTATTCACAAGGGTCTCTGAAATGCCCGTGTGCATGGATGCATGGACAGCAGTGGTGTCAGGGTATCAGAACCACATGGATCATTCTAGACACTGGGTCTTCTCATGTGATCTTGTGGCCTCAAGGTGACCTGTTGGTCTGTCAGACTTGGTCAATACTCCTGCTTCCAGGCAGCATGAGGGGTTCTAGAAAGGACCCCCAGCCCTTTCAGCCTTCTCCACCCAGGGCATAATGAAGAATTTGTGACAGCCTGGCTTTGACATTTCTGAGATAAGAACGATTGTTGAAAGCCAGCTAATATCTCAATCAGATGAGAAATGGGTCCTGCTCTATTCGGGTGATATGAAAACGATGGGTCGTTTGTACAATAGCCAACCATCTCTGCTCCTTTCTCCCTCTAACCCTTGGAGAAGAGTGATTCACCTGTGAGAGTCTTTGTCACGTTTGGAGAGACTGTGCTGTTAAGCACTGAAGGTCCTCAGGGATCAGGGTCTTGGTTACTATGATGCAGTGACATGTGACCAGAATTAACTCCCAGAAGGAAGGCATCAAGGCATGTGTGTTCGTACCTACAAGAAATGGAAAGGAGAAAACGGCTCCTAGTTATGGGCCTCCCTCGAGTCCTGGGAGCAGGGGCTGATGGCCTAATAAGTAATGTAAGCACACGCTAACTTGTGCTTAGTTACAAATCTGTAGCAAATAATTCCACATAGGTTTCACCACAGGCCGTGGATATTTTATCCCTGCCTGGGAGAGTCCACTGGGGATTCCTTTGGAAGGTGCTGTGGGCTTGGGCGACAGGCAGACCTGGAAGGAGAATCTTGGATGTGGTGGGAGAGTGCTCACTACAGATTAGTGAATCAGCACAAGTAAACCCATGTTTACTCTCCTTCATGGGGAATTCTACTGTCTGGGTGGGAATTCTTCTTTTCTTAAAGAGACCTTTTAATTTTTTTATATTCGACCTTAAACAAGACAAAGACATTTCCAGTCCTCTGGGAATTGTCAGTATGCCCCCATAGAAGCCAGAGGCATCCTGCCCAGTGGGTGGGGCTTAGCTGAGGAAACAGACACCTTGCTCAGACTTGGGTGAGCCAGGCCCTGGGGAATGAATGAGCCCAGCCTCTTAGAGCAGGATGCAGTCAGGCAACATGTGCGCTACTAAATTGGACTCCTTTGTCTGCGAACACATCCAACTGGTTCTACCTCCTTCAGAGAACCCGGAGAGGGGAATCGAATGCCAGTTCTCCCCTGGGAAGCGAGGCTTGCTGGATGGTTCTAAACCCCAAACACAACCCATTAGGGATTCCACCTCAGGGTGACGCTGGAGGATGGAACAGAGCTGCCGCACAGGGTTTCTGAGCCTGTCATCTTTGTGTAAGTGGATGGTCTCATCCTGCTTGAGGAGGGCTGCAGGTGGATTTGAACCTACAACCTTTCTGTGATTGTACTCCCTGAACGCCTTACCAACGCACAGATGTTGCTAGTATCACTGTAGTTTGTTTCCTCCTTTTACTTTAGAAGGAAATTTAGTAGCAACATAATTTGCTTCCTATCCAGATTCAAGGAATTTCATGTGGGGTGACCATCTGCCCCTATTTGCCCAGGTTTTCCAGGTCTTGGGATTTCCAGTGTAAAAGTAGGAGAGTCCCACAGACACCAAGACAGCCAGTCACCTCTGTCAGCGGACTCCAGACTAAGAAGCCCCACTTTGGGGGTCAGATGTAATTCCTCTCTCAAAGACAGCATATTTCTCCATTATTATCTTCTCATCCGTCAGGAGGAATTAGAATTAACTCCAAGAGCCAGACTGATCAAGTGATATGTTTCTTTTAAATCTACTTTGCTTTAATTAAAAAGCATAAAAAAAATCCTTCAATGGACCCAGGTCTGTTTGCCTCGTTGCTGCTGGAATACTGACAAGCTAATTACTAATTACAGCCTAGGAGTGGTGATTGCAGATGGACGCATCTGCCTTCTGACTGGGGGCCAAGGAGCCGAGTACCAAAGGGGCAGGGGCAGGGGCAGGGGCACAGGCTGGACCCAGCCTGGCCTCTTTGGCTATGGCTGAGAGGGATGGAGGAGGCGGATACTGAGCAGGGTGCAGGCAGGTGAAAATGCCTTGGTTTCTGATTCCCTGTCCTGAGAAATCCCGGCATTTCTCAGCGTGAGAGCTTGGAAGAGGGCCTGGAACCAGAAGGGTTGAAGACTCAGATCCCAGGACGTCCTGCTGTGTACAAGCTGTGCGACTGAGGACAATTCTGGTCGCTCTTTTGCGTACCCAAGGTTACAATCCTAATATTAACATTTGCAGTCTGAGAAGCCCAGGCTCTTAGCGCCCAAAGACCTAGATGCTGACCTCGCTCGGTGCCCTGTTTGCAGGCAGAGGAGGGGGAGCTGATGGGGTTGCTGTGACCAATCCAGCCCTTCCCAGTCCTTTCGCTGAGTGGGACTCAAAGCTCCATTAGTTACGGTTCACGGAGCCGCTTGCTCCTGCTGAGCGCTAGGATACCTCTGAGAATTAATGGTGCGGGGCAGTATCCAGCCCAGGGGGGTGCTGGGGACAGCCTCGGTGCAGATGGATAACCTTGTGCGTGGCTGCAAATGTGGGTCTACTGGCTCTCCTTGCTTAGGGTCTGTTGTTGTGGCCGGATGTCTTAACTGATGGGGTGAGTGAGTATTCTGAATGGAACCATCTTGAGTTTTTAATAGGGAGACCAGACCAAACGCACTGCCTTGGAAGTCAAGGCTGACTCATGGAGACCCCCTGTGGGCTTCCCCAGAATGCAACTGTTGATGGGAGTAGAAAGCCCAGTCTTTCTCCCACAGAACTGCTGCTGCTGCTGGTTTTGAACTGCTGACCATGAGGATCGCAGCCCAACTCAGAACCACTACACTGGGGGAGAAGAAGAAACAGAAGCCAAATCACCCCACCCCTATTCAAATCACAGATACAAACATTCCTTGGAGAAAACTGAGCTCGTTACAGAAAGGCGGCATCTTTCCACCAGGAAGAGACGGGCACTGTTTGCTGACACGACGGCATCTGTCCTCCCAGTCAGCGGATGAGGCAGGTGTCATCCTTGGATGTCAGAGGGTGGAGGGACTTCGGGATTGATCTGCTTCTGAAAAAGATCTGACTGGCTCAGCTTCTTGCTGGGAAGAGGAGTGTATGCTGACCCTTCTGAACCACTTGTCTCTGAAGGTGGGCTCTCACCTTGCTTTCTGTCCCCTCCCTCACTACCATTGAGGAGGATATCCTACGAGGCAGGGAGTGCAATGGCTACCTGCTGAACCAAACCATTTCTCCCAGCCTGGGGCTAACCTGCTTTTCCTGTTGGGAGGGATGGTGCTGTAGGGAACTGTTAGAGGCACCTGGGAAGTGCCAAAGGTGGCTCTAAACAGTAACTGGATTAATAAATACTTGGTGAGTGCCTGCTGGGAGTGGACCTGAAGAATCCACTGGGTTCCAGGTGGATGCTGTTAGATGCTGCTGAGTGTGACCCCGTGCACTGCAGAAGGGAAAGCGGCTGCATCCGGTGCTATCCCCGTGATCCCTTGTAGATCAACCACTGATCCTTTGGTTGGTTTTTGAAAGTAGACCATCAGGCTTTTCTTCCTAGTTCATCTTCAGCTTGGAAATTCTGCTGAAACCTGTCCAACATCGTAGCCACATGAAAGACACCGCTGACAGACTGCAGGTGGTGGCTGAGCCTGAGTAGCATTGGGCAGGAATCGAACGTGGGACTCCTGCATGGAAGGTGAGACTCCTACCTTGGAATCACCAACACTTTATTGTGTTACAAGGTACGAAGCATAAAACAGCAAGCAAGATGTGTTGAAGGTCAAAGCTTGGTAAATACACAGGCTGACGTTAATGGGAGTTGTATCAAAGGCAAGTGTGTTAACCTGGGTACTTTAGAGAAGCAAATCCACAGGAACGCATGTACAAGAGAGAGTTTTATATGAAGGTTAAGTGCGCATCAAGAAAACATCCAATCCAGTGCTGCCCAAGCCCACAGGTCCAACATTAACCCGTTAATCCATATGTCCAACACCAATCCACAAAGTCCTCCTCCATCTCACAAAACAGAAGCGATGATGCCGACTGCAGGAGGAAAGCCGAGTCAGTGAGTGTGTGAGCATCTCAGCGCTGGCAGGGTTCTCCACATGGCTGCTCCAGCACCAAGGGCTGCATTGGGGTAGGTCCATGTAGCTTCTCCTCGGGGATGTCTTACAGGAAGTGAGACTTGCCAGCTGTAGCAGGGAACTGGCTAAGGCAGCTTCTCCCTGGTTGGACCATCAGAAAGCAAGAAACCTGAGAACTAGAAAGGCCAGGTGTACCGAGCCATTCATCCCTCTGCCCTTCAATTAACCCCACATGTGTTTGCCGGCCAGGTTGGCACAATGAACTAACTCAGCAAGCTCGGAAGACGGGAAGAGCTTCCTCTCAAGATGAGGCCAGAGGAGAGGGTGTGCCTTCCTTCCTGGGGCAAGTTGGGTGGATAGCTGGACATCGGGCAATGAAATTGGGTGATTATCACATGTACATCATCTTTAGGGCACATTGATTTTTGAAAACATAAACTTTCAAGTTTTATGTTAATCTAATACTTTGATAATAAACTAGCCAAATTAGTCCAAATCTTAGTGGCTTAACCACACAAGTTGATTGGCTCCATCAGACTCTTCTGAGAGTATAAAATTGTGAACAGATTTCTGAAGATGACTTTTTTTTTTAACAAGGCTCTCTGGAATCTGCTCATCAGAGGTTCCCGCCTCTCTGTCCATAGCCCCTCTGCCCCAGGGGTGCTTAGGCTCCTTCCCTTTTCTCCTGACAGCCCTATCACCAATTTGATCCTTTGGGCTTCTTTTGTGTGTCCCACACTGGCCCCCAGATTCCTACTTTCCCACTTCTGGGAAACCAGAATGATAATTGTCTAGTTGCCCTCCCCAGGTGGGCTGTGATCTGGTTGAGTCTTGCCCCAAAGACTTGGCTTAGGCTTTTGGGCACCATTGCTCGAGCCCAGAATTGCGGGTTGTGCCATTCAAGGGCTACTGCTTGCTACAAAACAAGGTGAGGTCTAGAGTTGGCATTGGGACCCCATCCAGGGAGGTTGGGGGAGGACACTAAGCCGGTCAGGGCAGTGGGAGAGTCAGTGTCTGCAGGTGGTCAGTGTAGTCAGAAGGAAAGCAAATAGGGGAGATTTCTTTTCTTTCTTTTATGAAATAAACTTTTATTTTGTAATGATTTGAGATTTACAGGGAAAAAGTTGCAAAGACAGTGCCCAGAGTCTTGGCATGCCCTGCCCCTAGTCTACCAGCATCTGACGTGAGCACTGTCCATCTGTGAGAACCCAGAGACTGATGCTGTGTAGCTTGTTCCTGGCGAGCCGGCTCCTGCTTGTGGCCAAAGAAGGTGTGCCTGAGCCTGTGTCAGGCTGCCGTTGGCCCATCACTCACAGTTCAAACCCAGACCTTATTCCCAGCTTGTGTTTCCTCACTAAGATCCAATCGAGGGAGCCATCTGGCACTCAGGACTGCATCTCTTTTAAAGTCTGTGGTCACTCTGTCACCTTTGAGGGGGGCTTTCTTGAAGCAGAAACGGGACCATTTAAATTCAAGGGGCTTCCAGGGGGTACACTGTTCCTGGAGACAGAAGGCACATAGAGACCTGCAAAGGTTTAAGAGAAGATAAAGGTCCCTTGTGTCTTGTCCCCAGAAGTTCCAGGTTCTTGTCTTTCAATAGCATCCTGAGTCACCCAGGCCTCCTGCTTGCAGACTCAATTCACTGCACTGGCCTCTTCAGTGGACCATCCTTATACCTGCTACTGAGGCTGCTGTTTAGTTAACCTGGGAAACCTCCTTTTGCAGTTGGAACTAGCGCAGAGTGTGAGCAGACAGGCACAAAGGAATCATTTCCTGGTCTAGGACCTCCGGTTGCAGGGCGGGGGGTGGTGTGGAGTGGGGTTTGTGTCTCCCATTGGGGTACTCCCAGATCCCTACAGAAAAGACCATTTCGGTCACGTCTTCACAGAGACCTTCACATGACCTGGGATTTTGTCTCCTAAGAATGTGTGCCTTGCTTCATGGTTCTGGTCTTGGCCTATTTTGAGGCTGAAAGCTTAAATCAGAGATGGATGCAGACGTGCTCCCTCCTGTAGGAAGTTTCTGATTTTCCTTTAGCCCAACTTTCTTCTCCTGGAGATCACCTCCCACCAGCCTCCTTTACCACCCACCCTCTGCTCTTTGTGAAAGATTGTTTCAATGTGTTCCATTTCTGAGAAAATATATCTCAGACTAAATTTCCACCTCAGTTCCCAATAGACTGTACTTGCTGATTAGGTCACAAAGGTTTCTGGAAGCTAAATCAGATATATTAGTGTTTGTGACTAAAGTTGTTTAGATCCATATCTATATATCTGTGATATCTACTGCAGGATGAGAATGAGTTTTAAATTGATCTTTAAGGTGTTGAACAATGGTGCCCACTGAAACACGTTAGACATCCCATCTGAACTTATCACTTGATGTCATAGGTTGGTCAACTTTCATGTTTTCTCCATCCCCCTTTTTAAAACAAAACTCCTTTCAACGTGGTACATGCACTCCGGGCAGAAAACTCACTTACACAGAATCGATAGTGCTGGTGCTCAGAGCAGTGTTGGTGTGGGCAGCGAGCGCTCATCCGTCAGGAACCTCCTTAGAGTTTGTGGCTTTGCGAGGCAATGTTTGTTTCATTTCTGGATCCATGGTTGGGACCACATCAGCTTTCTGTGTGCTGACCCTCAAGAGTTTTAAAATGTCATTTGAAAGCATCACTTCTTCCACCCAGTCATGCCAACGGACTTTTGCAGGATACATTCATTACCCCTGAAATGGACTAATTGCTCCAGAGTCCTCACTGAACTGTACGCTGCCAGCCTCTGCAGCATGGCTCTCGAATGACTTGGTGAGATGGGGGCTGCCGTAAATGAGGGTAGTGGGTTGAATTGTGGCCCCCAAAACAGATGTCCACTGGGAAACTCAGACCAAACCCAAACCAAACTCACTACCATCCAGTCAATTCTGGCTCATGGTCACCTTATAAGACAGAGTAGAATTGCCCCTGTGAGTTCCCAAGACTGTAACTCTTTACAGGAGTAGAAAATGCTTATTGTTCTTCTTTGGAGTGGCTGGTGGTTTTGAACTGCTGACTTTATGGTTAACGGCCCAATGTGTAACCACTAAGCCACTTGGGCTCCTCAGGAAACTCACAAGGCGATCGTAATTGGAATAATGATCTTTAGGATGCAATTAAAGTAAAGACATCAAGAAGATTATCCTGGATTAGAGTGGGCCATCCGTCCTCTGGCAAGTCTGTTTGTGAGAAGAGAAAGGCAGACAGACAGGAAAGGCCACGTGAAGATGGAGGTCGGGGCTGGAGTGATGCAGCTCCGAGGGAAAGAATGCCAACAGCTGTCGCAGCTGCCCGAAGTAGGAGAGAGGCATAGCCCAAATTCTCCTTCAGAGAAGGAGCCAATCCTGCTGACATCTTGATGGGCATTTCTGGCCTCCGTAGCTGTGGAAGAATAACTTTCAGATATGTGAAGCCGTCACATCTGTGGTCCTTTGTTATGGCAGCCGAAGGCAACTTATGCAATAAAGGTTGTCAAACGCAGGATGTTAGGTGAAGTAAGGGGCAGGTAGTTCCAATCAGAAAGGCGTGTGTCAGAACTGTATCTTTTCACCATTCTTCAGTTTGTATGCTGAGCAAATAATGTGAGAACTGGCCTCTATGGAGAAGAAGGAGAGACCGCGATCAACCTGCGATGTGCTGATGGCACAGTCTTGCTGGCTGAAAGTGCAGAGGACTTGAATCCTTGCTGATGAAGATCCAGGACTGCAGCCTTCAGTGTGGATTTCAGCACAATGTAAAGGAGACCCACAGACCACATCATGATGAATTGGAGGGGAGGGGGGTTGATGTTGTCAAAGATTTCATTTGGCTTGGATCCACAATAGATACTCACAGAAGCAGCAATCCAGAAGTCAAATGACACAATGGATTGGGCAAATCTGCTGCAGAAGACGTCTTTAAAGTGTTGAAGAGTAAGGTTGTCCCCTAGGGGCCTCGAGTGTGTCTGACCCAAGCCATGGTATGTTCCATTCTTCATGTGCATGGGAGAGCAGGGCAATGAACTTGGCAGACAGGGTCATGAAAGCAGCTGAATGATGGTGTCGGCAAAGACGATTGAAAGGTCTGTTGACTGCCAGAAGAACAAACAAATCTCTCTTGGAGAAAGTGAGACCAGAATTCTTACAGTGGGATGGTGAACCTTTGTCTCATGCGCTTTGGACAGCTGTGGGAGAAAGACATCCCGCTTGGGAGAGTCAGCTGAAGAGAAGATCATTGATGAGATGGATTGACACCAGGGCTGAGCAAATGCCCTCCAACAAAGTAACACTTGTGAGGATGGGCAGGGTTTTATTCTATTGTGTATAGGATCCCTGTGAGATGGCACCTAACAGCAACAGGATGCTTGTAAGGGGCTGTGTGGGGGCAGTGCTTAAGCGTGGCTACTAACCCAAAGGTTGGCCGTTTGAATCCACCGACCTCTCCACAGGAGAATGATGTGGCAGTCTCTTCCATAAAGATTACAGCCTCTGAAACTCCAGGGGCGGTGGAGCAGTTCTACTCTGTCTGAGGGCTAGTAGGATCATTCTGATTTGTAATCAATTTGATGGTAGTGGTTTTTTGTTTGTTTGTTTTTCATAGGGATCTTGTTACCTTAAAAATAACCATGGCCTGGTGAGCTCAAACTGGCGGCACCTGTTTTTGCACCTGGTTGTATGGAACATGACTGCACTTACTCGTGGACATATCATTTTACCCACGGCTGTTCTTGCACTGCAGCGGTAGAGCTGAGTATGTAGGACAGAGAGTGCAGGGCCTGAAAAAATGGTAAGATTCATGCACCTATTTGTATGTGTGCGTGTGTGCCCGAGTGTGTGTGCAAATGGAGATTTAGTTCAGAAAGGGGCAGTGGTAGATAAGAAATCCAGTGGTGATTGTTCTGGCCACCTTCACACATCTGCTTTGGACATCTGTATGCTTATCTTTTGCATTCGCTTCTGATCCAGTCACATCTATTCTGTGAAAGTTGAGATATTGATTAAGAGTGTTTCATCGAAAACAACTGATCTATGGGATGTGTGTAGCCCCTCAAGGTAGATTGTTCAGTTCAACCTCCTCATTTTGACTTCTTGGACTTAATGTGAATTGGAAGCATTATTAGGTTGGTAGGATTGAGTAAGCAATAAACATACTCTCAGAATAAGCAAACGAGCAATCTATCATTGTATTGAAGGTTCACCTCTCCCGGATGGTCCTGGGTGTTTCTTATTTGATTAGCCACGAGGATGTGATGGGGAGGGCTCTCTCTGGAGCAGGGGAAGTTCTGCCCTCGCCTAAGCAAGGCATTCGGGACAGAATTTTGCACAACAATAGCCTGTTGGTTTATCTTATTTGATTGCATAAAAATGCAGTATTTCTCAGTTGAGGAACTCTCCCGGTCCTCCCCCCTCCCCCCCAATGATGCTGGGTGTGTTTTCTGGCCCTTTTGCATGTTTCAGAGGGCAATAAAAGAGATTCAAATGTGGTTAGGGAGTCTCCTGGAGGATCTCTGGCAGGTTCTGAGCGTGATACCTCGTAGGAAAGTGGCTCAAATCCCTTGAACTAGGAAGTCTCTCTGAGGGGTTTCCCCAGGGAAGGCATCGTGGGAGGCCGGCGTCTCCTCACCAAGCTGTTCATCGCACACTGTCTGCCGCCCCCGACAAGGACACAGACCCTAAACTGGGAGCGACTGTGGAGAATTGATTCAATAAGATAGTGCACTGGGGTTTTATTAAATACTGTGATTGGCTTATGTGATTTGATGATATTGCTGATATAATTTTATGCAAGAAAATTTCATCACCTGTAAAGATGCTATTGCTATGTGAAGGAACTTTAGAAAGTTGTGGGAAATGGGGTTGAGAGAGAAGGAAATTTTCCAAGAGCATTTTGAAGCCCCCTCATGTTCTAGATGGGGAAAGGGCGGAGTCCGCTGTACCCCCAAAAGATCCACTCAGGGAAACTGGTAGAACGGTGATGATTCTTTAAATTTGTTTGCTTCGCTCGGATTTCTGATGTGCTCTTGAATGTTTTCAAAGTGTTAATTTAAATACAATGAAAAGACTGTCCTTTTAAATGCTTTAAGATTTGAGTGAGAACTACTGATTTATAGAAAAGTAGCTTGCTTCCCGCCCTCCCCCAACCCCATCCCCACCCCCCCACCCTGCCTGTAAAAATTGGTGAAGACCGGAGCTGTTGGTCCCGCAGGAGAGACTCTTTGGATATGTCTTTTCCTCTCCCCATGAACCCCCATTCCTCCATCTGCAGATGAGACGGTAGAATTAATTGAACCTCTTAGTCTCTGATCAACAGTGACATTCTGAAGTGGGCGACTGTGATTTGAACAGCTGATCTCACAAGCCAAGCAAACATTTCACCTTGGGGACTAAGATGCACTTTGACCCAGGCCATAGTTCTTTTCGGTATTGTACTGGAAAACTGGACAATGACAAAGAAAGAAGACTCGATGCATTTGAATTGTGATGGCAGCAAAGTATATTAACGATACCGCCTACTGCCAAGGAACAAATCAGTCTTACAGGAAATCCAGCCAGAACAGAGACATAACGAGGACTGGTGTCCCACAGCACAGTAACTCAGTGTCACCCTGCCACCTGCTGAGGACCGCCACCCCTACCCGACCATATAGCGTCCTCAGTCATATTTATTGTAAATATTGATCATAGAATAACACGTGACATAGTTGGACCTTGCTTAAGTATAACATTCCTTCACTTATATGAATATTAACAACAAAATTATTTGATAAAATCCTTCTAAATTTGATTACATTATTAATTGCCTTCTCAATAATGGAGTAGAAGCCTTTAATTTTTTATTGTTCTTTTCTTTTAATTACTATTTTATTAAAAAACCCTACAGGTAGGGATTCATAAATACTACTTACCACAGTAAGTATTGTAGCCAAAAACACTGGGGAATTTGACAAAATCAGCAACTGTATAAACTCCAGCAGCAGCAGTCATGGGTACCTGTGCTCGCTCTGAGTTAGTGCACCCAGTGGTGTTGCTTGGGAACGTTCTTTCTGGCCGCAGTGAATTTTTTCGTGAAAGCAGTTTCACTTGAACCTTGTTTTTCATGAAGCCAATTTACGAAAGCAAGCAGCTATGATACTTTGTTTCCTGCCAGGGAAAATGCCACACAAACTGTTGTGATGTGAACACAGCTTTCAAGGACCATGCCGTGGGAAACACCTCAAGTGTATGAGCAGTTTTCTCCTTTCGAAAACAGTGAAATGTCCATTGATGACAAACCTCATCCTCATTCTAGACGCCTCTCAACTTCCCAAACAGACAAAAATGTCAGCTTGTAGTGCATTTGGAGTTCGTTCCACCAGGTCAGACTGTTCATCAAGCTTTCTATTCAGAGGTTCTGAAAATATAGCAAAACAGTGTGCAACCGAAAAAGGTCTGATTTGTGGCAGACGGGGGACTGGTTTGGTCACCACGACAATTCACCTGATCATGCAGCCCTGCCAGTGCGCCAGTTTTGGGCAAAAAAACTCTGATTGGTCCTGAAGGGGTTATCTGTCCTGGGTTCTGTGTGTCGAGAGCTTCTATATCTACCAGTGCTCTGGTCCAGAACTGGGGTCATTATGAGGTAGAACTGGGGTCATGATAGTGGGGAGGGGAGGATGCATTAAAGAACTAGAGGAATGTTGTGGGTTTCATTGGTGCTATATTGTACTCTGGCTGGCTTGTCTCTTCCTCGTGACTCTTCTGTGAGGGGATGTCCAATTGTCTACAGATGGGCTTTGGGTTTCCATTCTAAACACCTCGAAATGGTTGTTTGCTTTGGGTCTTCTGATGCCTGATACCTGATCCCGTTGACACCTTGTGATTTCATGGGTTGGTGTGCTTCTTCTATGTGGGCTTTGTTGCTTACCTGCTAGATGGCCACTTGTTTAACTTCAAGCCTTTTAAGACCCCAGACATTATATCTTGTAATAGCTGAGCGCCATCAACTTTCATCACATTTGTTTGTGCACCCATTTTGTCTTAAATAATCATATCAGGAAAGTGAGCATCACAGAATGTCATATTATTAGAACAAAGTGTTCTTGTGTTAAGGGAGTACTTGAGGAGAGGCTGAGTGTCTGTCTGCTTAACTTATAAATATATGTACATAGATCTATATCCCTATCCTTATATATTAATATATTTACATGTAAATGCCTATGTTTATACCTCTATAAATGTCTTTTGCCTTCTAGTTCTTTCCTCTGTTTCCTTTCACTTTCCCCCTGTCCCACTCTCATGTCGACCTTCATTCGGTTCTCTGTATTTCCTCTCGGCTGCATTGCACTGTTTGAGTCCCACCAGGCATTCCACGCCTTCCTCGCCATTGATTTTAGATCTCTTGTTGTTCCCTTGTCCCTGAGTTTGTGTCACCCTTCCCTTTCGCCCACCTCCTCCTCTTCCCTATCCCCCTTGAACCATCAGTCCTTGAGATTGTTTATCCTGCCTACCTTATCTAGATAGACATGAAAACAAAACAAAACAAAAAATAGCCTATGAATAGTTCCAGGTCTGTCTGCTGACCCTTATGAATGTTTTCTGATAGGGTCTGATGCAGTGCCAAGCCCTGTCCCCAAGTCTGAAGTCTATTTTCAGAATTCCTTGGGGACTTTGTTGCTTTGCTCCCCTTGCGGCTCTGTTGCGCTCCCTTTGTGTTGTGCCTTGATGTGTGTGTGAGAGGGGCGGGGCAGACTGGGCACAATTCCTGCACCTCCTCTGGTGGTGTCATCAGGTGCAGTCCACACCCTCCACCCCCCCACACTACTCCCCTCCAGATGCAGTGCTGAACTAGAATGTTTCTTAGAGGCAAGGATGGTGGGGCTTTGACCCCTTCTTGTGGACACATCACCAGAAAGCCCCATCTGAAGAAATGGACATTGTGATGGATAACATGACGATGAGGTAGACCTGTCCTGAACTGGATGACACTGTAGCTGGAACCATAGCTAAACGTACTATATTGATCATGAAGATGGCGCCCAACTGGGCGTCGTTTTGCTTAGTTCTACTTAAGACTGATGTGAATCTGAGGTGACTACACAGGGCTGGAAACAATGCCCACCGTGCTAACCCTACGCACAAAGCATCACACGCTCACAGTGGGCATGCTGCCAGAGCTGAGGCTGGCACCAGCCACCTGGGGCACTGGGAGTCGGAGAAGAAGCCCACGCCCTCACCCTCACCCTCACCCACAGGAGCCTGGTTGGAACTGAGCCAGGACACCCAGCTTCCTGACTGGCCCTTGGGCCTTGAGCCAGGTGGCCCCTTAATGGCCGGAGGAGGGGTGTTAGTCTTTACTGTTGTAATCAGGCTGTGGCAATGCATTTTCTTGAGGGAGCAAACAACCCAAAACTGTTTTTTAAAATGTAATTTGGACTAATTGGCCTCAGGCACAGAGCGCCTACAATAAACTTGGTGTCAAGTCCATGTTTTGCTGAAGTTTGTGAAATGCTTGTTTTGCTTCAGAACACGTTACTATTTTGTGTGTTTGGGGTCAGGGGCCTGCGTCATCAGTGTGGCAAATAGATATATAAATTTCCCCAGAAATACAGGTCCTAAAGCTTAAATTTGGCCTCCACATTCTTACTGTCTTTGCTTGAATTGAAGGTGCCCTGGTGGCATCGGGATTTTGAGTTGGCTGCTAACTGCAATGTCAGCAGTTCGAAACTACCAGCTGCTCCCCGGAAGAAAGATGGATCTTTCTACTCCTATAAACAGTAATCTTGGAAACTCACAGGGCAGTTCTACCCTGCCCTGCAGGGTCTCTATGAGTCGGCATTGACTCGCTAACAGTGGGTTAGTTTGGTTTGGTTGACTTGTACGTCTCCCGGCCACCCTGTCCTCTCTCAGCCCCCTTTCTCATTCTCATCTATGTTCATCACTTTCCTTGGAATTGCTCAGGAGAAAAGATTGCACCGTGTAAGTGCTGAACTGCTTCTCTGGTGAGGCTTGTCAATTCTTTCAGGATCAAAACACAAACTCACTGCCATCTGGAAAATTATGGCTCAAAGTGACCCTATAAGACAGGGTCGAACTGCCCTTGTGGGTTTCCAAGGCTGTTAACTCTTTATGGGCGTAGAAAGCCTCATCTTTCTCCCAAGGAGTGGCTGGTGGTTTCCAGCCCAAATGGTAACTCGCTAGCCATCATGGTTCCTCTCAGGATAGGCATGTTGCTTGCTCTCATTTAGCATCCTGTTTATATGCTATCCAGTATTGTACACAGTTATCCACATGGATTTGCAATCAAAGCTCCTTGCAGCTAGCCCATTCCAATGGGACCGTGCATGGCTCCTGAAGATGAGATCTCATCGGCTGTGAGCTCTTTCTTATCTTGTGAGAGTTTTTCCTTTGCTTGAGATCACAGCCAGCCAAAAGAAAAGAACAGGGTTCACCAAATGCACCGAGTGCTGGAATGATCTTGACACTGAAGTGTGGCTATTGAGACAATTAAGACCCAGAATGATTCCCTTGTTCACTCATTTCTTCATTCAACAAATGCTTATTATCATTTATCTAAGATGATGACTGAGGCAGAGCAGTTGGGGCACAGCAAGGACTGTTGGCCTCTTTGATGAGAGCACAAAGCACAGGGGGCAAGAGAGTAAAAAACAGCAGAAAGCATAAGCAAATCCAACGATCATCACCATTTTGTCCATCCATCTGTCCACCCATAGTGATCATTGTCCATCATTCCATTTATCCATCCATCTTTCCATCCATCCACCCACCCAACAAATGTGGCTGAGATTCTACTAGGGGTCTGATACTCTCCTAGGCATCAAAGACACAGCATGAGAAAGAGGGGCTTCGCAGAAGGTAGAGTGGGAGACATGAAAACATAAATAGTAAATACTAACATTTTAGGTAATGAAGGAAAATGCTACAAAGAAAAATGGCAGCAGTCAGGGGCTAGAGAGTGATGAAGGCAGTCTGAGAAGGCCCTATGAGGAAGAGGTACAAAGAGGAGCTGAAAGATGGGGGAGGGGTGTGAGGGGGCCACAAAATGCACAGGATCCTGAGTCCCATCTAAGTTCTCATTTTGTCGGTGCCACTTACCGTAAGAGAGAAACCCAGGCTCCCGGCTTCTCTGGAGATAAACTACTCCCTCGCCAGTTTTTTGATAAAGGAAGTATGTGACTGTAACATTCAAGAGTAATGCATGATTATTAATAATGTTACGATTTGGTGCTTGATTTGTATTTATAAGACCCATGGGGAAACTGGAGGGTGTTTTTAGTATTGATATTGGGTTTGCTCTATAGATAGCCACGTTCAATCTGTCTGGAGTTCCTAAGGAAAACTTAACACATCAAGGATGAGAAAAAGGAGAAGCTACTCAATCTCTTCCCTAGTGGCTTATGGCAACAGGCATGAGTTAAGCTGCTCATACCAGTGTCAGTTCAAACCCACCCACCACTCCATGGGAGAAAGATGAGGCTTTGTGCTCCCCGAAAGATTTACAGCCTCCGAAACCCAAAGGGATTTGACTCTATGGCAGTGAGTTGACTCAGTGTCTTCCTTGGACCAGGGCTGGTGTGCGTGTGTGTGTGTGCGTGTGTGAGTACGTTCTCTTCCGAAGGACAGAGGCAGCCAGCAGAATTTTCCAATGCACAATAAAAGTTTATTTAAAAACAACGCATCCAATACTGTGTTTGGCACGTGAGGCAATGAGGCAGGCACATTCACACTTAACATGTACGTCTGCGGAGTTCTCAGAGCAAATCAATGCATGTTTCTTCACACACTAGAGTCACAATGTGCACACAGTTAGCTCTATGAAAGAAAGATGGGGTGTTATTTACATGGTCCCCAGTTCTGCAGGGCTGACTTCCTCCAGGGACGAGTCCATGTCCACCCTGGCAGCCTGCGAGGCTTTGCTCGGAGCTGGTTTCTCAGGGCGGCTGAGGCTGTTTCTCACAGAGATGCGAGTCTGATTCCTAAGGGCTGCAGTGTCTTCCCAAGAGCAAGAGGCCTTCCACCGTGATTGGGAATGGGCGAACCCTTCAATGCCAGCCTCTCGCCATAAATGGCAGTTCTCAAAACAAATGCACCAAGTGTGTGTGTGTGTGTGTGTGTGTGTGTGTAGGGTGGGGGCAGGATAGGGTCGAGGGGGGGTAGGTAGACTTCATGGGACCAACAAGAAGCATTCATGAATTTTCCCTGACACATGCTTCTTGCACATTTGAAAAATAACTTACATTCACTCATCTCCCACCTTTGACCTCTTGGTTCCATCATTACAAGCTGCTTGTTTCACAGGCTACAGTGACGTAACATTCTTTGAAACAATGCGGGAACGATAAGGCGCAACCAAAGCAAGTGAAGTGAGAGAACGTGTCTTCAACATTCTTTTGTCTTGATTTCTCATACACCCGCTCACAATGGATTGTCAGTTTCCCATCAAAAGGATGGAGGCGGCATGGTGTGGTGTCGTCAGAAGTGCTGCTTTCTCCTGGGCGGTGGCCGTGGGGGGAGGATCCACATTCTAATCCTTGTCACCAAGCTGGGCAGCTAAGTCACTTCTTAGGTTCTGAACCTCAGTTTCTCTCTCTTCCTTGAGGACGCTGATCTAGAATCTAGACCTGAGACCATGTCTAGATCTGTGAAGCTCGGTGAGGGACGCGGGGGGCTCTTCCTCCGTGAAGAAATATTGCTGCCTTGTGATGGCTCGATATTTCACCCTGAGCCCTGAGAGTTCATTCCTCATGACCAACGCATGGTGACTGGAACAACCTATTTGCCAAACGCTCCCCGGGCTCATGGCTGTTCAGACTGCCTTTTTGCAGAGTAAGGGCTCAGATTATCCTAACTCTTGAAAAACGCTCTAGATGCCAGCTTTCGGAAGAAAACCTCTCCCTCCTTTTTAGCAACCCCCCACTGCTCTTATCCCATTTACACACATTGACCAAGCACTTCTCCCTTTGGCTATCGATTTTCTCTCTTCCTCATCCCCCTAGCTAAAAGTGCCACAGGAGTGGCTGGTTTCTCAAGACTGGTTTTGTCGTGAAGTTGATCTTAATAAACGAGGGTCGAGTGGTCAGATCTACTGTGCTCGCAGCGGTGGAGTGGTCTCACTGGAGAAAAAAGCCCAAGGGTGAAGGTGTATGTTGTGCCCTTGTTAAATGCAATTTATTCAGAATACCGGGAAACACCCGAACCTGGACTGACCCATTTCAACAGTAGAGATCACTTAATGTGGAGAAATAGGCTCATGTTCTATGTGAAAAACTCAACACAGAGGCAGAGCCTCGTTCTTTAAGCAGGGTAGATAAATGTCCAAATCGAATATTTTCAGTCTAGAAATGCCCTACAGAAACTGTAGATAGGAAAATAGATTTGACCTTTCATGATCCAATTTTGATTCATTACATGCAGAATAAAAATCTATGGCCACTCTCTGGGTCTAAGGGATTAAGCACATTCCCACTCCCCCACCCACAGCATGATCTTCCAAAGGACTGAATTCAACTCACCTAAGATGGACACCAGGAGTCAGAATCGACTGGTGGCGGTGAGTTTAGTTTAGTTTAGAAGAATGACTCCCACCAGAAAGACTTCCAATTTGCAAACAAAGGCTTGCTCTGTGGCTTACCCACCTGGTTATCTGATTTCTAACCATTCAGTAGGGAGAGATTCACTCACAGCCATTGGCCAGAAAACAGAAAAAGTGGGTCTATTGCTCAATGCCCAGGAAGCTGCAGTGGCCTATGGTGTGTGGGTAGATTATTTTCAGGGTCCAGATTAGCTGCCAGCAACGCACACATAGCGCTTTCCTCGACAGAGTTGACTTAGTCATCAACACTATTCCGTGGTGATTCTTGCCCCTTGGGAAAGCTTCTGAGGGCATAGGAAGCCCAGCGGGGTGTGTATTTGGGTCCTAGGCCTAATATAGGGCTGGGTGTCTGCTGTGGGGCAGAGCTGAGTCATCTGGACCATAGAACCTGTCCAGGTGGGACCAGGTCAGCTTCATGGATATGGTTTTCTCCTCTAGCTCCTTGTGGACCCTGTTTTGGGATGCCTGTGGATTTTGTGTTGGGTCAGGAAGAAACGAGAGCACTGGGAAACAGGGTATGGGTTAGAGGATTTTTAAACAAAACCAACCAAACCTGGCTCCAGCTGACACTTCAATGAAAGAATCGGCACCCAAAATGTCTCCCTTCGAAAATAGAGAGGTCACGGCTGGTAAACTCTTAAGGCTCTGAGCACTCTGTTGAGAGGTTCCTAAGAATAGAGACCGCACAGAGGTTCATATGAAAAGGAAATATCTTGCACACAGTAGGTCCTACCGGACCCAATAAGATGCCGTCTTACTCAAAATCAGTAGAATTGACCAAGGTGCAACTACCTCCCCTTTTGGGCGTTGGGACCTCATTTGAAAGCCCTTCCCAAACCACAAGGCTTCTCCATCCAGCACACACTGACTCAGACATTGGCAGGCAATGTTGTGGTGCAACCAGCTCATATAGACTCTTGACAACACATGGTTAAATTTTCATCGCCGTGGTAGCCTGAAACTGGCTATGATGACAGTATTTACACTATGGACACAGGTATGTGCTACAAATTGGGCCTCCACTCTTCTCCAGTGCCAGCCCACCAATGAGCTAAAATTGTCTCAGGATCACTGAGAAGGGAGGTCAAAGGAGCCCTTTAGTATCTCTGAAGATTACAGACTTTATGTTTACATCTATTGAAAGAAGTGGGGCTAAAACTTCACTAGGATGGTGGCCTTTATCCACGAGAGGCTGTACAAGGCAGGCAATGCCAACCAGCCCCTTTCTTCCCACAGGGTCACTCCTAGAATTTTATCTTCTTGAATTTCCTTTTTGATCGGTTTCCTTTTTTTAGCTTGAGGACCTTTGCATGTGGGGCACTGCCTGGAGGTTCAGAAATCAAGACTCTTGGAGGACCACTTTAGGTCCTGGTCCTAAGTTCCAAGGTGATTCTGAATAAGTCACTTTACCTCCCTGTCTTTCAATCCATCCATTGGATAAAGTTAGTGACCTGAGACGGTCTCTTAGTTTTAAACATGAAGAGTAAAATGTCAAGGGCAGGGCTTGTGGTAAAGGATGCTAAAGTTATACTCCTGACTTTGGCTGCCTTCAGACTGATGTGCTCTAGGATGATGCTGACCACTTATCGTTCGAGTACACGTACAAGTTCATGGCTGGTCAGTTCAGTGGAAATAGTCATTCTGGGCACCAAGACTGTATCTATGTAATCACGTCTCAGAGTAACTTCCAGGAAGAGATCTGATATTAATCGCATGAGGAGTGATGGGCTTTCAGCAACTTTGGTCAAGCTGTCATCCACGGCTCCACAGTACTGACCACAGAAGAATCACCGGCGGCAGGGCTTTGTCCCATGGGACTCACCCCCGGACATTCTGACCCAGAGATCTTGCGTGGGAAGCAAGAATTGTGCCTTCGAAATCTATGACACCAGCTTTGTTTGCTGGCGGTTCAGTGCAGGATCCAGCTCGCAGCCCTCTAACTCCAGCACCATCTTAAAGTGGAGTCAGTTTTATGGGGGCTGTGTCTCCATGGTGATTCCACTGTCATCAGTAACAAGAGAAGGTGCTTCCTTGAAGAACAGGCATCTATAATCACCCATGCCTTCAATCATACGTCACCACAACGCAAATACATCTTAAGAAACACCGCCACATAATAATGACATTCAAAAATGTTCCCATTCCAAAGTTCTGTCTGTGTGGCTGAGCAGTCATCCTCATCCTTGGTGACAACTGATCTATGGCCTTGATCAACTGGACCTTAATCCCCAGCACCTCGATGCACCCTCTGGGTGCCTCAGCCACACACACAGGGGCCCAAGAGTCTCTCTAAACCCAAGGGCAGGTCCCCATGCTCAGGAAAAAGCAGAGGCTAAACATATATTTTTGCCAGGAACATTTGGATGATGGGAAAAAAATGATTTTAGGATCCAGACAGAAGCAGAACATTGCTCCGAGTGTCATCTTTACACATCAAGACCCAGCCAAAGTTATTCAGGACCAATTACAGATCGTCTTAGCATAGGAAACTAAGCACAGTAATTTATAGGCTGCTGAGATTACTTACAATAAGGAAGGTATTGACGAAGGTGTCTTCCTTTCTGGGGCCCCAGGTTGAAAATTACACCTATGGAGCACGTCACTCTTTGCAGCATTCAATTATGCACGTGCTTTACTGAAACAAGGTTTTATTAAGGTGAACAGATTATTGGATATTAATCCAGCTGTCACCCGTGAGCCACCAGGAACTGAATTGTGATGAACCAGAATCGTGATTCACCAAGGGAATCTTCTCACATTTCAGGGAGGGATGGAAAGTGATTACCATGGGTTGTGGGGCTGTCAGGCAAGGAGCCCCTTTATTCTTTGAGGATGAGAGCTAAAAGAAATACCTATTTGGGGAGGTCTTTCCCCCTCCTGTCTACTCCTTGCAATTTGCAAATGTACCCTGTGGATCCCAGATCCAAGTCACTTTCCTCTGAGCTCATCCTCCTTGGATGCTGATGGGGTCAGGGAGCATGGGACAGGAGTCCCAGTGACTCCACTCAAGACTCGTGTCATCTTGGGCCCATCACCTAACCTTTCCATGTCCCCATTTTCATGGTTATAAAGCTAAGAATGCAGACTAGGCAAGCTCAAGGGTCTTTTCTAGTTCCCGTGTCCTACTATTCCAGCGTTTGGACCCTGCCTCCCTTGGCCCACGGCCACACCACCTTCTGGCCTGAGCCTGTCTAACTGATGCCTTGCCCAAATCAGAAGAAATATCTTCCAGCTTTCAGTTTCCCCACCAAACAGGTTTGTCCTCGCACTTCCCACCCAGTGGGATGCCGGTGGCTTGATCACAAGGAGGGTGGGGAGGCCCTCCCTTTGCACATCCTTGCTGGTAGCCCCAAGGTCAAGTACCTGACAGCCAGGGCACAGCCAGCCAGCACCACAGCCACTGCGAAGCAACCGCATACTCCTACCCACACAAAGCACGCTCATGCCTGTCAAAGATGTCAGGCAGCCACAGGGCTGAGGACCCAAAGACCTTTGCGCTACCAAGCCATGGGCAGAGTTTTAGAAGCGAGAAGCATTCTTACCACCACACTCAACCTGGCCTCTCCTGGTTCTACAGGTCTGCACGTGGCACTCAGAACCACCCCCACAGAGCCACCGAGAGTCTAGCAGTCAGCAGGCAGTCATGTGCTGGTGGGTCCTTCCCACCTCTTCCTTCTGTGTCTCCAACGACCCTTTGTGTTGGGGTCAAATGAACGAATCCTTGGTGGGATTCGTTCCAGGAGCTGAAGGCAGAGTCTACCATGATCATCCCCAAAGAGGAGCGGAAAGGCTCTGGAGAAAGGACCAGCTTCCCCAGGACTCAGAGAGCAAGAGCCCGGGCAGGGGGCACAACAGTCAGGAGAGACCCCGGGACCCTGTTGCCAGGGGTTACCTAGGTTTAACCTTTGAAACAGCCTTTAAGAACGAGAGAGACCTGGTGTGATTGGTCAGAGGCTGTTATCTCTGCTAGGACTGCAGGCCGAGGGCAAAAGAGACAGGCAAAAAGGAACAAGCCTGGCTCAGACACTGGGATGCATTTTGACCACACAGCTGACTTCATTCTGCAGTGGGACCGTCTGAGGTCAGGCTGTCTTCACCTGGAAGGATTTGAAGTGCGTGGCAACAGTGTTTTTAAAAAAAATTTTGTGACATATATTAGGAGAATTGTCGCTCATCACTATAGAAGGGTTGGGATTTTTTTAAAAGAGATTTTCAAAGAAAATGGAAGGATGGTCTCTGAGGAGGAACTTCCTCAAAGCCAGGGGTGAGCCTGACCTGTGAGCGCTTCACGTTCTGGAAGGCGAGACCGGTTCCTCAACATCCCCAGTTCCAGTGCGAGCGGGTCAGAGACACACGGCTGGGAGACGGGGCAGTCCACTCACTGGAAGATGGAGCCGGGTCTGAAATGAACTTTGGAGTCTTTAGGGACAAACAAGTTCACCTCAGAAAAAAGAGAGAGAGAGAAAGAGTAGTGAGATTTGGACACCCCTCTCCCCACTCCCACTGAATGTACAAGACAAACACCTTGGCCTTACAGGGAGCTCAGATTGAAATGGCACAGGTACAGAACATGAACTGAATTTAGGGATTCTGGTCTTTTGCGCTTTTCACCGGCCTGGTCCAAGCTGTGTGCGCTTAGTGAAACGGAGTGCGCGTACTGGGATGAAAGCGCCGAGTCAGAACCTGGTGGGTGTAATATCGGCATTAATATTACTTTGCTATAACCAAAGGAACAAAGTGCTCAGGAGCGGCCATCTAAACACTCCGGCAGTTATCAATCTGCTATCTCAGTGGAGCGCGTGCGCATGCGCGCACGCACACACACACACACACACACACACACACACACACACACAGAGTACAGCATGAAACATGTGGCTTGGTCCCCTTTAAAGGCACAGGGAAGGAACAAAGTCGGTGTGCCTTTGACACCCACCCAATTGTACCCCCGGACTTAACTATGCTTAACTAGTACCTCCCCTATAATTAGTCAGGTGGAGCCTCCTTTCGTGGTTCCCCCATCTTGAAACGTCTATTCGGTCCCTGCTTCCACCTGTCCGGATGTCTGCCACACCCCGCTGGTGCCCGGGGCATGTGTGAGGGTCGGTAAGGCATTGGGGCTGGCATGGTTTTTCTGGCACGAGTTACTATCTGGCTCACTCTCGGTCAGCTTCTCTGCTCAGGTCGTTCTCTGGAGAAAATCAGACTGAGACCGGTCTCCCTAGGACCGGCGGCATAGGAGCCTAGGTGTGCGCTTTCCTCGTGGGATTTGGTTTAGGTTCAGGAATGGTTTTACATTCCCAAAGAAGGGCCATGAGCCGCTTATGGAACAAATGCAAGTTTTGTTTTTTTCCTTTTCAAATGGTGTTTGTAACAGTGAAGGAACCTAGAAGCAATTTCTGGAAAAAGAACCAGCTCCTCCACTCAGATAGATAACAAATGTGCTTGACTGGCATTTGACAGGAGAAAGAAATGCTTATTAACATTTAATGTCCACTTGGCCAGACTCGGGGCTGCACTGGAAGCACAGAGCCGCTCAGGGAGAAGCCAGGGGCAGGAGCGATGGGACTTTCGACACTGAGGGCCGAAGGCAAGAACACATGGAAGGAGGCTCAAGGTGTTCTTTCGTGGCAGACTATACAACGTCAACTGGCCAGCGTTACGGAGGGTCAGCTCTTGCCACGATTCGTGGCTTTTCCTTCGAAGGGCTTCACTTGTGGGTGTGTCGCGTTGAGTCCGGTGGAAAGAAAGACTGGAGAGGTTGCACGTCTGTCCTGAGGAGAACAAAAAGTTCGGAAGCAGCGATGGCAGCGCCTGGACCTGAACCTCTTCTGCTCTGAGCCCACTGGTTCCCAACAGCGTCCCCAGGACAACGTGGCCCCAGCATTTGAGCGAACCTACAATTCCATGAACACAGCCAAACGTCCTGCAGGCCTGTCCTCTCTCTCTCCTGGGCATAGAAGCCGACTGGTGGGCCAGTGCTTGGGTGGGGACTGAGGGAGGCACTAAACCCACCCGGTGGCGCCGGAGCAGCTGTGACCACAGAACCGTGTGCTGCAGTAGCATGCGGACCATATGGCACCATGCCACCGGTGACACCTGCTTTCTGTGTGCTGAAAGATGCACTCCAGTTTTGCCACCTAGCATAGGGACCGCCCTGTGGTGGTGGTGGTGGGGGGGTACTGACACCCTCCCAAAGGACATTCCTTCTAAAATTCAGCACAAGGGGCCCGTCATGATTTGTTCAGTTTGTCATGAAACATCAAAGTTATCCAGAGCCTGAAACACAGCAAGTACAGATGCCAACACATACAAGCAAAGCTAATGACGTGTGAGTCTTAGCAGATGATGAAGCCCCCAGGGGGACAGGGCAAGAGGAAAGGTAGTGGAGGAAAAGCAAGAGGGAGGAGGGAAGGAGGGGGATGGGAGAGGAAGAGGGAGAGAGAAGCAAACCGGCTTTTAAAAATCGTTCCAGTTTTGAAAAGTCTCATCCCACCGGCACAACTGAGATCTTGCCCAAATTGGCCAGAGGCCCACGATGACCAGGCCACAGACTGAGCACAGCTGTGGAAACGACAGCCTTCGTCCTGATGAACAAGAAAGGGGAGGCAGTTTATTATGGAAATACAAACATTGAAAACACTTCTGTTTCCTTAGCAGCATCGTTCAGAATGCAACACTTTCTCGTATCTACCGTTTCCTAAACCTTGTGCGAAGTCTGCTAAGACCAGTCAAAGAACAGCGCAGAGGAGGGAGGAGGGGCCGCCGCCTGCCCTCGGACTGGGCAAGCCATCCTTGAAAGAGGTGCTCTGGGCTCGGCTCTGCAGCCTAGTCAAGGGGACCCGGGCACTTTTCTGAAGGATGGGCCCTTTGGCACTCTCCAGGTGGAGTCGTTAGGCACAGTGTGAGAGAGTCAGCTTGGTGAGCCCTTCCCCGTGCATTCGGTACAGGAGCTGAAACTCGGCAGGCAGCTGGTGGGACTCCTGCCACTTGGTGGTGAATTTGGTTCCTTTCTTGTCATAGTAATGGTACGGAAGGTCTTCCCTTGTGTTGGGGTCAAATCCAAAGGGCCAAAATCCATACAAGTGGATCTCTTCACAGATCGCTGACGCCAGGGTGTACACAAGAATTCCTGTGCTCAGTCGCTTGGGTGACAAATGTTTGTTTTTCCAGTACCTGTGGAACAAGAAGTACACATGGGCTCAGAGGCCAGGATTTCCAGCTTCAGGGGGAGGGGGTGCTCTGCCTGGGCCGGGAGGTGGATTTGTTCCGGAAACAGACACTGTGAATCCATCTTACGGACCACAAACAACCCTTGGGCAGGGCTGGCCACCTGATGCATGGAACCCAGTGTGAAAAGCAATTGTGGAGACTTTGGTGGAAAAAGAGTAAGAATTTAACGATGGTGTCAGGAACTTGGGTCCTCCTGACCGCAGGCCGCACCCCTCTGAAGCTTGCCCTACCTCTGGGCCTTCTTCAAGACTGGGGGCTATGACTCACTGGGGACACCAAGGAAGGCGTCCACCAGATGTAGTGCAGGTGGTAGTTTAAGGGGCCTTCTCTGTTACTTCCCTCCCCAAACAGAAATAAATCTTCTCTCCCGGGCTTGGAAACCCTTTTGTGAAAAAAAACTGTACCCCCTAGTCTTCCAGCTTCTGACCATGGATTCCCAAGTTCTTGTTTGACCTGAAAAGACCTGCGAAAAATATTTACACACTTTTAGAGTTGTCAAAAAAAAGCTAAGTTATGGTGGGACTCTGAAGCCTTCCTATCTGCACTGTCAAATACGTAAAGACTGGTGTGTGTGTGCATGTGTGTGTGTGTGTGTGTGTGTGTGTGTGTGTGTGTGTGAGAGAGAGAGAGAGAGAGAGAGAGAGAGAGAGAGAGAGAGAGAGAGAGAATGAATGAATGTGTGATCACTTGCTCAGGAATCAGGTTTCTGGGAACCGTATTTCCTTTTCGTTTTCATCAAGCCAAAGGGTCAGGTTCAAACGTGTGTGGTGCTGGGCAGTAGGCCTAACTCCAGGGGCCTTCCAGAAGGCCTGCCACATAGAAAAGTTTCCCAGAGTTTCTAAGCCCTTGCAGTTCCTGCTTCCCTACTTCACGCCTGGAGACGCAGGCCTTTTCTCCTCTGCTGCAGTCATGAAGTCTTAGCATTCCCACCTACACAGTTCAGGTGGCTGCTGGGAGTTCTTTCACCCCAAGGAGCCGTTCACCGAGTAGAAGGGAGGCAAAATGATGAAGTAAAAACACCATGTGACAGGGACACAGGAACCTCGGGTTCCTTCAGCCCCATTTTCACGGGGGCTGCGGCCTAGTCGTGCTTGCTCTTAGTACCTCAGTTCTCTCATCTTTACATTCAGGAGACGGGTCATAGTGACCTCTTAAACCAGTGATCATACATCCCCGGACACTGAGCCGGTCCCAGCACATGCTTGTTATGCATATGGTCATTAAGAATTGTGCTTCCTCCCTCTTGAAGGTAAAGCTCCAATTTGGATTGTAAAGCACAGCTCCTTAAGAGTAGGATTCCTCCTTCTCTGAGATACTAAATGAAAGGACCTTCCCTTTGGAAGGCTTGAGGTGACCCCAGGACCAGAATAGTGCATTACAGGGTCAAAGTCTTTAGGATTCCTTGTCACCAGGCATTCCAGATGACGAGCTACCTTATAATAAATAGCTGGATAGGATGTGAGGGCATTGAGGCTACTTGTGTAAGGGACATGAAAGCTGAGGCCATTTAGATGGTGGAGAGACAACCTGCAAGAGACCTGGCTTTACAGAATGTATGGGATCACACTTCTGGCTGCGTAGTGAGCTCATGTGGGAGGCTATTAGAAATACCAACTACCTGGGCCCCACCAGACCACTTGCAATCAGGGTCTCTTGGAAGAGAGCCTGGGCCAAAGTTTTTTTGTTGTTGTTTTTTTTAAATTCCCTACGTGATTCTAGCATCCAGCTGACACTGAGAACCAGCCACCAGGCGAGACGAAAACATGACACCTCTGTCCATCAGGTTGCAAGTGGCCAGTCACAAGGTGCTCATGGAACACTTTCCACTGAGTTTTGCAGATCATGCAGATCATTCATTCTATTTCTGATTTATCTAGGTGATTGGCTAATCTTGGAAATCTGCAAAATACTGAAGCATCCCCTCCAGAGAGAAGTATTTACATCAAGTGCATATTCTTATCACTCACTCTCACTCACTCACTGACTCACTCACTTGCTCGCTCGCTCACTCACTCACTCAGTCACTCACTCTCACTCACTCACTGACTCACTCACTTGCTCGCTCGCTCACTCACTCACTCACTCACTCACTGACTCATGCACTCACTGACTCACTCACACACTCACTGACTCACTGACTCACTCACTGACTCACTCACTCACTGACTCACTCAGTCACTCACTCTCACTCACTCACTGACTCACTCACTTGCTCGCTCGCTCACTCACTCACTCACTCACTCACTCACTCACTGACTCACTCACTCATGCACTCACTGACTCACTCACACACTCACTGACTCACTCACTGACTCACTCACTCACTGACTCACTCACTTGCTCGCTCACTAACTCACTCACTCACTGACTCACTCACTCACTCACTGACTCACTCATGCACTCACTGACTCACTCACACACTCACTCACTGACTCACTCACACACTGACTCACTCAGTCACTCACTGACTCACTCACTCACTCTTGATTTGTGTTAATTTAACCTTTGGCATCATGGAGACATAGCTATGCACTAAAAAAAAAGTCTGGTCATTGGGTGATTTCCATAACTACTCACTAGGTTTACTTCCAAGGATTAAACAAAAGGGAACTAGGTATGGTGTTGACGAAATATTGATCCTTCCATTTGGCATTGGGTTACCAGCCCGGTGTTGAAGATGGAAGTCCTTAATCAGAACCAATCTTTCATTCCTCATGAAAGAACAGTCAAGACTTTGCCTTACGGTTCTCCGTTCACCACCACCGGTAACTGGAAAGCTCGCTGCCCGCCCCCCGAGAGATCACACAATTGATTTGCCATCCGGGAGGGAAATGAGTTAAATGCAAAGAACATACACACCTGTTGACATGTTGCATTATGTTTCCCGGCCAAGCCAATTGGACCTTCAACTGACCTCTGTGTTCCACAAAGAAGTCGACTAATGTCCTGGTCACCGTGGCTGAAGTGTGGAAGAAAAAGGCAGGTACCCAAAGAATGACCCCATCGAGCTTTTTTAAACTGAGGAAAAAGTTGTTCCGGTCCTGAATGGTCAAGAGATTGTTGTAATATTTTTCCAAGATGCTGGGGTTGAAGGTGGTGAGGTTGGTTTTCCTTCCAACATCTTTTTGGAAGGCCTCCGTAGGGGCAAAATTGCAACGGAAAACAAAGTCGGATTTATCTATTTCTTGTCCACACTGGCTCCCTGTCAGGATCCCACTATTTCCAACCACAGCGCAGATATTATAATGCTTATTCACAATGGGCGACACTTCTGGAAGTAGTGACCGGAAGTTATTGCTAATGGAGAAAACATATTTATGGCTGGAATAGTCATAGTGCATCAGTTGTCCAATCCGAACACTACTCTTGGTCAAAGAGAAATTTTTTATTACATCGACATGCTGAAGGATCTCTTGCCTAAAATAAAAAGAAATTCATTAAATGCATCCCATTTTTCCACCTTACGTCTTCATGTGGCCACTTCATTCAGACAAGGAGAATCTCAGGCACATGGAACCCACGAAAGGTTGTACATTCTGGTCTTTGGGAGCAGGGCTGTTTCAGAGGCTATGGAAATGTGTTGATCTTTCGGTTAAGTTCTGCAGGGCCCCCTTGGAGACTTGCAAGAATTGTGATGGGGGGGGGGGTTGTTGCCTTTCCTTGGCTTTCTGCTCTACAAGAAGAGTTGCCTTTCATGGTCACAGGGAAGGCATAGGCCACACTGGGTAGTTGCCACCACTGAGCGACAATTTACACACGCCTTGCAGCTTGAGCAACCAAGGGCTCCTGCTCCGCTGTTGGATCGTAATGCTCGGGAATATCAAGTATCAAATAAGAGCCAAGTAGATACGAGTCAGGACAGTATTATCTATTATTAAAATATAAAAATGGTAATAGCAGTGGGTGTAGTTGAATATTTAATAGAAATGAGATGATAATCTCATTAAGATCCTTTGAATAATGAAACAGAGTTACTTTACTGCTTGATTATATAGAAACAATTTAGTTGGGGAAGCCAAGTGCTGGGCTGGAGAAACTATTGTAAATCATGAAAACGCATCTATTCTAACAATTCAGAAGGAAGTTAGGCCTGGTGGTACTTAGAGCTAATCAGGCAGCATTCAGGTTGAGTTTTACGTAAAATTCAGCATTCCCTTTAAAGTCTCAGCTGTTTAAAGTGTTTAAGACACAACGCGTTACTTTGAGGCTGAGTTCCCTAACACCAGGGAAGCACATAGATTCTCATGTCTTTTGCCTAGGACGAGGACGCAACTCATCACTTTCCCTGGAACTGGGTTCTTTTTAAATGACTACAATCTTCAAGGTATAGAGGCGCAGTCACCCAAACTTTCAAAGTTACCAGTAGAACTAATGCAGGTTGTTATAAAGGCAAATTTACAAAGGTACTGGTAAAAAGTGAATGAAGTCTAAATAAGGGATCCCAAAGTGGGGAAAGTTTGGGAAAGGAGACCCTGTTCGGAATGGTCATTTGGGTAACGTGTGAAGAGGATACTTCGTACTGGTTTAAAAGTATATTTGGGGGGAGATGGATAATGTGTTCTATCCATGAATGTTTTCTGAGATGTCTGTAAAATGAATATTGGATTTTAAAAACCCAAACTATTTTTTAAGGATCTATAAAATTATAGACCTTATAGAATTCATCGATGGTGTTGATAAAGTAGTTTCTGATTATGCAGATTCCAGATTTCAAAATGTAAATCAGATGTACATGACTGTAGGCTAATTTTTCAAATCAATAGATGCATCTTCATGACACCACAGATCTCTACTGAATCTGTTTAAATTCTACTAGTAGATTAAAATTAAAGAGAGAGGCACGAGAGCTAGAAATGCTGTGACCACATCCCAAGACCCCTAAATACAGTGGTTTGTAGAACAAGTATTCACACCCCTAATGAATACACTAGATGGCTCACATTCCATTTAGCAGTAAAATAATCCCACCAAGCAGGGGTAAATGACTTATCACAGGTTGCTAAGAGCAGACCAAAATCACACAGGAGAATTCACAAGTTGGAATACATCTCCTCCTGCTCCCTCTGCCCCAACCCCCTCAAAAACGAAAACCCCAAACAAACTCTTTCAAGTCTAAAATGCTACAGGACGTAGGTCATAAGAATGAAGAAAGTGTATAGGGCAGTGGTTCTCAACCTTCCTCATGCCGTGACCCTTTCATACAGTTCCTCATGTGGTGGTGCCCCCCCCCCGCCATAAAATTATTTTCATTGCTACTTCATCACTGTCATTTTGCTACTGTTGTGAATCGGGCGACCCCTGGGAAAGGGTCGTTTGACTCCCAAAGGGGTCTTGCCCCACAGGTTGAGAACTGTCGGCGTAGAGTATGGGAACGTTAATGCTGCAAAAACTCAATGAAAACAAACGGGCAAAACCCAAACAAAGCTGCACTTAAATAGGTGCATGTGTTTGGAGATGAATTGTGGTATTTTCTGGGGAATTTGGTGGGAAAAGACCATTTTAATATTAAATTTTTTTCAGCAGGTAATGAAATGCACTGGGTGGTCTTTTTGCCATGAATCCTATTTATAAAAAACAAATATAACCCATAGATGGGGCTGACAGTATTGGCTCTGGTGTCAAAATCCTGGTGTTCAATTATGCCCCAGATAGGAAGGGAGGATATTGACAAGTCTCCCGCCCCAACCCCCAATTGAAACTGGTCATCCTGTAGACCTCTCAGGAGAGAGTACATGGGCCAAGGACACAGCGCAAATGTCTTGTGTTGGTCTGGGTTTTTAGTTAATTAGTTAGTTTAGTTTTGCTTTTGCGTTTCCAAAACTCCAAAGCAATGTTTTGGTTCTTTTTCCCCCCGCCCGCTGCCCTACCTTTGGTGTAAAAACGCTGTCCGATTAAATGTCCACTTAGAAGGTTTCTCTTGGAGTTCTTGGGTCAGAGACTTCGTAATGGGCACAAACGACGGGTCTAGAAACTTCAGCGCAAACTGTGACCTGGAGGTAAGCATGAGCACAGACACTTGCTGGCCTCAGCTCAGACCCACTGGGTGGCCATGGAGTCCCACCGGCTGGGGAGGGGGCAGCTGGCGCACGCACTGCCTCCATCCTGCCCCCAACGCCCCACACCTTCCTTTGACCCACTCCCAGGGCTCCACGCCCCACAAGGAGGCAAGGCCCTCGGGAAAGCAGTCCCTATTGTCCAGACCCCCAGCATGGAGCGACCATAAAATGGCCGTCTGGCGGAGCGCAGGGGCGGGAGCCCGGCGTACGCTGGAGCCCGGGCGCGGCAAAGCCCGCCCGAGTCAGCACCGCGGACAGCGGCCGCGCCGGCCTGACTCGCCCCCGAGCTGCTTTGGGGAAATTGATTTTTGGAAACCGGCAGCGCAGCGCGGAGACCCGGGGAAAGGCTGGGCTGGTTCTTGGTTTAACCTCTTCCCTCGCAGAGCCCAAGCCGGCTTTTACTGCCTGTCCTCACGCTGGGGGCCCCAGAGGCCGCCGGCCAGCTCAGCTCCTCTGCCCCAGAGTGATGCTCTGGGCCCCGCGTCTCTAGCTGACGCGCCTGGGACCACGAGGAGCTGCGAGCATTTTGCCGGCTGCCTCCCGGGAGGCCCTAAGGGAGAGCGCCTTGGGTCACAGGTAGGGGCGGGGACGCCGGAGGATCTGCGCCTGGTTGCGCGTTCCCAGGCCGGCCCTGCGCCCCGCCGGAGGCTGAGACCCGTGCCGCGGGGAGGCGGCCCTTGGGAGGGTCACTTTCCGCGGGAGCGGGGGAACTGCGAAATCCCAGACAGGGGGCTGGGTCGAGAGAGCCGCTCAGCAGCTCAGAGCAGCGGCTCGAAGGTCCCAGAAGGGTGGGGGAGAGGGAGCGGAGGAGAGCAGGGGGGGGGCCCGCGGCCGGCGCCTGCGCCATTCAGCCGCCCGGGGCCGCCCAGAGCGCGGCCGCCCAGTCCGCAGACAGGGCGAGGGGTAGGCGCTCACCCCACGCCTGACCCCCACCCCCCGCCCCAACACACGCAGCATCCCGCTCCACCACCCTTTCCTACACCCCCCCTTCCCCCGCCCCGCGATTTTGAAATGCAGAAGGGTGGCGAAGAACGGGGGAAACGCTACCATGGGATTCCGGGCTGGGGGCGGCGTGGGTGGGGTGGTCGGAGCAGGGAGTGGAAGGACCACGCACTTCTCTCGCCCCCTGCGTCTCGGAGAAACCCGGACAACCCCGCCGCCCCCATCCCTGCCGCGTCCCCCTCCATCAGGCCCCCCCGAGGGCGCTCTGCCGGAGGCCCGCACTTACCGGAACCCCGCGTGGAACATGTACATTCGGGGCGCCCCGGGGTTGGCGTACTTGGGAGTGGTGAAGATGTTCTCCTTTTTCAGGGACACGTAGCTGATGAGCGACAAAATCAGCAGGGCCACGCTGAGCATAAGCAGTCCCAGCACACTGGCGACCCGGGCCATTTTGCAATTTCTCATCCCGGGTTGGACTGGACTCAGGGACAGCGGGGCACTCGGTCCATGGAGCGGCCAGCGGCTGGCTGGCGGGTGCGCGCGGGTGTGCGTTTGTGTGTGTGAGAGTGCGAGTGTGCGCGCGCGCGGGGGAGCATTGGGGCGGGGGCCGGGGACCGCGGAGGGGGCCGCGCGGCGAGGCCAGAGGCCGGGAGAGGAGCCGGAGCCCCCGAGGCCGGGGCGCGCGCGGGCCGCGAGGCTCAGCAGGAAGATGGAGGGGCTGCGTGGCGGCGTGGCGGAGGAGCGCGGCGCGCCGTGCGTCCCCGGCGCCGGCTCAGGCTCCCCTGCGCGCTGGCAGCGAGGCTGCCATCCTCGCCGCCGCCTGTAAGATAAATGTGATTGGAATAATGTTACAGTTCGATCTGTGAAGCGGATTTAATTAATGAACTCTAATCTCCCGTATAACTGGGGGAGGGGTGGGAGGCGGGGGAAGCCGGGGGAGGCGGCGGAGGGAGGGGAGTGGGGGAGGGGTATCGGGGCTGGCAGACAGCAACCTACTCGAGGACCTAGGCCTCCTAGAATTGGGTGTCGTTGGGGAGGTGGAAATGGCTGTGTTCGCAGATGTGCAGCACTGCCGGCTGGGAGCTTCTCAGAGAGGCTGGGAATACAGGCGTTTAAACCCCACGCCAGAACCGAACCAGGAACCTGAGAGGAAGCGGCAGGGTTGGGGCTACCTTGTGGGGACTGCAATCAATGTCACAAGTAGAAGCCATGCATGAATTGTGGAATGGAAAGTGCCTGTGCTCCGCACACGTTCACCCATTCTGCACACACATTTTATTTTAAAGTTGCTCAGGAACCTCCTTGGGACATGGACCACAACACCCACCCCAGCATCCCAGTAAGGACGTGGGGCATTGGCTGTAGGCCTGTGAGAGTGCTTCAGACCACCCTGGGGTTTCCTCGTGCCTTCTCTGCCCACCCTCCACCCCCAGCACCAACTTTACTTTTCTCTAATGGGCAGAGAAACCAGCAAACCCATCCTGACCCCTGACCACCTCTAAGCATCAGTCACTGTTCCAGGGGGGTTCCTCGGCTATCATCGCTATGACGGAAAATGGCCAGACGTTTCTTCCGTGGTGTTGCTGGGTGGTTTCCATCAGAAAAATACTTGTGTCACCCACCCAAACCTCAAAACTCCAAATCAAACCCACTGCCATTGAGTCATAACGACCCTCTAGGACAGGAGTATCTGAGACTGTGACTCTTTACAGGAGTAGAAAGCCTCATCTTTTCCCCTAAGGAGCTGCTGGTGGTTTCAAACTGCTGGTTTTATAGCTAGCAGTCCAATGCTTAACCTCTTCGAGGGCACCAAGCCTTTCCAAAAGCCCGTGCAAAGGGACTGTGGTGGTGTTTGCAGTGGGTAAGCGCCCAGCTGGTAAGGGGTGTTGTTTTGAAGAGGCTCAGGGGAAGGACACTGTGGCAGTGTGCTTCCATAAAGAGTTGTGCTGGTGCTGGTGATTAGGTGCCCTTGCATCAGTTCGGAGCCACGGGGACTCTGTACAACCAAAGGAAAGACAGCCCATCACAACCACCCTCACTGTTGTGATGCTTGAACCCATTGCTGCAGTCACTGCGTCAGTCCGTCTCTTTGAGGGTCTGCCTCTTTGTTGCTGACCAATGTTAACAACTGTGATGATGTCCTTTTGCAGGGCCTGGTCTCTCCTGACATGATGTCCAGAGCATGTGACATGAAGTCTTTCCTTCCTTGCTTCTAAGGAGCGTTCTTCTAAGCCAGTTCTGTTCATTCTTCTCGCCGTCCATGGTGCTTCCAATGTTCTTCTCCAGCACCACGATGCAAATGCATCAAGAAAGATGTACAGCTTTGAAAATCCCATGGGGCAGGTCTACTGGCCTTCTGTGCGTTTGAATGGACTCACTGACAGTGGGTTACAACTGGCAGAGCTGTGAAGTGAGCTGCGAGTGTGCAGGACCTGGTCCACCCTACCTTGCCCCTGCCAAGACCTGGCTGCATGCACACAGCAGGCAACCAATGTTTTTGCTCTGACCAAGCCTGCAGCTGTTAGCCTTGCTGTGACTCTCTTTGCCCAGTTTTCTGCCTCATTCCTGGGGCTAGGCCTCTGTGATGGGCTATCGAACTGAACCCGAGTTACCTAGAAGGGGAGGGCTTTAAAAGCTCATTCATGATGCACAGAACTGTCTTTTGAAGGAGTCCCATGATCCAGGTAAGAGAGGCTCTCTCTCAGGGTGGGAGGCAAGCTCTCATTTCCCTGTGTCAAGATGCCGAGCCATGCATTTGTGTTCGCACATCCACAGGTTACCTGCTTTCATGGTCACTGGCAATGAGAGCGAACCCATCTTCAGACGAGCTGTTGGGTGCTCAGAGGAGACCCATTGGCTTTGATAGCATTCTCTTTAGCACTGTGCTTATGGCCCCTTCCTCCCTAAGTGCAGCCTCGGCTAGGCCCTTCCAGACCTGGTCAATAACGCCCCGTGACAAAAGCAAGAATGGAGACATGGGCCGCCGAGAGTTTTTCCAGTAAAGGAAGTTGAGATGTCTCAAGTGGTTTTGATCTACCTATTCCTTGTACATCTCACCTATGAGCTTTTGTGGACTTGATGCTATGATTTGTCACACCTCAAAGGTGTAAGCCGCTGTGCTGTCAGCTTTCTGAGAGCCAGGAGCTAATCTAGTCTTCCTGCTCATTTGCACCCAATGCCCAGCCTGTCAGCTCATGCAGTTGCTGTTGTGTGCAATGAAGTGGATTTGAACTCAGAGCGACACCACCTGACTGAGTAGATCTGTACTGTCCACTGGCCAGGCTGTCATCTTCATGATAATTAAAAAGTGGCCGGAGCAGTACATCAACAGGGAACTGCCAGAAATTCAAGCTGGATTCAGAAGAGGATGTGGTATAAGGGATATCATTGTTGATGTCTGATGGATCTGTTGGAAGCCGAGAATAACAGAAAGGTATTTATCTGTGTTTTATTGATTCTGCAAAGGCACTCAACTGCGTGGATCATAAATGCTATGGTTAACATTATGAAGAATGTGAATTCCAGAAAATTAATTGCACTCATTGAGAACCTGTGGCTAGACGAAGAGGCAGTCATCGGAACAAGAGAATACAGCATGGCGTAAAATCAGGAAAGGTGCGTGTCAAAGGGTGTGTTGTATTCTTTTACCACACTTGGTCTGTCTACTGGGCAAATAATCCAGGAAGCTGGACTACATGAAAAAGAATGTGGCGTTGGTATTAGAGAAAGACTCTTACTAACCCGTAATATACAGATGACACAACTTTGTTTGCTTAAAGTGAAGAAGACTTGGAGTACTTAATGATGAAGAACAAAGACTGCAGTCTTTGATATTGATAACAACTCAATAGAAAGAAAGCAACAACACCCTCCCATCTGGACCAATAGGCAACATAATGATAAATGAAGATGACCTGAAAGCTGTCAGGGGTTTCCTTTTACTTGGATCTATAATCAGTATCCTTGGATGCAGCATTCAAGATGTCCTGGGTAAATCTGCTGCACCAGTTCTCCTGAATGGGTTAAAAGGCCCTTTTCACATGCATGTGGAAACCCCAATTAATGAGGAAGAACAGAGAGGATGTGATGCATTTGAATCATGGTGTTGGAAAAGACTATGGAACAGACAACTAAGTCTGTCTTGGAAGAAGAATGCTCCTTAGAAGCTAAGGTGGTGAGACTCGGTCTCACGTACTTTGGACATGTTGTCAGGAGAGATGAGTCCCTGGAGAAGGACCTCGTGCTTGATCAAGTTGGGGGTCGGTGAAAAAGAAGAAGACCTTCAAAGAGATGGATTGACACTGTAGCTGCAAGAATGGACTCAAACATAGCCACACGTGTGAGCATGTCTCAGGACTGAGCAGCATATCATCCTGTTGCACATGCCGTTGCTCTGCGTAGGAGCTAACCTGATGGCACCTGACAGTAACAACAGGGCTAATATCAGTTGCCACTGAGGTGATTTCAATTCAGGAGTGTGAATGGCTAATGTGTTCAGCTGATATACAGAAGGTTGGAGGTTGAGTCCACCCAGGCACCTTAGAGGAAAGTTCTGGTGATACACTTCTTAAAAGATAAGCTCAACCCACTGCCATTGAGTTGATTCTGATTTATAGCAACCCTATAGGACAGGGTAGAATAGAACAGGCCCTGTGGGTTTCTGAGATTGTAGCTCCTTAGGGGAGTACAAAGCCTCATTATTCTCCCATGAAGTGGCTGGTGGTTTTGAACTGCTGAGCTTGAGGTTAGCAGCCCAATGTGTACACCTATCAGGAAAGCCCAATCTAGATAAATGGATATTGTTGCTTGTACTCGAGAATGGAGACAGAGACCAGAAATGTATGCAGGGCCAGGAAGGTGGAAAGCAGCATCGTCAAGGCTGTGCAAACCGAAGAGTGGTACTGATGTCCCGTGACTTAGACTGCGCACCTGTGATAGGCATCCGAGGTAGCATCCTAGGCATTTCACATCCCACACTATCCTCCATCTCTATACGGTCCCTCTGAGGCTGGGTTGACTACTGTCTTTTCAAGAAAGAGGAAACGGGCTCAGAGAGGTTCAAAAACCTGTCAAGGTCATACAACTGGTGGGGTTCAGAAGAGGACTGATCCCTATAGGATTGCTGGCGCTGACTAAGTTGGGCTGGTATTCCAGGGCCCAGAGGAAGAGGCCGTTTTACCTTCCTCCTTAGTTACCATCTCCCTTCTTCTGGGGAGGCAGTGCATGCTGACCTCTGGGAATAAACTACTTCATCTCAGGTGGGGTGGGGCAACAGTGTGGCATTGCTGAAGAGCGGGGGGCCTGCATGTGTGGAAGGACATGCCAACCGGGGGCACAGCTTGAGTTCTCTGGAGCCTCTGATGACCAGTGTATCTTCTGGTGCCCGCACAGCACCCACCACTTGGTCTGAAAATGAGGTCAAACTTTCTCATCCCTGCTCACCTGAGCTCCAGGCCCAGGAGTAAGTCAGACTTCCTGCACTGTCCGTTGAGGAAACAACCCTGCCTTGATATGAATGGACATGCAGACGTGCCTTTTAGAGAGGCCAAGATTAATATAACTGGATCAAGTTAGATGACGAGCAACACATGCATATAATAGAACATCCAAAAATGATGCACTGTGCACAAAAACACTCAGGACTGTAGGACCCTGTCCCTGCCCCCACAACCCCTCAGACAGTCCCCGATGCCCAACCCAAACCCAAATGCAACCCAACACTGCCTTCCTGTCCATCCAGACTCATAACTCTTAGGGATCCTGTAGGGCTGGGTAGCTCTGCTTACTTCCAAATATTCCCAAGGCTGAAAATCTTTACAGGAGCAGAAAGCCTCATGTTTCTCCCAAGGAGCAGCTGGTGGGTTGGAACTGCCGATCTTGTGGGTAGCAGCCCAATGCACAGCCCACAATATCGCCAGGCCTCCTTGCTGCCCAACAGAGATTCCTGAGTAGGTATTATTCCCCTTTTAAACATAAATGCTGACAGACCAGTTTGAAACGATATTTATTCCAAGCATTCATTTTGGTTTTTTACCTATAGAATTTTGTTTTTTTGCATAGAATTTTGACCTTGTGGATGCTCAAAATGATTACAGTTGCTAGGTGCTGAAGAACTGCGCATTCTGGGCCTTTCTTTTAGCTCAGTGAAGGGCGCCTGTGTAGAGAGAATACAAGAACTTCAGCCCAGCTTCGCTTCTTCCCAGAATAAATAAAACGGCTTGGAAAGCGCCGGGAGGCTTTGTTGCTGGCCACTCCCCAGGAAGCAGTTCAGAAGGAGCCATTACGTTCAATTGTGTTCATCTCTGCTCCAGCCTCGAAAATGTCCACTTTTCAAATGTTTTCAATGACCAACGACTTGCTTTTTCTAGAAGCTCAGGTATTGTGCTTGGGGAAGCGACTTCAAATATATCGTTAGTGGTAAGCTTTAAGCCTCTCTTCTGTCTATTGTGTCCTTTGTCACTGTGTTAGGAACTCACCCACTGTTCGAGCAGCTGCAGCGACTTTACCTAGGTACTGACAGCGGAGGTGTTGGGTTTTTGTTTTTTAAGTCTAATTTTAGCCTTCATTTTGAGGTGTTTTTTTTTCTTGGCAGCTTTGTACCTTGTACTTCCGTCACTGTAATTGTCAACACCAGATCTTTGAGTGCAGGGGGAAAAATACCAAACCAAACCACGGCTGTGTGTGTGTGAGATAACAGTATAGACAAGGCAAATTTTCAATGTGACTTTTGAAACAGGGC
The DNA here is from genome assembly GCF_050624435.1 of Tenrec ecaudatus. NCBI lineage: Eukaryota > Metazoa > Chordata > Mammalia > Afrosoricida > Tenrecidae > Tenrec > Tenrec ecaudatus. The sequence continues at coordinate 19,281,962 of NC_134544.1, forward strand.
TGCTACTTGCTGCTTTATGGATGGGAACTGCTTGTCCAGAGGAAATCAGAGGGGCTGTGTGAAGGATGGTCAGTAAGCATCCCCTTTCCTGGACTCCAGACACCAAACCAAACTAAACCCAACCCAGCGAGTTGCCATTGTCTGTCTGTCACGTGGTGAGCACAGGGCTCGAGTAGAACTGTGCTCTGTCATGTTTTCTGTGGCTGTCAGACATGGAAGTAGATCGCCCGGCTTTTCTTCCACCGCACTGCTGGGTGGATTTGAACGGCACACATTTCGGCTACCCAGCAGAGCCCAAAGGAGCCCAGGGGCATAATGCTGAATTGTGCTGCAAACCTCAAGGTCAGTAGTTCCAGACCATCAGCTGCTTATTTGAAACAAAGAGGAGGTTTTCCACTTCCCACAAACCCGCCAGGGCAGTTCTATCCTGTCCTATGGGGTTGCTTAAGTCAGAATTGACTTGAAAGTAGTGAATTTTTTCTTCTTTTTGAGCAAAGTACAAATCATTTGCCCCTTCCCTCTACCCCTGAGACCTGGAATGTATACCCAGGTCTTCCCTCATAAACAGGCACCTCTTACTGTTCTGTTGGGCTGCTAACGGCAAGTTCAGCAGTACAAAACCACTCACTGCTCCATGGGAGAAAGGTGAGACTGTCTGCTTTCATAAAAATGTACGGTCTTGGAAACACTAAGGAACAGTAGTTGTAGTCTGTCCTATCTGGTCTCTATGAGGTGGAATTGACCTGGCAGCTGCTGTGAGTTTGGTTGAATCTGTTCACAGGGGATTCACACAGAAACATAAGAGGTGACTGGACTTCTTAATATGGATCAACTTGGTCTCACAAGGGATAAAGAGATAGCTGTACCACATCTTGTTTTTACATGATGGACCTGCATGTTCGCCTCATTTCATGTTTGCAAGGATGCTGTGTGATAGTATTTTCATTCCTCAATGGGAAAATAAACAGACTTAAATTCACTGAAGAAGAAAAAAAAAAAGGCCCTGCCATCCAGTTGATTTCAATTCATAGCAACCCTACCGGAGAGGGTAGAATTGCCACCCCTCACCCACCCACCCACCGCATGCCCACTGAGTTTCTGAGACTTCAAAATCTTTACAGGAGTAGACAGCCTCAACTTTCTCCCTAAACAAGTTAAAAAACAAACAAACGAATGAACAACCTATTGTCGTCAAGCGGATTCTGACTCACAGGGACCTTGTGCACTGGGTGGAACTGCTCCTGTGGGTTTGCCGAGCTGCAAATCTTTACAGCTTATCCTTAGGGGTGCCTGGTAATTTCAGTCCGTCCCCCTTGTGTGCCGAAGCTCAATTTGTAACCCAGCATGCCCAGAGCCCCTTAAACAAATTTAGGGAGATTAAATAACTTGGCTTCAGATCACAGCAGTTAAAATATAAAAACACAATGAGACTAAACATAATCTAAGACGAAAGGTCTCCTATGCTATTCTTTCCGTCAAACCTTGTTGCCTCTGATGGCCAGAAGTGTGGGCTCTGTACCCTGGGCCCCAAAAGATGCTTCTTCAGAGTGACTGTCTCTCATTATAAAAGGAACCCGGGACATGCGGTGCTATCTGCCGTGGCTTCCACCCACTGTTTCTCCTTCTGGGAAACTTGTACAAGGATGGTTGAACCCCCCAAAAGTGACTTCTCAGTGGACCAGAGGAATATGGCCAGCATCCCGGTGCATCTGTACTGTAAAATCCCATTGGGTCCTGTGGCTTTGCAGCTTTACATGCCAAGAGGCCCGAGTCTCGCCAGACGTGGTGTAGAATGCAGTCGTGTGGTTGGGCTGTCTACTTCTGCTTTCAGGGGGGCGGTTTCACAAGGACCCTCTCTGCAGGTGACAGAGATCTGGAGAGGACCAGACGGCAGCAGGTGGACCAGGAATGTCAGTCGCATCTTCTCCCTGCTGGCAGCTGGCAGGATTAGAAGGAGCCAGGTCGGGCGCTGAGGCCAGAGGGAGGTAATGGATCTGCTCTAGGTATCTCCCATGCTTACACCAGTTATCTGACACCTTGTTTAATTCCTACTCAGAAGTTGACCCAGTTTTTTATTCTTGCGCCTCCAAGCCTAACATGCTCCTTAGAACAAAGAAACATAATCTTTATGTGTGACATTTTGTCGACAAATAATTATATTTCTGCCAAATGTGAGCAGGAAGCGTGGTTTCGTACTCATCATGTCGATGACCTAGGATTACCAAAAACCTCTTTCTTGGACCTTCATCTCCACAAACAGCTAGCCCTGGTGGTGGGCACTGCTTCAAGTGCAGTAAGAGTTGGTGGAATGCGGAGAGGATAGCGTCATTCCTGGGAAACCGGGCCTGACGTATAAGACTCCTGCACTGCCATCAAGTAGATTCTGACGCGTAGCAATCCTTTAGGACAGAGTGAACCCACCCCTGTGGATCTTGGAGGCTGTCAGTCTTTACAGGAATAGGAAACCTCATCTTCCTCCCAAGGAGCAGCGGTGGGTTCAAACTATTGACCTGGTGGTTAGTAGCTCACGTGTAACCCACTATGTCCCCAGGGATCCTGTTGACTTTCGTTGTTGTTGGGTGCCGTCGAGTTGGTTCCAACTCATAGCGACCCTCTCACAACAGAACACAACTCTGCCTCGGCCTGCGTCAGCCGTGTCGGCACAGAGAGGGAGGCATGTCCAGATGCATGAAGCAGACTGTGCTGTGGGTGCTGGGTTCTACTGGTAGCTTGGGCGCAGATCTGGGGCAAGCCTTCCTCCGCTGCTCAGAGAATGAAAGCCTCTCGGATCCTACCCAGACTTCTCTCAATTGCTCTTCTCCCTCCCGCGCTCTAGACCACTTAGGATCAACACAGAGCGGCATTCTTCCACTCTCACTGTGTACTGGACAGCCGTGTCACTTGGCAAACTTGGGTGGGGGATTTGCAAGACGGTGGAGGTGGTGTGTCTGATAGCTCAGGGGCAAGGTCAGCGGGGAACAAGTGTGGGTTGGGGAGGGTGGCAGAATCTTAGCCAGTAGCTGTGAGTGATTATCAAAGGATACTTGGCCTTGTGAGTTCCGCTGGAAAGGGGCTCTGCAGTTGATAATCACTTTATCTTTAGGACCATCTTTTGCAGCGGGAGGGCTCCCTGACCACCATATGCATCTCACCTTTTTAGAACATTTCAATCTTTCTTCAAAGTCCTCTCACATCTATTATCCCAACATGACCTCCCAAGGAACCTTGGAGCTGGGCACAACAAGGGCTTCTCTCCTGATCTCACAGATAAGACTCACAAGGCTAAATCCCCCAGGGAGGCTTGAGGAGAGGAGAGGCCGCTGAGCATCCACATCTGAAATGAGGATGGTAGTCTGGCTACGGAAAAGATACAAACTCCCCTCTCCCTCCACCACCACTCCTGCTTTTTTGACTCTTCTGCATTCTGGCTGCTGCTGCTTCTGCCCAATGGAGACCAACTGATTTACAGCAAGATTTCCTGCTGCAACTTGCACCGTGGAGTCACTGGAGCAACTTCAAAAAGGAGAACTCTGCTCGCCGGATCAAGTGAACCAGGATGGTGGGTGTAGCTCACGGCACCTCTGTATTTTCAAGGTCCTCAGATCCCTGCAATGCATAGCGATGATCAGAACCCACTGCTCCAAGCTCACCCAGCACAACCTTCACCTGGATTCCTGGGACGTCCCCTTCACTCCCGCATGGGACCATTTGACACCCAGCTCTTTTTTGGGCCTCCTTGAAATGACTCTCTCCATCTCTTTTTAAAAAAAATCTGTCATGCCGTGTTTTATCACTCATAAATGCATTAGTGCATGCTGGGATTTTAGCCATTTGTTTATTTATAGTCAAAGCCATCAACGGGCAGCTTTGAAGAACAAGCCATGGCCCATCCTGACACACAGATGAGTGTGTGGCCTGTCATTCTCAGCATGATGCTTTTTTGTATTTTTCAGAAAAGGTAAATACACACAGACAATTGTCCCCTGTCAAACAGATAATTGTGCTCCTAACAGTAGTGGCCTGTTTATTGCCTTGACCTCTTGACACCTTCTAGTGTCTTGCCCTGTCTCCATCACGCTCCCCCTCCCCCCAACCTCCCTCTTATTGAGTATTGTCTTTCCCTTCCCCAAGTTAACCCTTGAGCCCGTGATTTCTCCTCCCTCCTCTCCTCTCTGGTAATCACCATGCGATGTTTCTTTTCGTGAAACCTATTGTTGTTTTGTAATCATGGTCTTCCACAGTATCTGTCCTTCTGTGATTGGCTCCTTTGACTCAGCCCCATGTCCTCCGGGTTCATCCGTGTTATGACGTGCTTCACCGTTAGCCTTTAACGGTATGCAGTGTTCCGTTGAGTAGACGTACCAGCGTTTGCTTCTCCCTTCTGCCACTGCTGGGCATGTGGGTTGTGTCCATCTTTTGGCTATCGTAAATTGAAGTGCCCTTGACGAACACGGGTGTGCCTGTGTCTACTCAGACAGGACACGCTTACCTCCTTGTTTTTGTGGATGGCGCCATCCCGGTCTGAATCTCATTCAGGATCTTGGTTCTGGTTCTCCAACCTTACCTTACTCTACTCTGCTGTCAGATTGGGACTGGAGGTAGTGTGTTGATTTTGTCAAGAAGCCCATATTCCCCCAAGCTCCCTCCTAGAAACCCTTACGGCTGTTGAGGTGATTCTGACGCATAGTGACTTATAGGACAGAATCAAACCACCTCTTTGGGTTTCCTAGGCTGCAAATCTTTACAGGAGCAGAGAGCCTGGTGGTTTCGAACTGCTGACCTTGCAGTTAGCAGCTCAACTCTTAACCCAGGACTCCGTGTCCAGAGGAACCTCCAGGGTGCGATTGCAGTGACTGATAGGTAGCATGCAGATCCTGTTCTGCAGCCCCCCTTGCTGCCAGGGACAGCGATCTTCCTGGGACAGGCCCTCACTGGGCAGTCCTTAGAGGGTGAGGTCCCCGGTCTGAGAGGTGCAGTGGCTGTTTCCAGAGGGCTCCTCTGAAGTCCTTCCTTGTGGTGCTAGAGAGTGGTAGGTTTTGACGACGAATATAATTTAGAAAGAGTGGCCCAGAAAACAACAACGAGGCGCCAATGTTTATTGTCCACCTGCATCTCCTGGCCCATTCACTCTCCTGCTTTCTCCACCTGGATGGCCTGGTCACGCCTTCTCTCTCCTTCAACCTCCAGCCTTTTCATTCACACTCTCGCCCAGTGACCTCCCAGGGACAACGAGAAGCCTGGCCCAGACATGAGCCCTGGCGTTCAGTCAGGCTTCCCTGGGGAAAACCGATCTCGCCAGCTACCATTTCAGCCTGGCCGCTCTGAAGCGTCTAGGTGTCATTTGTCCTGGCTGCTGTGATCAGGGAGAAGTTTCCACTGCTTCAGCACAGGACCTTGGTCTGGGGAGGGGAGAACTCTTTTAAAAAGAAGTCAGGTCTGCTGATTGGGGGTGGGGGGGCAATGTAAGAGCAGTGTCTGTGGTGGGTGCCTACTCACTGAAGAATCAGGATACACAACACACACACACACACACACACACACACACACACACACACTGCCATTGAGTTGTGTCCTGCTGACAGCTACCCTGCAGGACAGAGTAGACCTGCGCCCGGCTTGCCCAGGCTGCCATCCTGAAAGAAACAGACATCACTTGTTTTTGCCCTGGGGCAGGGGGTCGGTTCAAACCAACAACCTCCCCCTTAGCAGCTGTGCACGTAATTGACCCATAGTCTCACCCACTCACACGAAAATGTGTGGCAGACAAGCTCCCACATCTCTCTGTTGGAATCCCTGGAGCCTAATCCTCCACGGCAAAAGGGACTTTGCAAACTATTCATTGATTAACTGAATGATGCTGAACAGAGAAGGTGATCCCGGATTGTGTGTATGTGTGTGTGTGTGTGTGCACGTGCGCACGCGCAGTATAACCACTAGGGCCCTCGTGAGAGGAGGGCAGATAGGCCCAAGGAGAAGTGATAGTGGAAGCAGAGTCAGAAGGTGATCTGAGGGGAGGGGTGGTATTCACTGTGGGGAGTACAACCAATGAGGGGAACCAACATGTGTATGGAATGGGAAAGCGATCAGCTCTGTCAACCTCCACTCAACACACAACACAAGTTACCAAAAAAAAAAAAAAAAGACTGTGATGGTGGGGGTGGGGTGGGGCAGAGACAGACTGGAAGATGCTATGCTGCTTTTTCATGAAGGAGAATGAGGTCTGGGAGTTGAGGGTTGCAGACAGCCTCTAGAAGCCGGTGAAGACAAGGGGATTATGAGTTCAGCTGCTCATCACAAGGTCAGCAGTTGGAATCCCGCAGCTGCTCTGCAAGAGAAAGATGAGGCTTTCTTCTCTTGAGAAGGTTTACAGCTGTGGAAACACTTAGGAGCAGTTCTGCCCTACCCTTGAGGGTCTCTATGAATTGCAACGAACTAGATGGTGGTAGGTTTTTGAGTTTGCAAGCCCCAGAAAGAGCCCTGTTGACCGACCCATTTCAGACTTCTGACGGACGGCACTGTAAAAGAATGCCTGCATGGCTGCTGCCTTGTTGCTGTGGGTTAGGAATTGGGCTGCTAACTGAAAGACCGCTGGCTCAAACCCACTAGGTGCTCAGAGGGAGAAAGATGAGACTGTCTGCTCCATATAGATTTACAGTCTCAGAGACTGTAAATTTACTGTATCGAGGCCGAGTGGCAGATGGGTTACTAACCTCGAGGTCAGCGGTTTGAAGCCACCAGCCCCTCCTCAGGAGAAAGACGAGGCTCTCTACTTCCATAAAGAGCTACAGTCTCAGAAACCCACAGGGGCACCTCTAGCCTGTTCTATGGCATCACTGTGAGTCAGAATGGACTCGATGGCAGTAAGAATGTCACAATGAGTTGGAAGTGGGTGGACAGTAGCAGGGTTGGGTTTGGCTATGCTTGTGGTGAGTTTGTGGTGACAGCACCCTGTTGGTGGAACCCCAGCAGCATTATCAAACTAGTACAGGGACTCTAGGTGTAATGTTTGAAGTGTTTGCAGTCTGAAAGGGAGCCACCGGGGAGTTACTTTACGCAGGCATCTGACTCAGTAGTGAGCTCTGGCCATGCCTGTGGTCTCCTGGCTCACCTATGAGGTGTGCTCCAGATTCACTCCTTACCTGCTGCACCCAGAATTCCACATCAAGGTCATGATTTGGGGAATAAGGTCTGATTTCTCGGGAGGCTCCTTTCATGGTGCTATTGACTTGGCCCTGCAGCAGGGTTGAGCTTATCGGAGACAAGGCAGGTAACTTGGGGTGAACAGAGTTGAAAGCACAAGAGACCTTTAGCCTAGAGCCTAGACTTCCCCCCCCGGGGGGGGGCGGATGCCAAAATCCACCTGTAGGCTCGGTGAGGTCTTGCCTCCAGTATTGTGGCTGAGGTCAACGTGCACCTCCTCCAGTGTGCTGTACCTGAGGGAACCAGCTGCAGTCAGCAACAGAGCCTGGTCTGCTTTGGAGTCTTCAGAGCAGTATGTCAGCAGGCTCCCGAGAGACAGAAAGTAAATGAATCAGTGCTAGGATGAGAAGGCTCCCATCCACACGGAATGGGAAGGAGGACTTGGGAACAGCATCTTCATTGATTTTTCCTGTAATCGACACAGCGTCTCCGTTTGCCTTCAGGCTTCAGAGGAGAAAATGGGGACCCTGTGCTCACAGAGCTTTCTGGTGTTGGACCTTAATAAATAACAATAATAATAACAAAACTCCCCCAAACCTCACCAAACGAGGTACCCTTCTCCTTCCTGCCATCATGCTGCTGGTTCTCTGAGACTTGTGTCTCCTTCTTTTTGCACATTTCCCTCATTTCTTCCTCCTTCCCACCTCCAAGGCCCTGGGCACTCGCTAGTCTCCTTGCCTCCAAAATAAGAGCATTTATAAATGCCCCACAGCAGGGCGGTCTACTTCTGGTGGGTGTGACATTGGGGCCTTGGGGAGCAGGGGCTCAGGGGGCATGCTCCCGCTTTCACATTGGCTTACAGATCCTTGGAGGCAAAGAACAGTACACACACACACACCCATTTGCATTCCTGGCAGTTGTCCTGTCTCAAACACGCTCCTTGGGCTCCCTGTAGAGATAGATGCCCAGGGGCCCTCCTCACAGGAGATGGAAAGGCTGTGTACCCCGAACCCCCAGGCCTCAGGGCACAGCTCCATTTTACAGGATGGGGAGCAGAGATTCTTCAGCCAGAGACCCTTTGGGACGAGCCAGTTGTCCTCGATTTAATCTTGACTCATGGTGACCCCATTTGTGTCAAAGTGGAACTGCGCGCCACAGGGTTCTCAATGGCTGCCTTCTCCAAAGTAGACCGCCAGGTCTTTCTTTGGAGGCACCTCTTACAAGACTCTAATCTCCAACCACGCAGCAGCTCAAAAGGGGCAACCTTTGCACTTCCACCCCGGGAGTTCTAATCTTCAAGAGAGCCTCTCCAGTGAGTCCATCCATCGGTCGTGTCCAGTGACGGAGACCTCGAGCTGCCTTGGCCAGGTTCAGATGGGAAGGAGGCCTTCTTTAAGTCAGAAGGATGAGTTACCTTTCGGCTTGTCAGCAGCTGGCAAGGGCACCAGGCGCTCTGGTGGTGTCATGGGTGACCAATGATCTGCTACCGATGTCAGCTGTTTGAATCCCCCAGCTGCTCAGTGGAAGACGAGGCTGTCTTTTCCTGTAAAGATGTAAAGTCTTGGAAAACCACAGGGACACGTCGACTCTGTCCTACAGATTCGATATGAGTTGAAATCGACTCAATGGCAGTGACGGGAGTGAGTCAAGAAAACAGGGCTTGGAGCCGGGAAGGCAGGCTCTCTGCTGTCGTCATCTCTCTGTGCACCAGGCACGCAGGCTCATGGTGCTCAAAGAGATGGGACAGCACACCAGACTTTCTAACAGCGGTTCTCAACCTGTGGGTCAAGACCCCTTTGGGGGTCTTACAACCCTTTCACAGGGGTCGCCTGATTCCTAGCAGTAGCAAAATGACAGTGATGAAGTAGCAACAAAAAATAATGTTATGGGTGGGGTAACCACAACATGAGGAACTGTATGAATGGGTCGCGGCAGGAGGAAGGTTGAGAACTGCTGCGCCTACACCTTCTTCAGCCCCAGGTTCACCTTTTCAATCACCTCTCCCTAGACATGTTCAAAGTCACTGTCCTACAAGTCTCTCAATAACTAGATTCATTGCACCCCACTACCCCTCGTGAGTCTAGTCTAATTCAGCTTTTCACATCAACAGCTTACCCCTACAAGGTTCCCCTAAGAATGAGAACCAGACAGGGTTGTTTCCCAAGGGCCCAACTGCCAGAGTGGTAGCCTGCAGCCTCAGCAGGATCTCAGAACCACCCAGCCCTCGCCCTAAGGGCTCAGACTTCATTGGGTTGGGTTGGGTCCCAGCACCTATACGTTCTTAACTCCCTGGGCAATCCCAAGGTGCTGCTGAAAGGGTAGGCTCTGCTGCTGGGTGCAGCCCGGTGGGCGGCTGGGGGAGGGACAATGAGGAAGAAAACCAGAGAGCTTTGTGGGCAAGGAATTCCAGGCCACAGAGACTGGGAACACTTTCTTAGTCTGCCCAGGAAGTTTGCAGGGTCTCTTGAGCCACTTCTAAATCTTCCCTAGTAAATCCTACCTCCCTTCCAAGCTCAAAGCAGGAAGTAAAAAGGAGTCGAAAAGACCAATTTCTCCCTGTTAAGAGAGCTCCATAAAAATTGTTTTATTGCTTTATTTGGAGCTTTTTGTTATCAGGCCAAAGCCAAAGGGGGCATTAGTATTCCACACATCAGCAAAGCGACCCTTGGTACTCCAGGAAGAATAACCCAAAGCAACCGACCGCTCATACTGGGTCAGGTGCTATCCTCCCAACATTGTTTCCATCATTCCGATCATTAGGTGGGGTATTGGAAGGCCCCTGGAGCAATCAGTGAGGAATCAGAAAAGGCACACAGCTTTATCATCAGACCAACCTGGAGTTTCAGTTGCCGCTTGGCCAACGGAGACCTGTTAGGTGTGTAACTGAAATGAAGACTTCCTTAGTTTACTTGTCCACAATGTGGGAGCAATACCCCCTCCACAATGCCATGCCCGTTTTTGCGAAGCATGAATAAATGCAAAATAAACGTGAGTCCTTTTCCTCTCTTCAAATTTTGATTCTTGAATGTGATCTTTGATCCTCAAGCGAGGGCCACGTGTTTCTCACCCTTTCTCTGTTTCAGTCCCCAGCTCTGAGGATGCTCCCCGGCATGAGTCTCAGGGGTGACGTTGGCAGAAGCCCCACCTGCCAAACAATCTCTTGGTACTTGTTTTCTGGGGTGCCAGAAGGCCCAATGGTCGCAACCCACAGGTTGAGTACAGCTGGTACAGGGAGATGGAGAGAAGGCTAAGGTAAGCAGTAGCCATTGCTGTAGGAGGACATGGGCCCCCTTCCCCTGGAGGAAAAAGAAGACGCAGAAGCAGAAGCAGCAGCAGCAGAAGCAGCAGCAGTAGGAGGAGGAGCAAAAGGGGGCAGAGAGGGGAAAGTGGACAATGGAGCCTCACATTTCTCCCAAGTCAGAAACCTGATTTATTTTACTGGTACCTGTCTCAGTTCCCCCTTCTGTGAAATGGGCATAATGTTAGGAGTCACTTCAAGTGAGTGTGGAGAGTAGAGCGTGTGTGGGCACCTAAAAGGCAGTTGTTGCCACTGACTCTAACTCCATGTGTGTCAGACTAGAACCACGTCCATGCGGTTTTCAAGGACTGACATTTGGGGGGAAACAGTGTGCCACGCCTTTCTTCCGAGTGTTTGTTTCTGAGTGCATGCCCCAGGGACTCTGCCTGACACTCAGTGAGCATGGTGGAATTGCCCGTGCTCAGGGTTACCTCTCACTCCTCCTCTCGCATTATTTCAGCTTCTTGAACTATCTACGGCTCCCTCGTTCCCTGGCCACGACTCCCGGGAATCACGGCTTGAGAAAATGCGTCCCGGGTGGCAACACCAGCGGAGGAAGACACGCCCTCTCCCCGAGTTTGCGTTTCCGTCGCCTCCTTCCCTTCTCTAAGGCCGAGTGACTTTGGTCACAGAAATCGATGCTTGGCCTCGCTTGTAGACTACGGTACGGTGACTGAGCCATCTATGCCGGCAAGAGGGGCGGCTCATCCCTGTCTTTCTTCATAAACAGGTGTCTCCACGTGGGACCAACTCCAGGGCTTCCAGGTCCCGCCCTGCGAGCACAGCTGCTGGAGAGCAAGCTCAGAGTGGCGTGCCCGGTGCCCTGAGGGCTGGCCCTTGCTCACCTGAGCCACGTGGCCAAGACCAGGGGCTTTTCTGTGCAAGCAGTGTGCCAGAGATTGGAGCTTTTCTGGGTTGTCTGCTGTTCTCACCTGCCTCCCAGTGCCCAGAGGTCAGGGGTCCCCAGGACCCAGAGATCAGAGATGGAGAGTCCCTTGAAAGATCAGAGGTGCAAACTCTCCAGATCCTCCATGGGGGAAAGGTGCTTCGGGGAGATGACAGTGTTGGAAGCAGTGCGAGGCAGCTCGGCTCTGGCCTCGGGGGTCACCATGAGTCAGGATGGACTCCACAGCAGTGAGTTTGGTTTCAAGGGAAGTGTGGATCTCACCTGGAGCTCTTTCTCTTCGAATCCCAAACCCATCCCACCCCCAATTCATCAGTCCCCCACTCACCTCCTCGTCCACCTGGGAGATTCAGAAGAGCCATCTGAGGTCAGCCACCCGGACACAATCCCCCAGCTATTCTCTAACTCCCCAAACACACCAGTGAGGTGGGCGTGTGTCCCCAAGCCTTCTGAGAGTGGCCACTGAGGCCCAACGGCCACCGAGGTGAAGTCTGAGCCCATCTGGCCCTCCTGGCCATGCTCTGTCTTGGCAGGGACAATGGGAAGGAGGTGGTGAAGAGGCATAACAGACTCAGATGGAGAATCCCTGCATGCTGCATGAGCACATGTCACACACAAGGCGTCCCTTCAGGACCCCAAGGCACCCCACTGTGCCTACCTTCCCTGCCAGGGCGAGAGCCCAGAAGTCACCGACTTGCCCAGCTGGCTAGGAATAGGACGACAGGGGCCACTCACTTCTCAAAGTCCCATGATTCCTCTGGGCATCTAGCTGTCTGCGCTGCTTATTTGTACCTTGGGACTAGTCCAGTGGCTGCTTCGTTAGTGCATAGTGTGTACGACGTGACGAACACAGTCGCTGGCACCAGCAGGTGTCCGGAAATGTTGTCAATTGTTCTCATTCCTTCTCTTAAAAATCATTTTACTGGGGCTCTTACAGCTCTTATGACGCTCCATACATCCATTGTATCAAGCATGTTTGTACATATGTTGCCATCATCATTTCCAAATCATTTTCTACTTGAGCCCTTGGTATCAGCTCCTCTTGTCCCCCTTCCTTCTCCACCCTCCCATCCGCGTGAATCCTTGAGCAATTACATACTGCTATTGTTATTTCGTATCTTACACTGTCCGTGGTCTTGCTCCTTCTTTAGCAACACACCCAAGTGAACCAGTCACTAAGAGTCACTAAGAGCGAAAGCCGGTCAACCTGGAGTGGGTGTGGCCAACCGTCCATCCCCGTTGGTCTAAACAGACCCCAGGGAGGCAGGCACTTGCACTTTGCGCATGCTCCCCATCTTCCTCTTTGGCTACGCGGTGGCGCAGTGTCTTTAGGACCTAAATGAAACATGAGTCTTCTAGGGACACTCCCACCCCATGGCGCATGGTCTCCAATGGTGCCGCTATCTAATGTGCTGCAAGGCACGTCACGTGCGTCCTGTCTCTAGCTAAAAGACTGTGATCATGGTCTAGCGGAATTCTATGAGGGAGTTTCAAGAAGTTCTCGGGAAAGTGGAATGAAAAGATAATGGAAATTTCCTGTAGGTTTTTTTTTTTATCATACATCTGGCTCCAGCGGCTTCATCCTGTCCCCTTTCCATTTTCTCCCGTGCCAAGCACAAACAAGGCAGATGCGACATCGCCCAACTCCAGCCCTCCCCTCCTGCCCCCCAGGAAGGTGCAGACAGTGGATTTGATTGGAGTCATCTTACTTTTCTAGGGATCCCGTGTTTTTTTAAGTCCCCTCTTATTTGACCCAATATATCCAAAACGCTGATTTAACATGTCATCAATAAAAATAAAAACCCCAAACTACTAACAGGGCATTTTATAGCCTCTCCGTTGTACCAAATCTCCACAAACTAGTATTTCCTCTCCTCAACCAAACATCTTTTGGACAAGCAGTGTTTCTGCCGCTAAATAGTCCCACACGGTCATGCCTGCTGATTTGAGCGGTTCGCCTTGAAAGAGTGCGTCCACTGTTCCTTTAAAGACGGGCCCATCTCTGGCATGAATTGGAGGAGGGGCTATGTGGGGGCCATTAGAGTAGCAGGTGGTCCTGTGGTCCCTATGGCCCCAGGGGATATGTGAAGAAGGAGACCTTATCTGGCCAAAGCTAATCACATAGGCCCATCAAAGGCCCCTGTTGATAATACATTCATAGAGTTTCACACCCCAGCACACAAACAAGGGCAGGCTAAATAGGCTTTTAAAGATACTTTCAGACCTGGGATTACCATTCCCCAAATCATCTTCACTGAGACACACTCCCTTTCCCGGGTGTACCAAATGCCCCCACTTTCTCCCGCTCCTGATACAGAACCGGCTCTAATTCATCCATCCACTCTTACCTGCTTCCTGAGCACACCGAATGTCACCAAGCTAGATGAGGAAGAAGACGTGCCTCTTGGCCTCAAAGCGCTCCAGGGGGCACCTAGGCCATATTGTTGGGGTTGGCTGGTCAATCCCAACCCGAGGAGACCCGTGTCTAAATAGATGAAGCACAGCCAGCTCTTGCCTTGTCTTCGTGAGCGTGGTGTGTTGGAGTCCATTATTACGTCCATTGAAAGGAGTCCTGGAGGCAGAATGATTACCCATTAGGCTGCTAGCCGGAAGGTAGCAACCAGTTTGAAACCATCACCAGCTCCTTGGAGGAAAGACGGGGCTTTCTACTCCCATCAAGAGTTACTGTCTTCCAAAACAAACAAGCAACAACAAAAACCATATTGCTGAGAGGAAGGGGCATCAGAGCAGAGACCCAAAACCCATCTGCAGACAATAGAACATCCCCTCACAGAAGGGTCACAAGGCACAATCGCTGAAGACAAAGCGAGTGTATAAACAAGTGTGGTGAAGAAAGCTGATGGTGCCCGTCTGGGGTCTTAAAGGCTTGAAAGTAAACAAGCAGTCATCTAGCTGAAAAGCAACAAAGCCCACATGGAAGAAGCACACCAGCCTGCATGATAATGAGGTGTCGAAGGGATGAGGTATCAGGTATCAAAGAACAAAGAAATCATGTCATTGTGAATGAGGGGCAGTGCAGAGTGCAGACCCAAAGCCCATCGGTAGGCAACTGGACATCCCTTTACAGAAGGGTTGTGGGGAGGAGATGAGCCAGTCAGGGTGCAGTGTACACACAACTTTCCTCTAGTTCCGAAGTGCTTCCTCGCCCCCCCTCCCCACACACACACTATCATGGATCCCAATTCTATCTTACAAATCTGGCTAGACCAGAGGCTGTATACTGGTACAGATAGGAACTGGAAACACAGGGAATCCAGGATGGATGATCCCTTCAGGACCAGTGGTGATACTGGGAGGGTGGAGGGAGGGTGTGGTAGAAAAGAGGAACTGATTACAGGGATCTACATATAACCTCCTCCCTCTCCTCCCTGGGAGATGGACAACAGAAAAGTGGGTGAAGGGAGACATCAGACAGTGTAAGATATGGAAAAATAGTAATTTATAAATTATCAAGGGTTCATGAGGGAAGGACAAGCGGGGAGGGAGGGAGAAAAAATGAGAAGCTCATGCCAGGGGCTTATGTGGCGAGCAAATGTTTTGAGAATGATGAGGGTAATGAATGTACAAATGTGCTTTACACAATTGATAATGTATGGATTGTGATAAGAGTTGTATGAGCCCCCAATAAAATGATTAAAAAGAGAGAGAGAGATAAGAGCTCACAATACACGGCACCCAGGAACAGGAATGGGAGTAGTGATACCAGGAGGGGAGAGGGATAGAAGGGACAGGAGGGGAGGAAGGGAGAACCAATCGCAATGATCAACACACAACCACCACCAACTCCCTCCAGGAGGACAAACAACAGAAGCGGTGGTGGAAGAGAGATAGCGGTTGGTGTAAGATATGACAATAACAGTAATTTATAATTTATTAAGGGGTCACAGGAGTGGGAGTGGGGCAGGGAGGGGAAAAAAGAGGAGCTGAAACCAAGGGCTCAATAGGAAATAAATGTCTAGAAAATCATGATGGCAACATATGTAGAAATATGCTTGATTCAATTGATGTATGGATTGTGATAAGAGCTGTAGGAACTCCCTATCAAATGATTTTTAATAAAAATAAATAGATACAATAAAATGATCTTTTAATAAGAAATAAACCAAGGAGCTACGAGCTTGGAAACTGACAGGGGCAGTTCTACCTTGTCCTCTAGGAGTACTCTGAGAAGACATCGACTCACTGGCTGTGAGTTTGGTTTTGTAGTTGGGCATGTAGTTGGAGTTTCATCCAACTGTGGGTTATGTCATCTTCCAGCACAATAGTGGGCAATATTCTGGGTGACCTACAGGGGTTTCACAACTGAGTTTCTCTAGTAGGTCACTAGATCTTTCTCTCTAGCCTGTCTTAGTCTGGAAGTGCCACTGAAACCAGTCCCATCGTGAGTGGCCCTGCTAGTGTTAATCTCAGTGATGCAGCTTCCAGCCTCCTAACCATAGGCAGCACAGGACACCCTGGCCGACTGAGGGACCGTGGTAGATATGACATCGAGCAAATGGTCGATAAAGGCTTGTTGGATACATGGTGGATCCCAGGCTGCTTCAGCTATGACCCCCTCCCCATCAGAGGCTGCTGACCTAAGACATCTCTTGAGAGGGATGAATAATAGGGGCGTCACGGATGCACTGAGTTACAGCATGCAAGCTTGGGTTCTCGCTTCTTTACCCTCTTTCTCATCCCTATACCGTGGACAGACTGTCGGAATCCATGTCCTGCATAAATTACAAAGGAAAATAATAATAAAAAAATCAAACCAGCCCAAATGCCTGTGCATTGAAAATAATGCTCAGATGAACACATTCAGGGTCTTCTGCCTAATTTAAAACAAGATCAACAAACCCAACTCTATTTGAATTCAAGACAAGAGTCCCATCCAGTGCTTAACTAATTGAGCTCATTTTATAGAGCACCCTATAGAAAGGCTTAATTGTCAGTGTCCAGGATAGATTGGCAGGTGAGATAGATACAGATAGATAGATAGGTAGGTAGATAGATAGATAGATAGATAGATAGAAAGAATTAAGGTTTTTTTTCTAAGAAGCTCATAGACCCCATTTCTGGGTGTGTTCCTCTGTAATTGGGTGGGAGTGGCTGAGGAGACCCCCACACTGTGAAGTCAATGAATGTGGAGCCCCTCCCTGGGTCAAAGCATGCAGACGACTCAGGAGGGGGTACCCTCACGCCTTTGGGAAGAGATGGTGCATCCTGAGGCATCAGCAGGGAAGCACTCAGGCATTCAGCCACGTAAGGCCTACACAGCCACTAACACCCGGGCACTGAAGGTCCTCCCACAGAAGAGAAGATGCTTCCCTGGCAGCTGTGCACTTCAGGTGGGGTCCTCATGAGGCTGAATGAACTCACCTACAGATGAGGATGACAGCAGCAGCAGCAACAACAACAACGACAACAACAACAATGTGTACAGGCAGATCAGAGGAGGATGCAGGCGGGGTGTGCTTGTCAGAACTTTCAGACACGCAGGCACAACCAAACAGCTGGGAGCAGATAAAATGTCTTTGCTCAGAAAGAACCCATGTGTGGTGTGGGGTCTTGCAGTGCTGAGATTTCTGCGGGCCTCTCCCTCCACACGAGTCACAACAGGCAGGCTTGGGGTTCTCTCTCTCTCTCTCACACACAAACACACACACACACACACACACAAACACACACACACACACATACTCACACACAAGTGCATACATGCACACGAACACACTCACAAACATGCTCACTCACATATTTTACACTCTCCACACCTACCCAGACTCACTCACACAATGCACCCACTGGTGCACAGACATTCACAGTTCAGACATATGAACACACACGCTCACTCTCACACACATGCTCAAGCACACTCTCGTGTAGATGCACACACCCTCACAGCTCGGTCACATCAGGCCCACCCTGGTAGACTCTCACACATGCACTTAAACACATACAAAAACTCAGACACACATACATACTCACACAACACACACAGAGACACTCACCCTCTCACACATGGACCTACCATGCCTGCTCTCACGCACACATGTGCACACCGCTCTCAGCAGAAGGCAGAAAAGGGCGCAGAGTACGGCACACAGATCCATCTCCATCCCCTTCTAAGGGTACTGCTCGTTCACCTCTCTTGGTCCCATTTTCTGTGATGCTGCCCTTCTGGAGCCCTGTGCCTGGCTCTTCACCGCCCACCCCCGTGGGGGCAGCCCTAGCTCAGAGCTGGCTAGCATGCGGAGGCTGGTCTCCAGTGCTCCAGGCAGGCACTGTCACTGGTGTGTCAGCACAGCCACCCCTGGGGAGGCAGAATGGCTGCAGAAGTCTTTGCTCTGGACCCCTCTGTCCTGAATGAGACCCAGCCCCCACGACAAGCAGAAACAACAAACAAATGGGCTGAAGCAGGTTGGAGCTGGTAGCCTGTGGGTGCCCGAGTCAATTCTGTAATTGTTCAGTAATAATTCTGTAGTTGGGTTTGCAGAATGCTTCAACGCCTTCTTGAGAGAGGCAGGGTAGCCTCGTGGGGCAGACAGGATGCTGGGAGTCTGGGCAGCCCACGAGGCTCGAGCCAGGCCTACTTTAGTCTCAGCACCCTCATGGTTCAGTGAGAATGAGGGTCCTGATCCTGCCACTGTACCTGAGAGATGCCCCAGGTAACCTGAGTCCAGGGGCAGTTCAGCAAGCAGCAGGCAGCGTCACTCACTCAGGGACACTCAGTTCGATCTCAAAGCAGCCTCCTGAAACAGCAGCTGCTGTCCTCCCTGTTTTGTAGGTGAGGTTCAGCGAGGGTATGCGATGTACCTGAAGTCACAGGGCCAGGAAAGGCCACAGCTGGGGTTTGAGCCGGTCGGTGCTCCTGCATCTGTGCTCCAAGCCCTCCCAGGCACACGGCCCCCTCAGGACTCACAGACGTGTCGCTGTAAACAAGGCAGGTTCGTTTGGTCTCACCCAGCAATTTCCAAATGGACTTGGCCTAAGAGCAGCAGGGTGGTGGCTGGAGGGCAGATCACGGTGTGTGACAAGTTGGGGTTCGTATCTCTCTGCAGTCCTTAAAAATCTCTAATCCGGGGTAGGGGGTCGGTCTTGCAAACCATCAGTTTCTTCATCTAGAAAATGGAGATGCTGCTGCTGCTGCTGGGTTTATTACCATGAAGTGAACCAATGCATGACTGCAGTGGTTAGCCTCTTGTGTGGATGTCAGTTTCTACTGTGCACACACACATACACACATGCCCACACATACTTAGACAGGTACACACGCATGCGCATTTTCTTATCCTAGGAAGGATTTACCGAGCTAATGTTCCTGGAACATACAGGGAAGGATCATTTCATCTTGAAACTCCTTTTCTTCTCCTTCATCTTTGATTTCTATCTGCAACTTCTAAAATGTCGAGGACTTTTGTCACACACCCGTGGGCCTCACACTTATGAATGCCACAGCCAGAAAGGAACTTCCAGGTCACAGAGTCACTCCTGTGACGGGGAGCTAAGGCTCAGGGCGGTCCAGTGACTTGTCCAAGGCCACCAGCTATGGTGTCCTGATTGGAAATGACATAAAGGCATGCAGGTATGTCATTATAGGAGAGTGTGGGCGGGTGAGAGAGGGTTACACCTGGGGGTGAGGTGGGACTTGATGCAATGACCATGCAGAGTTAATATTCACAGTCTTCGGGGGAGGGGCTCTTCCAGAAACCCCCTGTGGGTGCTTCTTGGCCTCTGTGATCTGCACCTGGAAAGTGAACATTCTCCAAGAGGCCACTCTGTTTCTGGAGGGGGTTGCATGTAATGCAGGTAGGCTTTGGGGCCTGTCAGAGACATCTGAGTGATGATCGGTTACTGGGGCATTGGGAACACAGGCCTGGCTGGAGCCATGCAACCCTGTGCCCGGTGACACTTTGTCCAGTGGAGCCAGCCTGGTCTGCACTGAACTTTGTAGGCATCCAGGCAGCCTTCACTGTCCAGGTTACCCCAGAGCACCTGACTGGAGGCTCTTCCCCCCACTCCTGCACGGGTCTCATCTCCTTGGGTCAGAGCCCACGGCTAGACCTTCCCAGGTGTGGCTGTTGTGACATAGATACTACACCTCCTTGTTCTAGATGCTGAAATCCCGGCTGGGGTCTGGCCTGTGTTGAGTCCTTCTTTGTGAGTGGCCCCAGCGGTCCTTGGCTGCCACCAGGATAACCTTCCCTGGGAGGGGCATCTCGGGGTCTAACTGGCTCTTTGAGGAACTCAGAAGTGCTGAGATTGAGGACCCAGCCTACTCAGAGATGATCCAGTCCTCGTAACAAGGACAGCTGGGTCCCAACAGGGCCACTCCCACCAGGTGAGGGGCTAGGATTCCCACATGAATTTGGGGGGGGGACACAATTCAACCCATAACATCTTTCCAGGCCAGTTCTAACTCTGGACCTGTGCTTCCCGTAATTGCTGCTCCCCAAAACTTAGGGCTCTTCTTTCATCTAGATTGTAGGTTCCCAAACTCGTTAGGTCTACCACCCCCTTTTCAGCAAAACCAATTTACTCAGCACCCTCCTGGCGATTAAAAACATTTGTATTGACATCCACAATCCAGGATAATGTGTAGCTATCTGCCTTTGAAACCCCTCCCTTACATCCCCGCCCCACCTCACCCCCAAATCATCTAGTGCCC
The DNA here is from genome assembly GCF_050624435.1 of Tenrec ecaudatus. Taxonomy (NCBI): domain Eukaryota; kingdom Metazoa; phylum Chordata; class Mammalia; order Afrosoricida; family Tenrecidae; genus Tenrec; species Tenrec ecaudatus. The sequence goes on from NC_134544.1 coordinate 19,301,975, forward strand.
TTCGTCCCCGCAGGGAGCAATAGCCTTCACTTTGGCAAACACAGACTTGGGCATGGGGTAGATGTTAGATGTGGGGGAGGCGATGAGGGTCACATGCAGATACACCTCCACATCTCCCTGTCTGATGGGCTCCGGTTTCAGGCCGGAGACCTGAAAAGCGTGAGTTGAAGGCAATGGACCCTGAATGACCATATGGAATTGCATACCACCCCTGCTGCTGACTGATGGCTTTTATGCGAGCGAGGAATGAGCTATTGTGCAAAGCACTGGCATTTTAGGGCTTGTCCTTTATGTTGCTAGCAATACCCAGCTATATTGCATTTCTTCAGCCAGTCCTTTCTCCTGCACCCTCAAGTCCAGCCTTCTGGACCTCACAATGGCCTGCCCTCGGTCTGGGTCAATGCTCCAACTCTGCATCGTGTGAGCTTGTGGTGCTAATTGAAGAGGGCAGGGACCTCCTTCCCTACCCATGCTGCATCTCCTGCAATGCTTAGCTTCCAAGCCCGGCAAACAGTAGGTGCTCAATCAATACTTGCTGGTCGATTGGCGCGAGGGGCTGGGCTGACCCGCAGCAAAGGCAGGCATCATCTGGGAACTGGCTGGTTGAACCCATGAATCTTGCAGCCCCTCTTATTGCCACCCACCCTACTTTTGCTGAGGGGAGCCGAACTCCAGTGCTGGCTGATTCCTGGCTGACTTCCCAAGACCCAAGGTGCTCCAGGCCTCTCTCCAAGTGGTCTTTTCCAGAGACCAGTCCCTGAACAAAGGACATCCATCCAATGACCTGTCATCCCAAGGTCATGCTTTGCTCTCTCTGCTGCCACTACTTAGATCTTAGACTCTGCTGTCCCCATTTCCCTTTCTGCCCATCTTTCAAAGGTTATATCTGTATTTACATACAGATTTACATATAGTACATCTATATGCACATATATAGCTATATATACGATATATGTGCCTGTGTAATAAATGGCTAGAGTGCTCCTTAGAGGCAAGACTTGGTCTTACATACTTTGTACCTATTGTCAGGAGAGACCAGACCGTGGAGACCGACATCATACTTGGTGAAGTGGAGGGACATTGGACAAGGGGAAGGCCCTGAACGAGATGGATTGGCACAGTGCTGCAGCCATGGGCTCTGGCATAGGCGTTGTGAGGATGGCGTGGCATCAGGCAATGCTTTGTCCTTGAGCTGATTTGAACTCCCAGCCATGCCATATAGCCTCTGACACACGGGGGCTTTAGGAGTCAGGAGCCAGGCAATGACACCCAAGCACCATAATAGGCATAAGTATAGATCATCATCAGCTATATGCATTTGAATTACGGCGGTGGTGAAGAACATTGCAGTACTGTGGGTGGCTAGCAGAACACATGCAAATCAGCCAGAAGTCTCATGATAAGTAAGACAAGACTTTGTCTCAGGTACTTTGGCCATGTTTTCAGGAAAGACCAGTCCCTGAAAAAGGGCACCCAGCTTGGTGAAGTAAGTCGAGGGGCAGCGAACTAGAGGAAGACTGTTGACAAGATGGATTGACACAGTGGCTGCAACAATGGGCCCCAACCTAACACTTGTGAGGATGATGCGGCACTAGGTAGCGCTTTGTTCTGCTGTACACAGGGCTGTTATGAGATGGAACGACCCGACAGCACCCCACACAATAACTACACGAGGGGTACCCCCCAAAACAACAGCATTTTTCAAAGCTATGTATATCTTTTCCCCCCAAAACAACCTTATCCCCTTTGAAGTATTCTCCATTACACTTAATACATATGCCAAATCTGTGATTCCATTCTTGGAAACATTTTTCAAATTTATCCGGATGGAGGGCAGACAGCACCTCCCTCTTTTTGTCTTTAACTCTTCTACATCGTCAACTCGCTGGCCTTCCGTGTCTCTCTTCACTCTCAGAAACACAAAGAAGAACGAAGTCGTATGGAGAGAAGTCAGGTGAGTCAGGTGTGTGGGGCAAGAAAGACATGCTGGGTTTTTTGTTTTTTTTTTTTGCAAAAAAACTGGTGCACTGAGATGGCTGTGTGAGTAGGCGTATTGTTGTGGTAGCAAAACCAGTCCCCTGTCTGCCACAAATGAGGTTTTTTTTGTCAAATACTGTTATGTAATCTTTTCAGACCATTTAAATTGAAAAGTTGATTAATAGTCTGAACTGGTGGAATGAACTCCAAATGCACTATCTGCCTCACATAAAGAAAACAACAAATGAGCATCAGATTTTGTGGGGGTACCCTCTCATGTATTGATAGGTAAGTGGGGCTTAAGGAACCCTGGTGGCATAGTGGTTATTTGCAAGATTGGCAGTTCAAAACCACCAGCTGCCCTGCTGTGGAGAAAGACAAGGATTTCTACTCCCGAAAAGAGTGATCTCAGAAACCCACAGGGGCACTTCTACCCTGTCCTCCGGGGTCATCATGAGTTGAAATCAACTTGACGGCAGTGAGTTTTGCTCTTTTTAAAAATGGGTCTTAATGTTTTCTCCGTACGTGGAGGAAGTACAATTGGAATGCTTTGTAGAAATAAGGATGGCGAGACATTATTGCATGCACGTCAGACACGTTATCAGGAGCTCCGTTATCCACAAAGGGCCACGTGTGGGAGCCAAGTCACAGCAACAAGAGCAACAACTCATGGACAACTTGCATGCTTTGCATTCTCTGTGGTTCCGCTGCTCCAGTTAAGGTCATGCTAGCGGCCCTGAGAAATGAAACCCACAGTTTTACAGGCTGAACTCAAAACAGGACGGTATTCATCAGTTGCTTGATGGATGGATGTCTTTCAGGTGGGAATTGAGGATCCCAGGTGCCTTTTATCTGGTGACCCTGCCATCCTTTGGATCGGTGGCATCATCTGCCAGCAGCCAGGAAACTGTTGAGGTCAGGAGGAGGCCACTCCCTGTGTCAGCAACGTGTGCAGCTCCTGACACAGCGTAAGTGCTCAGGACAGTGGAGCAGCATAGCACCACCTGTACGTTTAGTTTCTGCCAATTTAGCTACATAAGAGAGAGAGAGAGAGAGAGAGAGAGAGAGAGAGAGAGAGAGAGAGAGAGAGAGAGAGAGAATTAAAGTAGTGATTGCCAAGTCAGTTAACCTGCTTGGACCTCAGAGTCTTTAAAAAAAATTTTATTAAAAGATTATTTTATTGGGGGCTCCTACAACTCATGTTACAACCCATACATCGATTGCATCAGGCATGTTTGTACACATGCTGCCTTCATTCTTTGTTAGACATTTACTTTTTATTGAGCCCTTGGTATCAGCTCTTTTTTCCCTCCTTCCCCCCCAAACCTCAAACCCCCTTGATAGATTATAAATTATTATTATTTTCATATCTTACACTGACCGCTATCTCTCTTCCCCCCTGTTTTCTGTTGTTCTTCCCACTGGAGAGGGGTGTATGGTTATGTGTGGATCATTACAACCAGTTCCCCCTTTCTCCCTTCCTCTCTCCCCTTCTGGTACCACTATTCCCACTCCTGTTCCTGGATTCCATCTCTTATCTATGCCTGTGTACATGCGCTGGTCTAGTCTGAATTGAGAAGCAGCACTGGGGTCACGATAGTGGGGGGTGAGGAAGCATCAAGGAGTCAGAGGAATATTGTGTGTTTCATCGATGCTTTACTGCACCCTGGCTGACTCATCCCTTCCCTGTGGGCCCTCTGTGTGGGGATTGTTCCATTCTCTACAGATGGACTTTAGGTCTCTGCTCCTCAGAGTCTTAATACATCAAATGGTGGCGATCGGATTATTGGTGAGCATCAAATAAACTGTTCCTTCCAGACCCTTCTCCTCCGACTTTCTGGGTAAACGCCATCTCTCTCAATGCCCCTTCCTTGACACACTCATGACCGGTTGTTGATGGAGTTCTCACTACACTGGACTATGACTGTTTATATGATTTGTGATCTCAGCTAGTCTCTCTGTGTTTTTTTAATTATTGTGAATTAGGTGGAGGTTTACGGAGCAGATCATGGTTTTCCGTTCAACAATTCATACTCATTCAGCTCCTCCACTGCAACCGCCTCAATGCAATGTCTGTCTCGTATCCAACTTCCTCCTTGTGTCTGCTGTTTCCGTTCCTCCTCCTTTCCTCCCACTCAGAACTCAGGCCCTGGGTCAATGCTGTCCTTTTGATCTCCAATGACTGATGATCTACCACAGGGGTAAGTTCAGTTCCAGACCTGAAGGGAAAGGTTTTTGGGGGTGGCGGTGGTCACACCAATCTTTATCCTACCAGTAAGCCAAATTTCTTTTATCATTTGGAGTTCTGTCCCACTTCTTTCTCTCACTCTATCCAGGGCCTTCTAATGTAATTCTTCTCAGAGCAGTTGGTGGTGGCTACCAGGCACCATCTAGTTCTTCTGGTCTCTGAGATGCAGAGACTATGGTTTGCTTGACTAGACCATTGGATTCATTGCTTCTGCCTTGACTTTCTTCTGCCCTCGGGATGGAGAGAGACCCATGGTTTCACCTGCAATGGCTGCTCACCAGCTTTTAAGAGCTCAGTCGCTACTCACCAAATGAGGATGTAGGACATTGTCTCTGTGAATTCTTGGATGGACTCTCGTTCAGCCAATGGGTATATAGTTAGAACAGGGGTCTGCAAACTACAGGCTGAGGGCCACATCTGGCTCAAACCAAACCAAACCAAACCAGACTCAGTGCTAGCCTGTTGATGCTGACGACTCACAGAAACCCTACAGGACAGAGTAGAACTGCCCCTGTGAGTTTCCAAGACTAATTCTTTATGGGGGACAAAGCCCCATCTTTCCCCCCCACGTGGAGCTGCTGGTGGTTTTGAACTGTGGACCTGATGGCTAGCAATCCATGTCATTACCAGAGCTCCTGGCCTCCTGCTAGTGGCCTGTGTTTTAGAACTGAAGTTTCCCTGGAATGCCGCCATGCCCACTCACCAACAGAAAGTTGCTTTCCTCCTACACAAATGGCAGAATTGGAATAGACCCTCCGTAGAATGGCTGGCTGGCAAGAATGCCGCCTTCATCTATCTGATCCTTGTAAGAGACAGTTTGCCAGAAGACCCCTGCTCGAGCTGGAGCATGAGACCGAACACGCGCACCTGCCCTTCCTGCTCCAGTCGCATGCTGGGGCCCGTACAGTGAGCAGCTCTTTGAGCACAATGGGCCAGGGTTTACCGGTGCTTCTCGGGCAACATGGCGCCCAAAGGCAAACCCACTACTCCTTGAAGGCGTAGACAAGGGACACTGAGCCCTTAAGGGATATTTGTGGAGTCTCTCAGGGAAGCTGTTATCTTACTCATGTTCTCCAGAAGCCAGTGCCCTTCATACAGCATGACTCCATCATCACCGCTTGCTGAGTGGGTGCCTCAGTCGCCATGGCGAATGAACAGGACAAGCCCTTGAAAAGGTCAAGGAACTGACCAGTCCAAGCAGTGTTATGACTGTCCCTTGTCCTTTGTCAGTGTTTAGGAATCCCAGGGGTACAACCTCTCGACCTTCAGGCTCTTGTGAGAAGCGACATCCTGCTGGTTTGGCCATGGACGCCCCCCTGTCCTCCTTGGTTAGCTCATTGTCGCAAACAGAGGGCAATAGTATTGACATGTTTCTCAAGATTGGGGTCTGCGCACGTGCTCCAGACTCCCTGTCTAGAAAACAGTGGAGACTCACTTGACTTCTAGATACCTTGTTTGAAACCAGAGGACTTAGACACTCACCTGCCCTAGAGGGACAAGACACCCGTTTCGGCTAAACTGGGGTCTACGCAGCTCTTAGAGGTGCAGTCAGAGTGAGGTGCTTCTTTTGGGTTTGGGGGCCAGTCTGTTCCATGGAGCTGTCTTGGCTCCAAAGTGAACGGTCTCTCCCTCTGGCGTGACCCGTGCACTCCAAGGAGACCACAGGAGGGGAGGAGTTGATGTTGCCATTCTTATTCCAAAGCAAAATCCATGGAGTCGATTTGGACTCAATGTGCCCCTGTAGGGCAGCATAGAACTGCCCCCGGGGGTGCTCCCAGCAGAGCCGCTCAGCGGCTGGAGCTGCTGACTGTAGGGTTAGCAGCCCGGCTCACAACCCACGACGCATGTTGCTCTTGCGCAGAATAATTTTGGAAACTCCCTTTAGACTCACATTCAGAACCGGTGGTGCACTGTTATAAGCCTTCTGAATTTGTTTTGATTTGGGATGGGTTATTGATTGTTGGAAACAGCTGCAAATTATGAATAGAGCCATGCGAAGAAAGCACTAGGGGATCAAACTAGGTTATGATGTGTATGACTCCCAAATGATGAGTTGATGGCACTCATAATCATAAGAGAGACACTCACCATTTTCACTAGTTTTTACTAGGTACTTACTATGTGCCAGGTGCCCCAGGGGCACAGGGGATGCTGTTTGAACTTAGCAAAGGCTTTGGTGCTTCTGTGGGGATGACAACCTGGTGCTTCTGTGGGGATGAGACCCTGAGGAACAGTGGTACTCTGTCCCAGACAGTCTCTATGAGTTGGAATTGACTCTATGGTGGCAATAGTTTGGCTTGCTGCTATGTGCCAACTACAAGATATGTAAGTAGCTTAATGAAGACCCACTGCCATGGAGTTGATCCTGACTCATAGCAACCCTGTAAGACAGAATAGAACCACTCTTGTGGGTTTCTGAGACTGTAACTCTTTACAGGGGTAGAAAGCCTCATCTTTCTCCCAAAGAGAAGTTGGTGGTTTTGATCTGCTGACCTCACAGTTTACAACGCAATGTGGAACCATGTCAAGCTGCCTGGGTGGCATCAACAGTTGGCCCTTGACGACTAACCTAAAGGTTGGCAGTTTGAATCCACCTGGCAGCAATGTGGAAGAAAGGCTGGCGAAATGCTTCCATCAAGGTTCCAGCCATGAACACCATAAGGAGCAGTTCGACTCTGGAGACATGGAGGTGACGTGAGTTGGGATTTACTCTGCACCAGTAGAGATTTACAACTTGAACATATCTATGGAACCTAACGAGCCCCCTTGGCATTATGTGCTGGATTGCCAACTGCAAGGTCAGCAGTTCAAGCCCACCAGCCACTCCACAGGAGTTACATGAGGCTTTCTGCTCTCATGAAGATTTACAGCGTTGGAAACTCAAAGGGGGCAGTTCTCCTCTGTCTCGGCACATGGGCATCAACTCGATGGCAGTGGGTTTGGGAAAACGGAAGGAGATGGCGAGTGGAACAAATGATTATGCTCTGGACTGCGAGCTGAACGCTCTGCTGCTGAAAGATCACAGCCCCGAGAACCCCACGGAACATTCTGCTCTTCACAGTTGGGGCTGCCATGAGTTGGGACCCACTAAATGACAACTCATCCCAGCAACAATGGAACCGGAAATCCAGATCAACAAACAGAACTCCACCAGCACCCCAAAGCCCTCGGTCTCTACTCGGAGTCACTGACAACCTAACCTAGGAGAGTAGGGACCACGCTGGCTTCAGGAGCATTGTTGAGCTTTTCCTGCTTTGCAATTTCCTATCCGGCAGTCCATGTGCTGGTGAGCCTGACTGCTTTTGGACAACATCCTGGTTGTGAACATCACCCATATTGTTGCAAGGTTGACTGGGCCCATGCTCTCTGCCAGATGCTGGTCCATTGGGCGGTGACTGGTGTTTAACAAGGACCATAGGGCCACTTCCCTGGGGGCTTGTGAGTGAGGCTTAAGCAACCGAGAATGTCTAGTCCCTGGAGATGAAGTATAACTCTCATTAAGACACTTAAGTCCAAAGTGGAGGGCGATGGCAGACAGTTGTCCACGAGACAGACAGGAGAAGGAGTGAGTGAAGGATACATGATTCAGGCGCTTGATGAGTAGTTTAAACTGTCTAATACAAAGATGATGATCTGAAATGCAACCCCCAGACCTATGTTACAATAAAATGGTTATTTTTAAGAAAGAAACACAAGTCCCCGCATCTTTATTTGCAGTCAGTCCATCTTTGACCCCAAATCATACCCCATGTCTCCAGGCTTTCTGATGAAGTCCAGACTTTTGTTCTTGTCCAAATAGGCCATTGTGCTCAGCTCAGACTTGAGCTCCTAACCAAGGCCAAACTGACCGCTATGGAGTCAGTTCTGACCCACAGTGACCCGCTAGGGTAGGGTAGAACTGTCTCTGTGGGTTTCCAAGGATGTACATCTTTACAGGAGTAGAAAGCTTCAGCTTTCTCCCATGGAGCAGCTGATGGGTTTGAACGGTTGACCTTGTGGTTTGCAGTGCAACTCCTCACTCATTATGCCACCAGGGCTGGTGAGAACTCAGCCAAAGCTGGCTCTACAGCAGAGGAAACAGCATCCTGTTAAGTGACCATGCGGTCTAAAGAGGCATTTTCTACTTCCTGCAATTGATTTCACCTAAGTCCCAGCGTTTTCACTGGAAGAGGGCAGCAAAATGAAATGTGATTGGGTCACTTCTAGGAACTCATTAGAAGCCAGTCCCATCTTTCTCCCTTGGAACGGGAGAAAACCATATGTGCCGGTGTCCGTTTTGTGTGAATGCTAGACATTGGCTAACAGACTGCAATTTTCAGATGCCACAGATGCACCTGCAGACCGTGGCATGGCACTTTTGCAGGGTTGTGTTAATTCTTCACTGGGCTAGGCGCACCCTGTGTGGTGCTTTTGCTCAACAGTCCCATCACACACAACTTCTGGGCCAGTGGCATCCTCACCATCGCTGCTCTGGTTAAGCTCAGAGTTACAACTGCGCTGTCAATCCATCTTGCTGCACTTCTTCCCTCTGTTTTATCAAGCATGCTGTCCTTCTCCAGAGACTGATCATGCCTGATAACATGCCTCCCAGTGTGAGACATACTCTCACTCTCCTGGCTTCCAAGGACCACTCTGGCTGTCCTTTTCCCAAGAGAGATCTATTGGTTCTCTGGCAGTCCATGGCGTACTGTGCTTTCCCAATATCGGACTCAAAGGTATCAGTTCTCCTTTGGTCGCCTTTATTCATTGTCCAGCTTTCATATGCATATGAGGCGTTTGGAAATACCTTGACTTCTCGTCAACTTTTTATTTAGCACCCATAGTCTTTAGGAAAGGAGCCCTGGTAGTGCTGTTGGGATGCTAACCATAGGGTTGGTGGTTCAAACCCATCAGCCATTCCAAGGGAGAAAGATGAGGCTGGCTGCTCGCACTGAGATTTATAGACTTGGAAACCCCATGTCGAGTCACTATCTGAGTGAGGACTAAACTGACCCAAGCCATGATATTTTCAATCACCTCATATACGTGTGAAAGTTGGACATTGTGTATGAAAAAAACCATTTTTGAAGTAAACTTGAGTGGCTTTATTAGGAAAATGATTAAGTCAATGGTTGCTGTTGTCGTTAGGTATCGTCGAGTCAGTTCTGGCTCATAGCGACACAACGGAACAAAACACTGCCCGGTGCTGCGCCGTCCTCACAATTGTCCTGTTGTTGAGCCCATCATTGGAGCCCCTGTGTCAATCCAGCTTGTCGAGCGACTTCCTCTTCCTCACTGCCCCTTCACGTTACCAAGCAGGATGTCCTTCTGCGGGACCTGATCTCTCCTGAAAGCACGTCCAAAGGACACGAAAGCAGACTCAACGGCCTTCTTTTTTTTATTATTAATCATTTTATTAGGGGCATCTCTGATCACAATCCGTACATACATCAATTGTGTAAACCACATTTGTACATTCATTGCCCTCATCAAACACCCTTGTTTCTAAGTAGCTTTCTGGCTGTCCTTTCTTGTCTGTTTCTATGGCCCAATCTTTATGCTAAATTCTTTCCATGCGCTGTCTCATCTAATGCTGACAGCAACTTGTGGGACAGGGTTTTAGGCGAGTTACATCATACGGATGGCAAGACTGTGCTGGACAGAGGTGAGGGAACTTGTATGAAGCTGCCCAGAAGTTCAGGTTACATTTAGCCTTCTGCCTGTTTCCCATCGGCATTACGTGTTCATGCGCCTTCTCGCTTCTCGTCAAACCCAGGGAACACCGGACCTCTCAAACAACCAACTGTATTTTATTGATTCATTTGTAATTTATCTTTTTTTTAACATCTTTTTTTTTCTATTTCTATTGGATTATTTTATGTTGTTTGAAAATGTACATGTTTCTTTCTTAGTTCATTTTATCTCATTCTATCTTTGGTCATAATACGCTTGTTTATTGCTATTCATTGACTTCTGAGTACCTTGTTGGCTGCATCCCATAGGTTTTGCTATGCAGTGTTGCTGTTGAGTTACAAATGGTTTATAATTTCCCTCCTTTTCTCCTCAAACTTGAGAGCGATTTGAAAATCTGTTTTTAGCATTTTTAGGTGTAGACGTGATGTACAGTTATCTTTCTTTGTTACCTAATTTTTAAGTCGTATATCAGTGAATGTACTCTACTTAATAAGAGCTTTTATTTTTTGGCCATTAACAGAACAAGGGAGGTCTCAGAGTAGAGCTGCCTTTGTAGGCTCCATGAGATGGTTGTTAGGGGCCATCAAGTTGGTGTCACAGTGAGTGATCCTATGTGCAGCAGAATGAAACACTACCTGGCCCAGAGTCAGCTTCCCAATTGCTGCTGTGTTTGAGGCCATTGCGGTAGCCACTGTGTCCATCCACTTCAGCGAAGCTCTTCCTTTGTTTCCCTGACTGTTAACTTTACCCGGTATGAAGTCCTTTTCCAGGAATTGGTCTCTCCTTATCACTTATCCCACGTATGGGAGGTATGTGAGACGAACTCTCTCCATCCTCCCTTCTTAGGAGTCTTCTGACTATACTTCTCCCAAGGCAGATTTATTGGTTCTTCCGGCAGTCCACAGTACTTTCAGTATTCCTCCCCAATACCAATATTCAAATGATTTCAATTTCAAATCCTTCTTGGGTCTTCCTGAGCCATCGTCCAATTTTCACATGTACATGAGGGGATTGAAAATACCATGTTTGGGCTAGGCACACCTTAGTCCTCAAGGTAATGTCTTTGCCCTTTAATACTTTAAAGAAGTCTTGTGTAGCAGATTTCTCCACTGCAATACATCATTTGGTTTATTGCCTGCTGCTTCCATGAGGGCTGATTGTGTATACAAGTCAAATGAAATCCTTGACAACTTCGATACGTTCTCATGCTTTTGTCTTTTGGTCCACTGGTGAAGATGTCTGTTCTCTTGACTTCAAGGTGCCATCCATACCAAAGGCTACAGTCTCTGATCTTCATCAGCAAGTGTTTTGAGTCCTCAAAGTCCTCCTTACTTTCAGCAAGCAAAGTTGTGTCATCTGCATATTGCAGATTATTCACAAGCCTTCCTCCAATCCTGATGCGTTCTTCTTCTTCCGATAAGTCTGGCTCCTCTGACCACTCAGTCAGCATATGGATTGAATCAGCCTGGTGAAAGGATACAGCCTTGCTCTCGTGTTTTCTGATGTTAAGCCACACAGTGCGCCCTTGTTCTGTTTGCAGAACTGCCTCCCCATATCTTGATCTAAAATTGAGTAAAGTCAATGATTCAATTAGAGATTGGGGTGGAGAGCTGAGGGAGGGCCAAGGGAAGCCAATAGCCTTCTTCCTCCCCCCAAGCTTGTCACTGGCGCAGACCATTGAAAGCAATCTTTGTATCACCACCCGATGTCTTAGCTAGGTGACTTGGTCAGAATAAATCTTCAGCATATGTTGAATTGAGTAGTCACACCCATCATAAAATAATTAATACTAATTACATAGGGTCCATAGGGTACAATGAGTCAGCCAACTTGATGGCACCTACCAACAACAGCTGCCATAAGAGGGGTCAGTAGTGAGAACAAGAAAAATTAGCAAAGAAATCCGGGTGACCAGGTGCCCTGAAGGAGGAAGTGGGGCTTGAACAGGGCCTGGAAGAATCAGTAAGATGAGGGAAAAGAGAGTGGAGGGGCCGGGTGTTTCCCGGGGGAGAGAAACACCGTCAACTACTGACATTGGGAGCAAACCAATGATGGTTCTTTGTATGATGGTAGAAACGCAACAAGTGGAGAGTTGGGCTGGAGCGAGGAATTCACACTGTGGAATCATGGGAAATCTAGTGCATTAAGCAGCATGGGGCAGTGTATTAGCAGATTTTAAATCTAGAGCCAGTTATTTCATTTCCCAGGGGAATAGGGAGTCACCTCTCATCAGGCTTGGTGAATGTTTTCAGTAGGTTCAGTTGATGGGCAAGAGAGGTTGAAGAGGAGAGAATGGAGTGACAATGTAGATGGTGGGATGAATCTAGGAGACTCTTTGAAGGAAAAATCCCTAGGACATAGGGACTAGGTGATGGCTGGTAGATGGGAAGAACATTCAAGAAGCAGGAGAGGAGACTTGGTGAGTGAGACCACAGGGCTGGTTTGAAGAACATTTGTGAGGATGGAGCAGGGCTAGGCACTATTTTGTTCTGCTGTACATAGGGGTCGCTATGAGTCAGACAGATTCAATGGCCCCTAACAACAACAACAACAAACAAACAAACAAACAACAGAGGTTGAGAGCAACCCGAGGCGCAGCGTGGCAGACTTCAGACTGTAGAAGAAGGAGACGGGAGAAAGGGTGCAATAGATGGTATCACAGATACCAGGAAGGGAGAACTTCAGGGAAGTACATGTGTGTATGTGTGTGTGTGTGTGTGTGTGTGTGTATACGTGTGTGTGTCCAGTGAGGTAGAGAAATGAAAGAAGGGGGTTCCTTCCCTAAACACTTGAGACTTGACCTTAAAGAATTCAGTTTCAATAATGAGAGTTGGGCAGAAACCAGGCTGCAAAGATTCAGGAGAGAATGAGTTGCCAAAGCCGGGAGGCCATGGGCCTACCAGACAGAAAAGGGTTGTCTTTCTGTCTGCCCTCTCTTCTAGTTCCCTGAAAGTGTTAGACAAGGACCCTCGGCGTGGAATTGCTTTGGGGAGGAAGGTCTCCTGGGTGGCTGGGCCGGGGTAGGCCTGGAGGTAACGCTGCACAGCCCCGCAGTCAACAAGAAAGAGCTGCAAAATTCTGGGCTAAAGGACGCCATGAAAGCCACAAGAAACAGAGGGCCAATTGCACGGCTATAGACAGATGTTGGGATTCAAGGATAAATGTAAGGCACTAAAATATTCCATATTTCCCATGGGTACCAAGGGCAGTCGCGAAGGCGGCAGCAGGACCCCAGACTGAGGGAGTGCGAGCGCAGGGCGGCTGATCAACGCTGCTGGACTCGGGGCCAGCTCCTCTTTGAAGATGTGGAATAAAACGGCCGTGAGGCAGCCTTCTTGGGGGGCAACAACAGCTGTGCTTTGGGGGTTTCCATGGTGATCCAAGGCAACCCCTTCTTCTTAACAGTTTCCACTTGTGGGGGTTTCTTCCTCGGAAGACTGTTGCCTCATTAGTAGTGGGAGTGAAAGGAACTCCTCACTTTCATGGTCTGGAAAGTTCAAGTTCTGTTCTTTCAGGTTAAGCTCAGCATAGACGGGAGAGACTTCATTAACGGTCCCTCAGTTCCGAGAGGAAACCTCAAAGGATTCAATATTTATAGCTCAGGAGACCTGAGGCTCTTCCCAGAGGGAAACAAGGTGGGTCATGCCAAGTCCCCGGAGGGGTCTGAAAGAGATAGTCAGGCTTTTAAGAAAAGGAAGTCAGCGTTGTACTCGGGCCCGACTGGGACAGACTCATGTGAGAGTCACAAGAGCAAGCCGGCCTGAGGATGAGGAGGGATTATATATTAGATCCACTAAGCGCACACTTAAAGGAGCTGCCTGGTGACGCAACGGTTAAGCACTCCGTTGCTAATGGAACTGTCAATCCACTAGCCGCTCTGAGGGAGCAAAGATTTAGCAATTTGCTCCCAAACTAACCCTATGGGGTAGTTGTAGGGCCACTCAGAGAGGGTCACTATGAGTTAGAGCCTCGATAGCTAAGAATAAACTCAAGACACACAATAACAACTGTAATGATGAGTTTAGCCAATCCTCTGTGAGCCAGGCATGAAGTTAGTGCCACCACGGGGGGAGGAGAGGGAAGTAGCCCATGTGGTTGGCAGGAAGGCTGAGGACAGCCTTGAGGGTGGGGGTATGTAGGCCCCCCCAGTTCTGCCATTGTCAATAGCAAGCTTCCCCAGGCTTGCTTGTCTGACTTGAGGATGGATGGCACAAATTGCTTGCTGAACATACAAGGTGGGGAGCTGGCAGTGGGCACCGAGGAGAGCAGGGGGCAAGGGGGCATGGTATTGTGCTGTTGGGCCTCTGGCAGAAGACAAAAAAGGACACCGTTCTGAAGCTGGCTGGGCCTTTCCCTTGGGACCATTGTGGGGCAAGGGTCGTGAACACCGGGAATCGGAGCATCAGGCACCCTGGGCTCTGCGTGCCTGAGGACAGCTGACCCGCAGCACAGGAGGGAGCTTTCACGTGTCATTATGTGTTTTCTGTTCACACCACAGTGGCTTGGCGGTGTGCGGATGCCGAGCGAAGACTTTTGGAGTTTGCCTTCTCACCTGGTGAATTTCCTCGCTAGAAGGACCAAACATCGACATGCAACACACAAGAGAAATCTCTCAATCGCCACCCTTCCTGATCCCTTCCCTTTCTCTGGAGGGCTCGTTCCGAAAGTAGGAGACACACCCAGATCCTCGGCCTCTTCTGCCATCATCCTTGCTCTCCCTGCCTTCATTCCACGGCCCAGCATCCTGAGAGCGTCACTTGCCTGCAGTGCTCTCCCTGCAGCTCACCCTGCGCTCACTTCCGCTGGCTTTCCACCTCAACGCTGCCCACAACCACTTCTGCAGGGAGTCTCCCTGGAACTAAGCCTCCCAGCATCTTCCCTTCTCCTCTGCTGGCTCTCCCAGCTGCACGCCACACAGCTGCCCTGCCCAGAGTCAGGTCAGGTTTCCCTAACACAGCATGCTCTGGTCTCCTTTCTCTTTGTCCTAGCTACTCTTCTCTGTCCCTCAACTGGGGGCTCAGTTGCCTGTATCCAGCCTCTGAATGGTGTCACCCAAGGGCAACTCAGTCTGCTTTATCCAGCCTCTGAATGGTGTCACCCAAGGGCGACTCAGTCTGCTCTATCCAGCCTCTGAATGGTGTCACCCAAGGGCGACCCAGGTTGGCCTTTGTGTGCCACGGCATATTCTCTCTGTAGACAATTTCAGCCAGGCCCTTGGCTTCTGGAACCCTCTAACTTCCAGTGATGCCCAGGTGCCAACCACAGCCGGACCCTGCCCCACGCTTTTTGGTTCATTCGTGTGATACCAGTCCCCCATGAAAGTCATGCGGCCCACGCGATTCCTGATTAAATTAGACGATCTCTTTTGTTTTCTGTTCAAGCCAGCAGGATTGTGTTGCTGCAAACATCCCACCCTATTATTACAGAGGAAAAAGGTTGGTCCCCTGCCGAAGGAAGCTGCCCTCTTGTTAGGCAACATCTACATACATGGGAGACGCCACCCCAAGGCCTCCTGGGAGGGAGGGCACTCAAGAGGAGAGTCCATGGACACAAATAGCTCCCTCTGATTTGGGGGTGGGGTGGGGGAGGGTGTAGAGCTCTTCCCTCGGCACAAAGACATGGATTCTCCAGAAACAGAACAGGTGTTCTGTAGTTCCCAGTCCGAAGTGAACACCATCCACAGAGCTCACCTACGTGACGCGGACAGCACATGAAAGCTTTAACCAAGCCACTCAATAGTATATGGGAGGCTTGAAGATGCCCACTTTGAAATCGCTTCTTTCAGTCACTGGCTGGAAGCAGCAAGATGTAGGGGGAAATGATTCTCGCCTTAAATTAATTAGGATTCTCTCCGGTGGAAAGCTTTTTCAGTGAAAGAAATGGGGAAAAAAATAATGCATTAAAAAAAAAAAAAGACCGAGGGAGGGCTACCTAGGAAGCCAATGGCAGTGAGCTTGCAAAGCCTCAAAGACTTTCTGGAGGCAAGCTGGTCAAGGCCATCAGAGAGAAAGCTCTTTGAACTCCAGCGGGAGTGGCAAGGAGAGCCTGTAAGAAGGCGAGGGAGGTGCCCTGGTGGCCCAGTGGCTAAGGGCATGGCTGTTCACTGAAAGGCGGAGGGTTCAAACCACCTGGGCCCCGTGAGAGAATGAAGACCTGATTTGCTCTCACCAAGACGGTCCCTGAAAGCCCTCTGGGCGGTTGTGCTTGGTTTCTGTGAGTTGAAATCAGCTGGATGGTCCCCAGTAGGAACCAAAGCAGCAGCAATGTTTCAGCCACAGATGTGAATTTGCCCTAAGGCTGACACTGAGAAACAAAGCAGGCCCCAGAGTCAACCTGACAGGGGGAAGCTTCCTGCACCTCTTTCTTCCCCTAAGATACCCCCCTCCTCCACACACACCTTACTGTGTCCCATCTTCATATAGCCTCCGGCCAAACCTTCAGAGTCCTGGTCCCCTTGTGGAATCTTCCTCAGGCATGGAAGGTACCGGGATGCTGTCCACCCACCTGCTACTCTCCATCACAGGTTGTTGGTCCCAGGTCCGGCCCACTCAAGGCCTTCCTCTAATTGTGTGAGTTATGCATTGCCTCTAGGTAATCCGACTCTGACTTGAGCAGTATAACCCAAAAGGAGTTCCAGGCCACCTGACAAATAGATCCCGGGTCCCGATTTGAGGGTAGCTTGTTGGCTTTGAAATAGGAGCCATCGTGGTTCAGTGGGGGAGGTTCCACCATCGTCCAGTCAGGTGCTTACAGACCTGCTGCCTCTCTGCTCTGAAGCTGGGTTTCCTCATCCAGGAAGGCGACCCTACAGTGTCTCCTGATCAGGGTTGCATGAGATTACAGTCATGGGCTCAAACAAAGTTGATGCTTCCTACATGTATGTCACAGTGCTTGCAAAGGCGAACTACTGACCCTGCTTCTGGAAATGTCAGTTTTTCAATGAACAGCCCCTGGTTTCAATGAAGGCAGAATAAGTTCTGCCCTGACCAGCTGGTTCCATGGATGGCATCTTGGTACCAGCTACATGGGCACTGCAAAGAGGATCCCAGGAATATAGTGACATGTTCCAAGACAAGGAATAGTCCTGATCTAAGTGCTGCAATGACTAGGTTCTAGCTGGTTCCACCTCCTACTGGCTGGATGATCTTGGGTAAGCTACCATTTCCCATGAGAATTCAATGGGAAGGCTTTGAGCAGTAGAAAGTACTGTCTAAAATGGGATTTAAAGGGATTCTTCCCTCTTTGTCTTCTCCAAAGTCTTAGATGGGGTCTCTCATGTCTGAGATGCACTCAGCTTCCTGAGGGGGCAGGAGACCCACCACATGGTTTGTCTTTGGAATCACAGGGGACCTTGTCATAAAGAGATTCTGTAGAGATTGCCTTTTAGACATGAATCATGCAAGTTATTGTTTGCTTCCGACACACACCCCCAAATTTCATATGGTTATATGAAGCTGCCTTCCCTGGTTCCAGGAGGAGGAGCTTTTCCTTTCCCTTCCCCAGGGGTAGCTAACGGATGATGCCTTTCTCCTATGGCAATGCCTCCTTAGACGCTCTCTGGGAGTCAGAATGGGCTCCGTGGCAGGGAGTTTGGTTTCGGGCTCTTGTAGTGATTGGGGTGGGGTGAAGCTCCTTTGTGACCCCATGTGACAGAAGAAAGCTGCTCCATAGGGTTCTATGGGCTGTAATCTTTTAAAAAATCATTTTATTGGGGGATCATACAACTCATCACAATCCATGCATCCATTCATTGTGTCAAGCACATTTGTACATTTGTTGCCATCATCATTCTCAAAACATTTGCTTTCTGCTTGAGCCCTTGGCATCAGCTCCTCATTTTCCCCTTCCTTCCCCCCTCCCCATCCCTCATTAACCCTTGATAATTTATAAATTATTATTATTTTGTCATATCATACACCGTCCAACTTCTCCCATCACCCACTTTTCTGTTGTCCACACCCAGGGAGGAGGTTATATGTAGATCTTTGTAATCATTTCCCCCTATCCATCCCCTTCCTCCACCCTCCCAATACCGCCACTCTCAGCACTGGTCCTGAAGGGATCATCTTCCCTGGATTCCCGTGTTTCCAATTCCTATCTGTACCAGTGTACATCCTCTGGTCTAGCCAGATTTGTAAGGTAGAATTGGGATCATGATAGTCGGGGGGGCGAGGAAGCATTTAGGAACTAGAGGAAAGTTGTATGTTTCATCTTTGCTACACGACACCCTGACTGGCTCATCTCCTTCTCACAACCCTTCTATTTGGGAATGTCCAGTTGCCTACAGATGGTCTTGGGTCCCCACTCCACACTCCCCCTCATTTACAGTGATTTGATATTTTATTGTTTGATACCTGATACCTGATCCCTTAGACACCTTGTGATCACACAGGCTGGTGTGCTTCTTACATGTGGGTTTGTTGCTTCTGAGCTAGATGGCCTCTTGTTTATCCTCAAGCCTTTAAGACCCCAAATGCTATATCTTTTGATAGCCGGGCTCCAACAGCTTTCTTCAACAAATTTGCTTATGCACCCGTTCTGTCTTCAATGATTGTGTTGGGAAGGTGAGCATCATGGAATGCCAGTATAATAGAACAAAATATTCTTGCATTGAGGGAGTACTTGAGTCGAGGTCTAGGCTGTTATTTTTATGAGAGCAGCTAGCCAGGTTTTGCTCACGGAGCTCTGGGTAGTTTCAAACAGCCAGCATTTTGGTTCACATCTACTGTACCCCTGGGCCTTCTGGAAGGGGACATAGAGCTGCTTTAAAAGTGTCACATCTCTCTCCTCCTGGGAAAAGGGTTTTTCTGAGTTAAGAATGTTGAGTATGTGCGGATGCGCTTTATGCAATTGATGTATGTATATGTATGGATTGTGATAAGAGTTGTATGAGCCCCTAATAAAATGTAAAAAAAGAAAAGGGAAAAAAAAGAAAATGATTAGGGAAAGAATGTACAGATGTGCATTATACAATTGATGTATGTATATGTATGGATTGTTATAAGAGTTGTATGAGCCCCTAACAAAATGTTTTAAAAAAAAAAGAATGTTGAGTATTTTAGCACCATTTATCCTTCATCTTCTAGGAGCCCACTTGGGTTGTGATGCGCATGGTCGTCAGTTCAAAACCACCAGCAGCTCCTTGGGAGAATGACTGGGCTTTCTGCTCCCATCAAAAGGTACAGTCTCAGAAACCCACAGGGGGCTCTTAGAGTCAGGATTGACTCAATCGCAGTGAGATAGGCTTGGTTTTTGTGATCCTTCGTCTTGGGTCTGTAGCCAGGATTCTGAGACCACAGGAGAAATTCTGCTCCGTTGCTGTCATCTTGCTCTGCCACCAGGTCATGGAAGAGCAGATTCTTAAGCAGGGAGCCTGAGGGAAGTGTTGACTCTCATTTCACTGGAGGAACTTGGGGAGGAGCTAGAATGATGTGTGCATTACCATTGGCCAAGTACGGACAGATGTTGAAATGTTCTTTGCATTAGCTTTCGTTGTTACAATGGACGTTTCCTGGACCCAGAACTGAGCTGGCCTCTGAGAGGTGGAATCAAGGGCCAAAGAGATACTACCCTCTGCTGGAGGTTGCCCTTCTTGGGACAGACATGCAACTGAGTGGAATATTGGACAAACAGAGGCAATCCCAAAAAGTAAGCTCTTTGGTGTGCTGGAGATGCAGGTGGAGTGACCAGTCAGACAAGGAACTGAGAGACAGCTCCATGAAGGGGTGATATTTGAATTGGCTCTAATGTATGAGTCAAGGTGAATGGCAGGCCACGTGGAAAATGCACCAGGGACAGGGAGCTGTGATGCTTAAATGTCCAGATAGATGAGCAAGTGATCCCAGACAGCCCCTGTGGCAGGAGCAGGCGATGGTAGCATGGGAGAGGGATGGGGGAGATTGGTGAGATGGGCAGGAGGCAGGGCTTGGGAAGGGTGTTTGGAGTTCAAGTGAGCTTCCTTCAAGGAGGACCTCATTTGTTTTCCGGAGCTAGCTAGCTCCTGGCACATCAGAGTACTCCAAAAATATTTACTAAATGGGGGGATGACTGTGGACACGAGGACCCCAAAATGGTCATTCATGCTCTGAGAGAGTGGTTCAAGTGGTCAAAGGGGTGAAAGTGCCAGAATGAACCCCCCTTTGGGTTAGACATGAGGTGTTAGTCTTCCTGAATTCTTCTTCCCATCTGGCTACAGAACCCTTTCTTCTTGAGCAAAACCCATTCTTTTTCGTTCAGATGGAACTAGCCACGCCCCCACCGCATCTCTGCCCATTCCAGCACACAACAGGTTCAAAACCACCAGCTCCTCCTCCGCAGAACAATGAGGCTGCCTGTTCCGTTTCAGGAACCCTGAGTCAGAATGAACCCAGTGGCAGGGGATTTGGTTCTTCATCAGACACTCCCCCAAACCCAAACCCATTGTTCCCCAGTCGGTTATGACTTGTAGTCACCCCATGGGACAGGGTAGAACTGCCCCGTGGGTTTCTGAGACTGTCATTCTTGTCTGGAGTAGAAAGTCTCATGTCTCTTCTGCGGAGCAGCTGGTGGTTTCAAACTGCTGATCTTGTAGTTAGCAGTCCAACATGTAACCTACAATGCCACCATGATCCAGAGGTTATATTAATTCCAGGAACTCTCTGCCAAATTCAACGATTGCTCAACTATTTTGGGGTAAATCTCAGACACGTTCTGGACTTCACCTGCACCACGTGTGTCCCTGGAGCCCATCCTGAACTCCTAGGAGGGAGGAGGTACAGATACTCTATTAGCCATATCTACTGTGTCTTACTTCATGGGGGTGAGGGCAGAACCTTGATGCCACATCAGTCTCGTGCAGAATGACTGGAAGTTCAAATCTCTGGCTTCAGTTAGGCACTTGGAAAGCTTGGGTCCATATCAAAACCAAACCCACGGCCACTGAGTCAGTCTTAACTCATAGCAACCCTATCTCAGCTTTTCAAGACTGTAAGCCTTTAAGGGTGCAAACAGCCTCACCTTTCTCCTGAAGAACAGCTGATGGGTTTAAACAACTGACCTTGGGTTATCAGCCCCATCCCAAACTCACCATACCATCAGTGCTCCTTAGAAGGGCAAGCAGCTGGTGTCAATTTTGTCATAGATGCAGAGGTACGTGAGCATAACTTCTTTTTCAAACCCTTTAGCAGGATTTCATTGTTTTTCAATATTTCATCTCTACCCAATAGTCAGATACTAGCCCCCAAACCAAGCCCACTGAGCTGATTACAACACATAGCGGCCCTGTGGTGCAGAATAGAACTGTAAATCTTTAAGAGAGCAGAGAGCCTCCTCTTTCTCCCTGGGAGTGGCTGGTGGGTTGTAACTGCCAACCTTGCAGTTAGCTGCCCAATGCCTAACCAATTGTGGCTTGTGTTAGTCTGGGTAGACTAGAGAAACAAATCCATGGACGCACACATGTGTGAGAAAGAGGTTTATATACAAGAGGAATTGAACATTGAGAAAGCATCCCAATCCAGTCCAGTCCAAGGCCATAAGCCCTATACTAACCCATATGTCTGATACCAATCCATAAAATTATCTTCAGACTCATGAAACACATGCAACGATGGCAAATGCAGGACGATCACAGGTCAGTGGGCAGAAAGTCTTTGGATCAAATGGCGTTGTAAGCACCTCAGCGCTGGCAGGGGTCTCTCTGTGGCTTCTCCGGCTTCAGAGATCTGGTTGGCTCCGTGTGGCTTGTCAGCTGCTGTGTCTCCCAGGGTGTGGTAGAGAGTCTCCCACCTCAAAGGAGGAACTTCCCCAGAAGTCTCATTGGCTATCTCCAGAATGACAGCCTAGATTCCACCCCTACACTCTTCATCCTCCAATTGACACCAGATTAGGTGACTGTCACAGTAGTAAAGGTATAGACAGTCACAGATCTCTAGCCATCATTAACAGGATATTTGGATCATTTAAAAAAGGATGCTGACATTATAGAAACACACAAACAAACAAAAAATCCTGTCAAATACCGATTATCAAGTTGACACCAGATCGGGTGACTACTACATGGCTCTTGTCGCCACAGAAGCAGAGGATGGAAGCTGATGAAGAGCAAGAGAGGGTTCATCCCCAGGAGGTTTCCATGCGGAAGCAGACTGCTTCCCAGCTCTCCTGCGCCGCAGCTGGTGAGCTCCAAACTGGCGACCCATTGCTTCCTGCCCACCCAGCAACCATGGCTCTTCTGTGAAGGTCACGGCCTTGGAGACCCTCGGGGGCGCTTCTGCTCTGGTCTATGAGGCCACTTGCTGGTAAACTTTATTTTTTGCCTTTCATTTTAAGGCGCCATTTTTTTCTTCTTACAGTGTTAAGCACTCTTGATTTATCTTTCATTTAAACATTTGTTATTTATCAAAATCACATTTTAAGATCGTGAATGAGGTGGTAGCTTGCATTTCAGCTCATCACTTCGGCGTTCACCAGTTTAAACCGCTCATCCAACTCCCCAGGAAAGCCAAACTCACTGCCATCATGCCCATTCTCACTCGCAGGGACCCTCCAGGACAGAGTGGAACTGCCTCGGTGGGTCTTTGAGACTCTGATGAGAGTAGAAACCCTCATCCTTTTCTTATGGGGCGGCTGGTGGTTTTGAACTGCTGACCTTGTGGTTAGCAGCCCAACTCATAACCCATGACGCCACCAGGATTCCGTTCATGTCTGTCAAGTAACATCTTCAGTTAGTGAATGAGGAGAAGACATTGACCAGCAGCACAATTGACCACCTTGCCCTCTCGGTGGCCGAGGACACTCGCCGCCGCTGGTACACATGGCTTTCTCCTCTGTCAGGGCTTCTGTCTAGCAGGTCACCTACTTTTCCTGCTCAGGGGGTGACCAGATTCCTTGCCAGTGACCTCAGTCATTAGTTATAGGAGCCAGTCACTTCTGAAGGCCCTTGAACCTCTGCTTAAATAAAGTCACCCCAATTCTGAGGTTCAACAACAGATTTGTCCAGGAGTTGAGTGATTGGTGCTACCCAGACCCTCCAGGTACTTGAAGGCAGCGGCGCTCAAGCATTACGGTGTCTAAGAAGCACCTGTGCTTGAGAAAAGCAGGTGTGCGGGCCTGCCCATGCCTTTGGTTTTGATGCCAGTGGTCTTGGGAGCATGCGTGGAGATGCAGCATTTAGGGCGCCACCCACCGTCCGTCCTCAACTACTCCAGGAATGGACACATCGTTCGGTCAAGTCCCCTCCCTCGGATTCGTTTTAGAGACCCACCAAAGTTTCTAAGGGAGGGTGAGGGACCATGGAGATGGGAGCTTCTTTGGGAAGTTGACAGCGACGAGAAGGGACAAATGTGTCCGCAATAGACACGACATCTTCATCATTGGTACCGAGAAGCAGTAATGCCAGACTATAGAAAGCTTACATCAAACGGTGGCTCTTTTTCTTTCATTGAAGCCAGAAAGCCCGGGAGGACAGCAAGCATCGGCATGCGAAGGAACGCGGAAGCTTGCTGGTAAGATATTGTCATTCACACCAGCGAGGTGGGGAAAAGCCATTAGCACATGACTAATTTCAGTAAAAGGGGCTTTCTTGCTTTTTATCTGCTGGGTATTTACAGGAGAATAAACATGCTGGTATATATTATATATGGAGCCGGAGTCGAGCAAAGGAAAGCTAAGATCCCGACAGTTATCAGAACAGGCGATGGTTGCTTAGCAACCAGGCAACTGGAGACCTGGCTCTCTCTTTCTGTCTTTCTTTTGTTTTTAGATTGCAAGTAACCTTTGATCAATTTGGGCAACACCACAAAAGCCTTGGGTGTTTCCAGAGAAGGGAACCGGCTAATTTGCAGTAGCAAAGTCATAGACGATGACACCAGTCCCCCCCCCCCCCTTCACAGTAAACAGCAGAACTGCCTAAAATTCCCTTGCAGAGTCTGATTGCTGCGGACCCAGTTGCAAGAAACCGACCCCCCAACCGAGCTCAATGCTGCGGAGTGGTCCTGGCTCAGAGCAGCCCTGTGGGACAGCATCACACTGCCCTGCGGGGTTTCCCGGGCTGCACACCTTTGTGTTCATCTTTCTCCAATGTGAAGGGCTGTGGGGTTCGAACCACTAATCTTTGGGCTAGTAGTCGATCACTTAACCAGGGCTCCCGGGTCATGTGATGGTTGCCTCAAATTGGTCTCTGTCGAGTCAGCTGGGTTCGTTTCAATAGTCAGCTCTGAATGCCCACTCCACAGCTCTAAACACCGTTGCTAAGGGGAAGCAGGCAGAATCCCATGTTCCAAATGCTCGGGGACCCTGGATGTGGCCATCCAACTGTCACTTAGGAGTTATTCCCCGGGGGCTCTTCCCCAAACAACAACAACAAAGCAAAACCAAACCAAACCCACTGTCCTGCAGTCGATGCTGACTCACAACAACCCTACAGGATGGGGTGGAACTGCCCCTGTGGATTTCCCAGGCTGCCATTCTTTAAGGGAGTAGAAAGCCTTCTGATTCTTCACAGGTCCTCTCAATTAAAATCCAAGACACTCTGGCGGTGTTCCCAGGGCCTGCTACAAACACCGCCCCCCACCCACCACCCCCAGCCCCCAAACCCCACACTGATTCTTCTCCCCGCAGAGAGCACTATCGTTGTGCCAGGCAATGCATGGTTTGGGAGTGGTCCAATTTGATCCATATGCCCCGGGTGAGAATAGGACAGCTGATAGCACTGACCAGTGTCACTGGAGGTTCCATGCAAAGGGCCTGGGGTGGAGGCAGGTACGACAAAGGTTCAAGCCTCATGAAAGGGCCGTGGGTGTTCTAGAGGCTGTGGGGATGCCCACTCAGTTGACTCCCCTGAGTCAGTCAGGCGAGGAAGCCGAATCCGCTAACAGCACCGTTTGCTTAGCTTGACAGAGAAAAATACCTGGAATGGCCAGGTAAGGAGGTGGAGGAGGAGGAGTGCACCAGGCTTTTCTGAACACCAGGGCAGCCTTCTGAAGGTCTTTTATCAGCCCAGGATGGGCTGCTAACCACAAGACCAGCAGTTCAAAACCATCCCGCCACTCCATGAGAGAAAGACAGGGCCTTCTACTCCCATAGAGTTACAGCCTCAGAAGCTCACAGGGACAGTTCTACTCTGTCCCACAGGTTTGCTATGATCCTAGTCCACCCCATGGCAGCGAGTTTTTTTTATCAGCCTCTTATGAATAAGACTGATGTGAACAAGACAAGTCTTTTAAAAATGATATATTTTGTTTTTAGTTAAAGCTGACAGAGCAAGACAGGTTCCCATTCAGCAAGTTCTTCTACACATCAAGTTCATGGACCCACCTTGGTTTGTGTCAAGGTTTTCATGATGCCCAGTCTAGTTGTTTTACCCACGTTAACCTAGCCTCCCTGTCCACCCCCAACCTTCTCAGTTATACTCTAGAGTAGCTGCTGTCCATGTGGCTAGGATGGGTCCTTTTTAAAAAGTATGGCTATGAAGGGTGCAATTCTTGACTTTTTTTATTTTAACGCTAGCCTGCTAGTTAGTTAAAGGACATTTGCTTTCGTTATAGGTAGTCTCTGTTCAAGTTTTCAAGACTGTCTCAGCAGTGCAGTAGCCTCAGGGATTCTGCCAGCCTCAACGGGCTCAGGGAGCTTGGTTGCTTTGAGACTTTGAAGTTCTGTCCCACATGTTCCCCCTTTGTATGGGGATCCGTTATATGTGACCCTGATTGGAATGGTCCATCGTGGTAGCCGGGCACTGTCTAGTTCTTCTGGTCTCAAGGTAGAGGAGACCACGATTCATGGAGATCATTCCTGCTCTACTCCAGTCCCTGTTGTGAGTCTTGGATTTTCTCTGTTCTGTGCTCCAGAAGAATAGACATCATTAGCTGCATCTTTTCTGGTCTTTTTTAGAAAGAAAGGGAAAGAGGAACCGTGAAGCCCCAGATGCCTCTTGCTTTGGACCGGTTTTGGAAGATAGTGTGGAATAAAAGCTAGTCCCATGACCTCTCTACTGCTCAGGAGCATAGTGCCCATCCTGGGCGGACTGCGGACTGCAGTGTCAGCAGACTGACCTCGGTGCTACTCTCTCAACCTTGCCTGGATGCCAAGTGTGGCAATGTTCTGCGTGTTTCAAGGACGCTGAACACAGGGGAAGGAAAACTGGTCTTCCAAACAGACCTGAAGGATATTGTGGGGGAGCCAGAAGGGAGGGCATTCTGGACCTGCCTCCCAATTCTCTGCTCTGCAGCCTCTATCCCACTCCCACACCTGTTCTATTGACATTGTCAGCATGAGCAGGTTCTAGTGCATTGCTGAGAGGAGGAGGAGAACGGCTTGCTGGTCTCCAAAATCTGAACTTCCTCTTGATAGGCTAGTGTCTCCCACCTGTCACTGCCCCCTGTCCTCAGTTGCCACCACATCAACAACTACCTGTCTTTGTGTTAGCAGCCTGCGTTGGACCCTACTTGTGACTCTTCACTTGCCTCTGCATTCCAGGAACCCCTGGGGTTCATTTTGGACCTGGAGAACCCCAGGGGTGTCCGTCAGAAATGGGGTCGGGGCGAGGAAAGAAGAAGCCACTGCCCTTGTCTTTGTGGGCTGCCACTGTTTCCCTGACACTGGTCCCTGTGTCAGCGGACAGACAGAGATTCACTAAAACGCCTTCCATCTGCCCCTGCTGCAGAAAAGAGCAGAAACCCAGAAGTAAATAGGTCAGTGACACAGTCGGGATGGCAGAAGGCATGCAAGCTCAAAGCAGTCACAGAGGGACCTGGTGGTGAGTGGTCGAGTTAAGAAATTTGCAGCTGGGACTGCTGCATGCCAAGGCCTGGGGATGTGTCCCTGCACCTCCCATGGTTGCTCACCACCAAGATTCCAATCAGGGGGTCTGGTGGGCTGTCAGGAATCCCTGGTGGCATTGTGGGGTACACGTTGTTGTTGCTAATTGCCAGGTCAGCAGTTTGAAACCACCAGTCACTTTAGAAGAGAAAGGTGGGGCTTTCTACTCTAGAAAGGAGTTCCGGTCTCGGAAAGACACCAGGGCGGCTCTAGGCTGCCCTGGAGGGCTGCTGTGAGTCGGAATCAACTCCATGGAAGTGAGCTTGGCATTTTGGTGGGACTGTCTTGTGAGCATTGGCTCATAAACCATAAGGTCATGACTCAAACCCACTGAGGTAGTTAGTTTATTGTGCCAACCTGTCCAATAAACACATGTGGGTTAATTGAAGGGTGAAGGGATAAATGGCTCGGTGATCATCACCTTTCCAGTTCTCGGGTCTCTTGCTTTGTGATGGTGGGACCAGGGTGCAGCTGCTTCAGCCAGTTCCTTCCTTCTCTGGGAAGGCTCACTTCCTGCAAGACATCCCAGATGCAGCCCTGGGTGCTGGAGCAGCCGTGTGGAGGCCCCTGCCAGTGCTGAGATGCTTACACATTCATTGACTTGACTTTCCACCTTCAGTTGGTATCATTGCATGTGTTTTGTTAGCTGGAGGAGGACTTTGTGGATTGGTGTTGGACATATGGGTTAATGTTGGACTTGTGGGCTTGGGCAGCACTGGGTTGGGATGTTTTCTTAATGTGCAACTAACCTTTATATAAAACTCTCTTGTACACGAGTTTCTGTGGATTTGTTTCTCTAAAGTACCCAGACAAACACACCTACCAATGGCTCTGTGGAGGGGGAATGAAGCTGTAAGCTTCTGTAAAGATTTCCAGCCTCTCAGAAAACTCATTGCCATTGAGTCAATGCTTACTCACAGAGCCCTGTAAGACAGGGTAGAACTTCCCCTGTGGGTCTCTGAGACAGAAACTCTCTACAGGAATAGAAAGCCTCGTTTTTCTCCCAAGGAGTGGCTGGTGGTTTTGAAATGCTGCCCTTGCAGATCACAGCCCAACACATAACCACTAGACCATGAGGGTACCGATGTTTCAGCCTCAGAAACCCTGTGTGAGGTCACCATGAAATTGAATCCACTGCATGGCAGTGGGTGAGTGACTGACTCAAAGGAACTCTAATGGTGCAATGATTAAATGCTCGACTACCAAACATAGCGACCGTTCCAACCCTCCAGCTGCTCCACAGGGAGGAAGATGTAGCTCTTTGGTTCCAGAAAGATGACAGCCGCTGACACCCTCTGAGTAATGCTGCTCTGTCCCTTTGGTTGCTAAGAGTCAGGTGGCAGTAGAGCCAATTGTGAGTGTGTGTGTGTGTGTGTGTGTGTACCCAACGATGTGCTCTTTCTTAAAAAGAGTCGGAACCTTGCAGGCTTCAACTGTGGGCGTCTGTGCCTTTAGCTCCAATTATTAACCACATACTCAGATATTGGCCTAAAGGGAAAACTGGATTCCCGAGGAGGCAACAGCAGAAATAGGCATTGTCCGGGGTTCCTGGGACTAGAACTTTCTACGAACATACTTTGAATTGGGCGTGCCGCCCAGCATCTTAGGTGCCACAGTCTCTGGCACCTTAACTGCATCAGCTGTGGAGAATGAAGTGTTCTGACAGAACTCCCGTGGAATTAACCATCTGGGTGGGGCGTTCCAATCTCTAAGGATTTTTTTTTTAGAATCCTTGGATGGCACACGTAGTTCAGCACTTGGCTCACAGCTAAAAGACTAGTGGCTTGGACCCACCCACTTGAGCCTCAGAAGAAAGGCCTGGCAATGTGCTTGCAGGACACAGCCACAAGGCCTTCTGTGGCAGTGCTCCTCTGCACACATGGAGTCGCCACCAGTCAGGGTGG
Source organism: Tenrec ecaudatus (assembly GCF_050624435.1). Classification (NCBI taxonomy): domain Eukaryota; kingdom Metazoa; phylum Chordata; class Mammalia; order Afrosoricida; family Tenrecidae; genus Tenrec; species Tenrec ecaudatus. Next base: position 19,330,568 of record NC_134544.1, read on the forward strand.
CCTGCATGGAGACTGGTTCAGTGTGCTCGCTGCCTTCTGGGCTTAACCACTCACACACAGGTCGGGTGTGGGAAACGAAATCTCTTCATTAAAATCTAACCTCGCAAAGCTTGATTGATCACAATGTCAATGGCGGAAAGTCCAAAGGTAGTAACGGTATGGTGTGCACTGCTAACTCCTCTACAGCCATCCCGAGGCTCGGACTGTCCAGAAGGCACCGTCTGGAGAAGAACGAAAGCAGCCTGGGTCTGATGCAGAGCCCAGGGCCGCCCTCCCCTCACGCTGCACATCAGGAACAGTCGGGGTAATTTTTGCCCCAGACAGCAGAGTTACAGGCATTCCAGGAAGGCAGCAGGCAGCAGGTGGATTTGCGATGAGTTGATTTCTGATCCTCTGAATGAGAGTCATACTATAGCTCTGGTGGGTAAGCATTGGGCTGTTAGCTCAAGGTCAACAGAGAAAACCTAACAGATGCTCCATGGAAGAAAGACGTGGCTGGCTGCCCTCCTACAGGTGTGCAGTCTCAGCAACCCTAGATCGGACTGGTATGAGTAGGAACCAACCTAATGGCAATGGGATGTTGGTAAGAGCGTTAGGAAGAGGACGTGCTCTGGGACAACTTTCCTACATGCATATCCTAGGACCCGTGGAAGAGTCCTGAGTTAGTGAGTTTATTGTGTCCACCTGGCCAATGAACACACGTGAGATTAATTGAAGGGCGGAGGGATAAATGGCTCGGTGAGCCTCGCCTTTCTAGTTCTCAAGTCTCTTGCTTTGTGACGGTCGAACCAGGGTGCAGCTGCCTTAGCCAGTTCCCTGCTTCAGCAGGCAAGGCTCACTTTCTGCAAGGTATCCCAAGGAGAAGCTGCATAGACCTACGCCGATGCAGCCCTGGGTGCTGGAGCCGCAGTGTGGAGACCCCTGCCAACGCTGAGATGCTTACACGTTCACTGACTCAGCTTTCCCCCTGCAGTCTGCATCTTTGCATGTGTTTTGTGAGATAGAGGAGAACTTTGTGGATTGGCATCAGACATATGGGCTAATGTTGGACTCGTGGGTTTGGGCAGCACTGGATTGGGATATTTTCTTGATGCACACTTAACCTATATATAAAACTCTCTTATACATGCGTTTCTGTGGATTTGTTTCTCTAAAGTACCCAGACTAACACAAGTCCTGAGGCAGGATTAGGGATCTTTCTAGTCCCCAGTCTCCTGGCAGCTGAAGTGACTGGGAGGTGGGGGGAGCCTCTGCTCAGCCAGGGGAGAGCATCCTGGGAGACTTTCCCAACCAGACTCACGAGATGCCCGAGAGGTCTAGTACCCAAGCAAAGGCTCCATGTTCCGCCCTTCAACTTGGAGCAAACCCCACCTCTTCTTTCCCTCATTTCCCCCAGGCAGAGGCTGGCTGCATGGTCTTGTAACTGGTGCAGTTGCTTGAACCCATCGTCTGCTCTTGGCAAGAAAGGCCTGACAGTCTGCTGCTACACACACGATCGCCTAGGAAACCCCATGGGGCAGCTCTACGCTGTCCCAAAGGAGTCACCATGCTTTAGAATCAACTGGCTGGCTAGGAGTTGTATGAGGGTTTTTATTTTTTTTTTATTTTGAGGGATATTTCCTGATAGTGCAAGAGTGACTAAGCAAAGCACAGAAGTCTCTAAGTGAATCCGATCGGTGCTCATTGATTAAGTCCCCGGAGCCTCTGGGTGGTACAGAGGGTTCAGAGCGTGGCTGCTAACTGAAAGCCCACCCAGAGGGGTCTTGAAGGAAGTGCCTGGTGAGCAGCTCCTGAAAAGCTGGTCACTGAAGACCCTGGGGGGTGGCATTCTAGTCCGACCCACATGGGGGTCTTCCTGAATCTGAAGAAACCCAGTGGCAACCGGTTTAGTTTTATCGACGGCTCTGGGCTCTGACTGCCTGCGGCTGAGTTCTTCATCACCTGCTCTCTGTAGGTGACTTGCTCAACATCCCAGGGCCCCCGTTTCTCTGTAAGAGGGGATAAAAGGAGATCCTGTACTAAAGGCTTGTTATGAGGATAGAGCAATATGGTGCAGGTCTCGGACTTAAACTAGATCTGGAATATAACAGCGATTTAATAGACATCCCTATTATTATAGATGGCCACTGTGTATTATTGATGAGTTAGCCTGCCTCAGCTTGCACTGGGGGAAGGGACAGGAAATGACTCCACTGGTCCTAGTTTCTCTCCTTGCTAATAAAGCCGTTACATGAACTCGTTCAGGGCTCACTGATGGATTCAAGGCCCCAGAGTGACTGGTTCATGGAGACCCTAATCTCTTAGGAATTGACTAAAGTAATCTTTAAGATGTCCTTTCAGGTCATCGTATGTCCCTGTGAGTCGGGGGTAGCACCAGCATCCTGAATCTTTTGGTGCCTGAAGATGGAAGTTTTTGGACTTCTGTCTTCTGAAAATCACTTGGGATGTTGGGGCACTTCAATCTGCAGATAGATGACTCCCATGACCAAGGACGGTTATGCAGAGGGAATGAATATAAGCAGGAAATTAACAGGATACCTGGATTTTCTTCCTTTAGGAAAACTGACGACTCATCACTCGTTTTCCAAACGCTACCAAGCCTCTAAATCATCTTGAGTCTTCGGCAAGCCGGAGCTAGGGATCAGACTAACATCTTTACTAGTTGGGGATCAAGGCCCCCTGGTGGCTCTGTGGGTAAATGCTTGGCACCTCACCGAAAGGTCAGCGGTTTGCGCCCAGCTGTCAGTCCCTCCACAGGAGAAAGATGTGGTAATCTGCTACGGTGAAGACTGCAGCCTTCTGGCAGGTTTCTTCTGTAGGGTTTCTATGAGTTGGCATGAACTCCATTGGTATGTTCTGTTGTTATCCTTCATTTATCTTTAATTCCGGATGGTGGGGAATTTAGCTCCGTTCTGGGTGTCGGTACCTACTCTCCAGTCCAACAGGAATAGGAGTAGTGATGTCTCTGTGGCAGAGTTTTCATCCATAAAACCGGGACCAGGGTAACCATCATCCCGTGCACCTTAGATTAAGGTGACCAGATGTCCCGCTTTTGGTGGGACAGTTCCGATTTTTAACAATTTTTCCTGTGTCCTGTGACGTTTTTAAAAAGTCCCGATTTCTGGAAAATGCACAACAAGCTAGGGTATACGGTTTTCGGCTGCCGTGTGGCTATTTCGCAAGCATATGAGTTTGATCAATGGTGTCCTGCTTTACCAATGTTAAAACCTGGCTACCTTACCTTAGATGTATTTCATTTAGGACAGTGCCTGGAGCATGAAGTCCTCAGCACATGCTTGTCCTTAGAAGCATTAACACATCTTCAGAAGTCAAGTGGCCCTATGCAGTCGGTTAATGATTCTAGTTCAGCGAGTTTGGGCGAACTGAGACCCCAACACAGAAAGAAGGCTTGAAAAACGAGTCTTTAATTCTGTGAGTGCAAGATAGTGCATGATGCAGTAGGACTAGAGGTTCTAGGCCCATAAAGGGTTTCATCTGGATGATAAACTTCCTCCCCCGAGAGAGGGCTGTGACCTCGCAGACACATCTTAAATTCCCATCAAGAAGGCAAAGCTTTCTTTTGCCCACGGCAAAAGTTGCGGTGCTTGCTCAGGCGTGGGTCCCAGGGCCGAGTGTGCCAGGGCACAGGCGTCCTCTCTCTCCTTTTGTCAGGCTCTGTAAAGAAACAGCTCTGTTGTCATCCCAGCAAGTCCCCACAGGCACATCACTGGCTGCTGTCGAATCAGTGTCCAGTCGTGGCGACCTGTGTGCGCAGAGTTTTAGCTTCTCCGTAGGGCTTCCAGGCCTCACTTTCCAGAAGTGACTTGCTAGACTTGTCTTCCAAGGCACCTTTGAGTGTCTTCACAGAGCCAACCTTTCACTGCTGGCACTACCTGAGACTGCTTTGCTTGAGAGGCTGGGGCCTCCAGGGAGGAGAGCGTTTGTCTCAGCAGGAGAAGACGGACACTTCGGGTGTCTCCATTACACTAGCGGGCAGAGAACAGTCCAGCAGCAGCACGGGGAGCATCAGTTACTGCGGATGCGGGTGGTTACCACGCTGCACCGAGTCCAGAGCCAGTACAACTGGCTTCCAGCTCCCTTCATGGCTGTTCAGGAACAAAAGGAGGTGAGCGCTCAATGCCCGCGAATTCATGACCCCCTGTTCTCATCACTCTTCTGACTATTGCAGCAGATCATGGGTTCTGGTCTCCTAGTAACTATACCGAATGCCATCCTTTATAGATTTAATTGTTCAGATAAAATTTTCATCAAAAATGGGCAATTTTACAAAGGGACTTAATCTAGATCAGAGCCCCGGTGACACTAGGTACATGCTCAGATGCTGCCTGAAAGGTTGGTGGTTCCAGCCCACCAGCTACTTAGTCTGAGAGAGAAAGATGTGCACCGTCTGCTTCTGTGCGGACTGCAGCCCGGGAGACCCCACAGAGCAGTTCTAGAGGGTGGCTGTGTGTCAGAATGGCCTCCATGGTGGTGGTGGATTTTCATTTAGAGTAAATTCTCAAAGGAAATAAGTGTGATCAAGACATTCATGGGTCTTCAATGCTGGGGTGGACCCCAGTGAATCACTGGAGGATTTAGAGTCCTCTCTCTCTCTCTTTCTGAATTGCAATGCCTTGATGGCCAAGAGAGTCCATGTATATTGGTGTCCTCGTGGGCAACACTGTCTTATGAAAATATGTCAGTGAAAATGTTCCCTTGCATTTGGAAACAGGTATCAGAGCATTGACATGTGTGCACATGTGGTTGGATTTAGATGGTCGAGGCTTTCATGGTCTTATTGTCCCATTTTTTTCCCTTCAAAAAGGTAAGGAAGGCATCCACCTAGGAAACAAAATCTCGACTAATTAGCAAGTCTGGCCTTCCGCCCCCCATAAACGCATTTATCAGATATGTCCTTATTTTAGCCAGTTACTTGAAAAAGCAAATACCCTTTATCAGGCATGTCTCCATTCGAACCAGTTACTTTATTGCACTTTTATTGCAAGTGCAAAGGTGAGCTGGGTAGAGTCAGTGGCAGCCATCTAGATGGCCCTGAGTCACAGCAAACACCGCTGATCAAGGAACTTTGGAACCAGGCTCCTCATTGTCCAAACTGTCATTAGGACCTAAGTAATTATTATAAATGTCTTTTATATGTCAACCATTATGTTGAAAGTCTTCCCAAGTTCAAGCACACGAGACAGGAAATCACCCCCACCTTGGATTCCTCTGATAATCTTGAAAGAGGGGGGAGTTTTTTTCTTTAACCCTACACGGATGCCCATGAAATGGTCTTTTGTTGAAGTGAGGCTTATGGTATTAAATACCGCCCCCAACACCAAACCAGGGGCTGACAAATCAATTCTGACTTATAGCAACACCATGTGTGTCAGGGGCAACAGAAGCAGACACCAACACTTTACCCTGGACTGCAGCCTACCTGCAGTTCTCACTGCCATGGTGTTAAAGCTGACTCATGATGACCCCTGTGGGTTTCCCAGACTGTAACTGTCTCAGAGAAAGCCTGCTGGTTTCGAATGGCCGGCTATGCAGAGCACAGTCCAACACACAACCACCACGTCACCATTGCCAGAGGGGCGCTTAATCATGTTTTTGTTTTGTTTTTTCCCGAAAAGGGGGTGGTCAGCCATATCAGAATGTAACATAGACATTGAATGGGATCTTTGGGAAATAGGTTACCAGGTCTTTCTTCGGAAGTGCCTCTGGATATACTCAAAGTTCCACACTTTGGGTTGGTAGCTGCTAATTGAAGATAAAATTCCAGTTCCCATTAGGTTTCAAATCCTGGATTTTCTTTCACTATTTGACTCTTTGGGCTCTCTGGTGGTGCAGCGGTGAACGCACTCAGTTGCCATCCAACGGGTTGGTAGTTTGAGCATGCAGGATGCTGCAGGGTGGAAGCTGGGGCAGTCGACTTCCAGAATGATTTACACCCTTGGAGCCCTTAAAGGGCAGTGTGACTTGGAGACACCAGAGGGTGGCTATGAGCCAGACTTGATGACAGTGCATGTTAGGCTGGGTTGACCAGAGAAACAAATCCAGTGATGCACATACGTGTGTGAGAAAGAGATTTATATCAGGAAGCTTAATCTAGCAAGAGAACATCCCAGCCCAGTCCAACTCAACTCATCAAGTCTGATACTAGGTCCTTAAGTCCCTCTTCCGACTCACACAGTCACAAGCAATAATGCAGGAAGATCACAGGTCGGTGGGTGCAAGGCTGTGTGGATCCAATGGTGCGTTCATCACAGGGCTCTGGCAGGTCTCAGAGTGGCTCACCAACAGGAAGGGAAGGCAGAGAGAGAGGGGAAGGTTCCCAGGGCCCTCCTTATGAGAAGGCCATGTCCACAAGGAGGCACCATCCTGATTGACAGATTGAATACTACCTTTACCCTATTACATATGTTCATGTTGACATGAGATTATGTCCCTCCCACACAGTGGGTTTGTGTAGTTGAGTGTTCCGCACCAACTTCAATTTTGCACACCACGTAGTCCTATCTTTCATGATCTCCAGCCTTTGTGGAGCCGGACAGGAGATGAGTAAGTTGAGAGTGGGGACCAAGAAAATCAGTAAACCTAGATGTCTTCGAGCGCGTGAAATGACCCTTGAGTTCATTTGGGGCATGATTCTTCTACATCAGGGTGCTCACACTTTTTCAGCACGCGAGCTACTTGATAAAGTGATCAAGTCAAAATGATCTACCAACTCCAAAAATGCAAAACATATATATATTTTTTATTTATTTATTACATTTATTCACTAATGCATTGAGAATTCTTTATATGTACAATGTATGTTTATGTAACTTTCATAACCGCATGAGTCCATATTGCTCAACACAACATAATGAACTATGTACATTTTTTGTCATTTTCTGAGTTTACTCTGATGACTTGCACTGAATGGAATGAGCCAGGGATGCACAGTCCGGACAGTAACTGCTGACAGCCAGCCTCAAGCACACTCCCACATGATCATCAGTCCTGGTGGAACGGTACTTGGACTTAATGATCTTGATGCGGGCAAAGGCTGACTCACATGAATAAGTAGAGATGAATAATGCAGTCAAGGACACATTACATTTTCTCATGGGAGTAAGTTTCCTCTGTGAGTAAGTTCCAGAACTGTTCATGCACTCTGGACTTCAGCTGAGTGTCGGCTTATGATGTAAAAAACCCAAGGTCTAAAAATTGGCGATAACTTAAGCTTGTCAGTTTTGCTGCACTTAGCGCAGTTGTTTGCGCATGCGTTTAGCACCTAAGCTCGCATCTGATTGGCTGCGCTGTTATCAATTAAGTGACGCGATTGATGATAGCCTCACGTCTATTTTTTTAATGCCATGCCATCTAGCCACACTACATTTGCGATCGACTAGTAGATCGCGATTGACGTATTGAGCACCCCTGTTCTACGTTCTTCTCTCTCTCTGATTTTGTTTCATCTTTGCCACGAAGATGTGAGGAGAGGAGAAGGTGGGGGTGGGGATGGGGCAGTGAGCATCTTGCGTTGAAATTGTTGTGATCTGTGGGCAGAATGGCTGACTCCAGGATCTGGGCTAAGTTGCCCCACTTGCTGTGGTCATGTGTATTTTGTTGGATTCTGCAGATGTGTATTCCCAATGTGTGGGCCATCAGCATGAGTTCTCACGGCCATCCAGTCCCTTCTGACTGAGAGCGACCCCACAGGACAGGGAGAACGGCCCCTGGGGGTTCCCGAGACAGTCACTCTCGACAGGCACTGACAGCCTCATCTTTCTCGCAAGGAGCGGCTGATGGGTCTAGAGCAGCTGATGGGTCTCACACGGCTGACCTTGCGCTTGGCAGCTACATGTCCAACCCACTGTGGCTCCAGGCTCTTCAGCATTAGTGAGTGCTTGTGAAAAATTCAGTTGTAGCCCTTTGCCTGCACATCTGGCCCGAGAACTTGCATGTTTACCAGACCTGCAGGAGCAGATCTCAGGATCTCAATGAACCAGGAGTCTCCATGCTCTCCCAGGTTGGCACTCTGGCAGGTCCTACAAGGATGCTGCAGAGTGGATTCCGTGTACAGCTGCACCATAGGCTTTCCCAGATCACTGTCCTTACTGGAAGCAGATCACCAGGTTTGTTTGTTTGTTCGTTCGTTTCCCCAAGGGAGCTGCTGACTGGGCTCAAACCACCCCCCCCTCAGTTGGCGGCCAACCACCTAACCACTGCAGAAGCAGGTGCACACTGTCAGTGGCATCTGGACTCGGCTGGCAGCAGGTAGCTTGTGGCGAGGTTAGCGGCAGGGAGAGTGGGACGATGCTCTGGCCGGTGATCTGGGAGGGACTGGTTCCAAAGGTCAGCTTGCAGCCACTGCCCTTCCCTGCCTCCTCCGGTGATGTCTCCACAAGGAGTGGGGAGGCTCCAGGCTGCCCTCCCGAGGTGTCATTTGGGTCCTTGTAGACCAAGCGGCCCAACACGGGACTTCGCTCCCATGCTATTCAGCTTTTTGGGCATCTTGTGGATGCTGCATTCATTTCTCGAACAGATCCATGGCCCACACTGAGCATCGAGTGTGGTTTTACACCGGAACAGACCTCAGCTCATCCAATGCCACAGCCCTCTGCAGCAGGTTCACGTCTCACGTCCATTGGGCAGGTAAGGCAACTGAGGCTTCGTGAGGTTGGGTGACTTGCCCAAGGTCACAGAGCCAGCTAAGTGCGGAGCTCAGGATCTCTGGCCAGTTTGGAAGACTTGGTCTCCCCACAGGCTGTGCCTTATTCCACACAGATGGGTGATTGTGCGGGGATTAAGAATGAATCAGACTAGGACGCCACTTGCCTTGTTTGGGGGCCTGGGACGCCAGTCCACACACAGCTTCTGAGCATCGTCTGAAAAGATTCCCGGCACAACATTGTCCACTTCAGAAAGAGGTCGGGTTTCCCATCACCTAACCATGTTTTGTTCTTGGTGCATAGGGAATTAACTCACGGGCACCTAACCACACCCACACCCACACCAATCTCTATCAGTGGCCCTGGTGGTACTGTCGAGTGAGCACTGGGCTGCTGACGGAGAAGTTGGTGGTTCAAACCCACCAGCCACTCATTAAGATAAAGAGGAGGCTGCCTGCTCCTGTAAAGACTGACAATGCCTCAGAAACCCTATAAAGGCTTCTGCTTACTATATAGTTAACCTTGGCTCTGGGCTCTTCCAGGCGCCCTATCTGCCCCTCTTGAAACCTCTGGCTCAGAGTTGGACTTGTTTGGTAGCAGGGAGTTGGAATCTGTTTTGTCTCATTCTAGTTATTTATCATGTGAATGTGCCTCCTTTGGGACACATGCTCTGGCATCCGTGTACACACACACTCACACTTGCCCCATGTGGCTCTGACAGCCCCCTGCTGTACCTGAGAACAGCTTGTGCCCTTTGTGATCACCAATCCCCAACCCCCAAAGCCCCTCTCCCAACCCTTTCCCACCTCCCTTCTACCAGCCTCACACAACCAACGTGAAAAAGTTGGGAGTTTTCAAATTCTATTCTACCAGATGTCACTTTCTCCGACTCCATCTGCCAATCAGACAGGGAAAGAAAGAAAATATTATTTCCCCCCTGGAATTGGCATGAAATAAAAGGTGGGGTGGTGGTGGGGTGATGCCTCGCGCCACTAGGCAACTTACTGCGAGCATTGTAATTATGGCTGAATATCTTATGAGTCATAAAATTCTCAACGTGTATTTCGGAAATGATGGCTAGAAGAAATAGTAATGCCATTCCCTCGGCGCCAACTGCGGGCACTTACTAGGCCCAGGAGTGGGGCTTCGCTCACTCTTATTGCCTGGCCAAATCCTGCCCTTGGGTGTGTTTCTGCCGCTCACACCACTGGGAGCCAGGTGTGTGCTTCTGCGGGCTGAATGTGGCTGTAAATTATGTTTTGTTTTCTGTCAGCCGCCTGACAGCTAAAATCATATTTTCTGTCAGAGGTGACAGAGGCCGAAATGGTGATGTATTAAAGCCTGGCAGAGCCCTGGGGGAGGAGGCTGGGCAGGTTCCCATGGCTCTATGGCTGCTCCCCGCTTCCTGTGGCCCCACCTGGGATGGGTGCACATGGCATGGCATGCTTTCCAGGAGAGGACCGCAGAGGAGCTGCAGTCTCATCAGACTCCTGGGCAAGGCGGCTGGCTCCCATCCGCATCCCTTAAGAGGCTTAAGATGTTGGCTAAATCCTACCCCCTAATTGCATTGCGTGACAAAATGCCAAGCCCATCACCATAATTACTTCCAAGTGCTAGATTCCGGGGCATTTTGGCCATATTCAAATGGATATTTAAATGCTCACAAACAAGTTTAATTTCCCCCAATGACTGCTCCTTGCCATCATCTTCCCACCACCTCCTCTTGTCCTGCCTTTGTTCCTTTTCAGTGACCGAAGGGAAAGGTCCTTTTGCCTGTTAGGATCCTTGGTGGCAACACTCACAGCTTTGAAAATTCACTGCTCCCTACGTGGAAGCATGATGGCCCTTGCTCTACTCCTACTCCTGGGGAGCGAGGTCTGGGGCCAGTGCTTCCTGTGTGGCCATCTCTAGTCCGCTCTTGACAGTCCTCTCTTCTCTCCTTTTTCTGGATTCCTGCCATACTAACAGCAGGCGCTTTGTGGGACAGAGTGCAGCTACTGAAGCCCTGCTGTTGGAATCCTGCCACCACAGTATGAGTGGCAGTCGTACCCATCACGAGGCACCGGCCATTTCTCTGTGAGCCTGATCTGCAGTCCTCAGGGTTAAATGAGAGCCTCTAAGTTGAAGCTGAGGCCTGAGCTGCCCAGGCTCTTCACGTCACTGCTATTGCCCCATTGCTCACAAGCCACGAGCTTGGAGATCCTTCGTTTAAAGTGCCCGCCAGTAGGATCAGTTGGGCTTCATGCAGAGTCTTGTGCTCAGAAGGGCTTCTGCTGTAGGTTAATGATCCGTAGTTGGTATCTTGAGACTCTACATTTTACCTTTGGATTTGTGCTTCATAAGGGAAACGCTTTGAGACATGGAGAATGTGCCTGGGGGCTCCTGCCACCTGCTGCCTCTCTGGCCAGGTGCTTGCTGTCTAATTGCATTGCGTGACAAAATGCCAAGCCCATCACCTGGACATGCCAGGCTCCATCTAGTCTCCTGCTCCTGTTGACGCCTCACCTCCAATGTTCTCTGTTGTCCTTCTAGCCAGGTCCTGGGCTCAGACACAGGGAACATAAGGTTAGGTGCAAATTCTTCAGGGAGAGGCAAGCTAGCAGACCACTCAATGGGGTGTCTTGTGCACCTCCAATCCAGACACTGAGTGCAGGAGGTGAAGTCCCACGAGGTTGCCCCATGCCTGGTGGGCTGTGGGTGAGCCCAATGAACCATGAGTTGACTTGCCCCTAGCCAACTGAACAATTGCCCGTATGTTCAATTTGGTTTACACACCACCATTAAAATAATTCCAACTCATAGCAGCGCTATATAGGGTTTCCAAGAGGTATCCTTCTAGGAGCAGACAGTCCCATCTTTCTCCCATGGAACAGCTGGGTTTGAATCATTTACCTTAGAGTTAGTAGTCTAACACCGACACCAAAGCCAACAGTGCCACCCAACCCAAACCCAGCTCACGGCCATTGAGATGATTAGCACCCAATGTGTCAACACGGCTCCTTCGAACAATGCCACCAGAACCCAGCTAATTATGTAGCTGGCTCTAGTACCGAGGCAAAAGAACATGGTGCCAATGGGGATTAGGGAATGAAGTCTGTTCTCGAAGGCGCTTCTGTGCCTTGAACTAACTCAGCGGAACATTTTTGGCACTTGTGGGATTTTTTTTTCTTTTTAAATTTGGAGACAGATTGAAGTCAAATGGGAGAGCAACTCTGCCTCCCTACCCCCACCGTCCACCGCCCACCGCAGGCATAAAGAAACAGAGAGGTCAAGGGGTGGGAAAGGGACAAGTGTGAGTCTCAATTTCCAGACTCAGAATTCCGTCCTTCTCATGTTGTGGTTTCCTGCACAAGAAGTGCAGACAGTCCAGTTTGCATCAATCGGCCTCAGGCCCAGCATGAAAGGACATATATGTGGGTGTGAGCGACCTACATGTCCCTTCAGATTCAGTGCAGACCCTGATGGACTGGCATCCTGATGGACTTCCTGAAACGCCACATACCATGGAAGGGGGTGCCTGCACCCATATCTTCATCCTACGGAAAGCAGACTGAGGCCCAGGGAGATGTACCTTGTGCACTTCCAAACCCACTGTCCTAGAGATCACGCTGACGCAGCGCGACCCTAGAGGACAGGGTGGAATGACCCCTGTGGGTTTCTTAGACTTGCTCCTTATGGGAGCAGAGAGTCTCGTCTTTCTCCCGCAAAGTGGCTGGGTGCTGGCCTTGTGGTCAACGCAAATGCTCAACTACACCACCGGTCTAATGCACTCACATGTACAGATATATGGAAGCACACACGTGTACTAGCTTGCGTGCATAAGCACCTAACTGACTGACAGAGGCGCTCCTTTCGGGGGAAGACCGGAAGCTCCAGGCTAGTGGTCAGTCATTTGATGGAGATCCTGACTCATGCAGAGCCAATCTCTTGCACAGGGTTTCCAAGGCTGTGGCCTTTGGGGAGGGGGGGCAGAAACCAGGTGGTCAGGTCTTTCTTCTGAGGCACATCTGGGTGAGTTTGAAGTGCCACCGTCTCGACTAATGGTGTAGGTCCTTAGCCACGGGAATCACCCAGGGACTCTCTGGGCCTGAGGGAAAGGGGCGCTCATTAACAATGAGGTGCACTCACAGCATCAGGGAGTCCTAGCTTCTGTGCTGACCCTCCCCAAACCCCTGTGAGGTTGGTCAGGGTGCATTCCCCTGTGCACTGCTCACCATAGACCCTCAGAAAGAGACCGAGATGGGGAGAGGACTTGAGAGAAGAACAAGGGCAGTCGACACAGTCTTCCTTCTCTGCCTCCAGAAGTACGTCTGGGACCAGGACCAACATGTCCTCCCCCTCCCCCCGCCATTGGACTGGGAGCCTGGATGCCTTTCAAAGCATGAGCACCCCGCCGTATGTGCAGGATGGCCCTGATGACCCAGCAGGTTATCCTCAGCTGCTGGCCAAAACTCTCTGAAGGAGCGAGAGCTGGTGGTCTGCTCCCCTAAAAATGGGTATTCCTGTGAGGGGCCCTCAGGCCAGTTCTCACTCAGAGCGGCCACATGGACAGCACGTGGAAACACCATCCTGATCCATGCCACTCTAGCAATTGTTCTGGTTGAGGCGGTGGTACTGAGCTTCTCTCTCATCTCTTCCCACGGAGGGAGTCCATTTGATGCTTGTGTACAGGTCCTGGCTGCAGCCACGGTGTCAATCCATCTTTCTCGCTGCCCCTCTATTTCACCAAACATGACGTCCTTTGCCAGGGACTTCTCTTTCCTGATAACATGTCCAATGCATGCCAGACCAAGCCTTGCCACCCTCCTTTCCAAAGAGCATTCTGATGGCACTGCTTCCAAGAGGGATTTGTGGAGATGACACCCTTGACAAACCTATGGAGAGGTTTGTCCTATAGGGTCACTCTAGGTCAGAATCAGCTCAATGACACATAACCAGTTCTCATAGAACCAGGCCCTGGCAACAAACCTGCCACATCGAGTGAGTCTGGGTACATGGAAGAAACAAATCCACAGAAACTCAAATGTATATAAGAGAGAGTTTTACATCGAGGGTAAGTGTCCATTATGAAAACATCCCAACCCAGTGTTGTCCAAGCCCCATAAGTCCAACATTAGCCCATATGTCCAACACCAATGCACAAAGTTCTCCTCCATCTCACGAAACAGGGGCAATGATGCCGACTGCAGGAGGAAAGCCGAGTCAGTGAGTGTGTAAGCATCTCAGCGCTGGCAGGAGTCTCCACACAGCTGCTCCAGCACCCAGGGCTGCATCGGGGTAGGTTCATGTGGCTTCTCCTTGGGGATGTCTTGCAGGAAGTCAGCCTTGCCAGCTGAAGCAGGGAACTGCTAAGGCAGCTGCACCCTGGTCCGACCATCACAAAGCAAGAGACCTGAGAACTAGAAAGGCAAGGCTTACCAAGCAATTTATCCCTCCGCCCTTCAATTAATCCCACATGTGTTTATTGGCCAGGTTAGCACAATAAACTCACTCAAGAGTGAAAGGGATAGAGACCAATGTACATCTATTTATGTTAAGTATTAAGATAGCGAGCAGACTTTAGGCCTATACTCAAGGCCTCCCTTAACCTAAGAACACTTTTTTCCAGTAACCTGGCACTCTTTGATACTCATCTTCCTGACAAGATCACTGAAGACAAAATGGGTGCATAAGCAAATGTGGTGAAGAGAATGGATGGTGCCCACCTATCAAAAGATATACCATCTGAGGTCTTAAAGGCTTGAAGGTAAACAAGCAGCCATCTAGCAGGCAAGCAAATAAGCCCAGATGGAAGAAGCACACCAGCCTGTGTGATCATGAGTTGTCAACAGGATCAGGTATCAGGTATCAAAATATTCAAAACAAATAATTATATTAATGCAAACAAGGGGGCGGGGGTCTGAGTGGAGACCCAAAGTCCATATGTAAACAATTTAGATATCCACCCCACAGAAGGGTCCTAAGGAAGGGCCGATTCAACCAAGGTGCAGTATAGCATTGACAAAACACACATCATTCCTCTAGTTCTTGAATGCTTCTACTCACACACACACCCCTGCCAACTACCATGACCCAGTTCTACCTCAAAAATCTGGCTAGACCGGAGAACATGCACTGGTACAGACAAGAGCTCTCCACACATGGAATTCAGGAAAGATAAAACCCTCTGAAACAGTAGTGGGAGCAGCAATATCATGAGAGTAGGGATATGGTGGTGGAGGGGGAAGGAGGAGAAAGGGGGAAACCCCCTCCCCCCTCCACCACCATCACAAGGTTGGATATATAGTCCCCCCCCACCCCGAAGGGGACGAATAACAGAAATGTAGGTTAAGAGACAACAGACAGTGTAAGATCTGAAATAATAATAATATATAATTGATCAAGGATTCACGAGGGTAGGAGGGTAAGTGAGGGAGGGGGGAAAAGAGGAACTTATACCCAGTGCTCAAGTAGAATGGAAATGCTTTGGAAATGATGATGGTAACATATGTACAAATGTGCTTGATATAATTGAGGTATGGAATGTTATAAGAGCTCTAAGAGCCTTTAATAAAAGGATTTTTTTTTAAGTTTAAGTGGAATGAATTGAAAATGTTCTGTGTTCTACCTCCTCCCTCCTCCCCCTGACTCCATGCCATGGACAGTTCTTCCCATCTATGGAGTGTGAGCATTCATGCACGGAGATCTTCATGGGACATGAGGAAAATCTCCAAGGAGATGGACTGACGCTGTGGCTGCAACAACGGGCCCAAACTTAGCCACCCCGGTGAGGGCGGCACAGGGCTGGGCAGTGTCTCATTCTGTTGGACAGAGGCGGGACCGCTCTGGATTGGAGTGGATTGGGTAGCACCTCACATCAACAAATGGCTGAGCCATTTCCAGGTGTCATTTCCTTGGAATCAGGGGGTCCCTCTGGGCTGACTTTTTCACTTAGCAGTATGCATGGAGCCTCCTCCCCCCCTGCCCTGCGCCCCACCCCAGCCTGTCTCTATTGGAAATCTCCGGTTCTGTGTATTGCTGAATGCACACTCTGCCATACAGATTCCCCACTGCTTGTTTTCCACTCACTCACTCACTCACTCACTCACTCACTCACTCACTCACCCAGGGACTTCCTTAAGTGCAGGACTGGGCTGCTTCCATTTGGGGACATAATAAACACATAGTATTTTGTTTTGTTTTTAAATAAAAAATGTTGCTATATCCCGATTTCCATTCCAACAAGTAGCCCTGTCTGACAGGTTAGAAGTTCTCCTTAGAGAGTTTCCCAGGATGTTCGTGTGTTAGTCTGGGTGGACTAGAGAAACAAATTCATAGACCCTCACAAGTGTATAAGAAAGAGCTTGATATCAAAGAGCAATTATATATTAAGAAAACATCCCAGCCAAGTCCAGATCAAGTCCATAAGTCCCAATCTATAAAGTCCTCTTCAGACTCACGAAACACATGCAATGATGCTGAATGTAGGAAGATCAGAGGCCAGTAGAAGGAAAGTCTTGTGGATCCAGTGGCGGTAGAAGGATCTCAGCATGGCTCCATCAGCCATGGCCCCATGCGGCTTGTCAGCAGAAATGTCAAGCAGAGAGTGGGGGGTCTAGCCTCCTGTGAGTTATTTATCTCCTTAATGTCTCCAAATGAGATCATCAAGCTGCGACCTGATTGACAGGCTAAACTCCACCCCTTCACTCTTAATAGTCTCAAATTGACACCAGATGATGTAACTGCCATGTCCTCCTTAGGGGGCAGGTCGTCTGAGCTTTCTCCCCAGGAGAGGCTGGGGAGTTCCACCCACCCACCTTCTTGATTAGCAGCTGAGTCCCTGACCATTGCCTGAGCACCAGGGCTCCTTTTCCTAAAGCATACACGAGACAAGAGGCGTTCGCCCAATATCTGGCCTTCTCTTTCAGACTTTCACCTGAGGCAGTGACGTGCTCAGGGTCTCTCTGTGGGATCAGCCCAGCCCGGCGGCTGGCCCTGTGCTGGTTCTGGCTGCCTCCCGTCTGCCCAAAGCTCCCTGCCTGTGTAACTTGGGCCTTTCCTCAGGGTACATAGACCCAGCACCCCATACCCACCTCCCTACACTGAACACACAGACTCCTCGCTGGTTTGAGCCCTATCTACCTCTGAGGACCAACAGCCAAACCATGTCCTATGGGTATGCAGGGCTATTTGGTGCTCAATGTCTTCTATGGCAACCTCTCCTGAGTCTCCCTGAGATGCTGGCTGGGTCCCACTTTGCTAGGGGACCTAGCAGGTGGGTAGGGCAGAGACCATGACCCAAGGCCCAGCCTGGCCAGACTAGGGGCAAGGTCCGTGCAGGACAGGCTTCTCTCTTGTGTCAGTTATCCTTTCCCTGGAATCAAAGCAACCTCCACATAATTCAGATTGTGCCCAATCAAAAGACATTCCATGTAGTTGAGAGGAGACCCTGTGGAGGGGCAAGCGCCCTGGCAGGTAGACCCTTCTAGAAGGGGCTGGCCAGATGAACTTGAGCGTACAGGCCCACAGCCAGGGGTGGGGGTGGCTGGGTAGGGGCACCTGGGACCCCAGAGGCAATCCTGCTTGAGTTCAAGTGCCCACCCTGCACCTTCTTGGGTGCTGTTCTTCCTCCTTTGCAGCTTGGAAGTGGAGAAGACAGATGGAAGGGCTCGAGGGATCCAGCGATCTGCAGTGGAACCAAGCAGGTGGGATCCAGGACAACACCAGTCCTCCACTTCTGAGACAGGAGACGCTGAGAGCTGATCCATCACCACCTCCCCCTTCCTTCCCCAGCGAGGCAGCAGGATAAAGCATGGATTTGATGTCAGAGCTGAGAGCACTGAGTTCAATTTCAGACTCCACCTCGTCCTGGATGCCTGGCTTCCAGCAAGCTATGCAACTTTGTTGAGCCTCAGTTTCCTCACCTGTAAAAGGATGGTCCCTACCCCGGAGGAGGGTTGTGAGCATGAAATAGACAGATGTTTACTGAGATTCTGTGCATCCTCAGGAAGGGGCCTCCCTCAAAGATGTTCATGAAAGCTACTGGGAGTACCCTGGCTTCTACCAGCCGTCGCTGAGTGTGGTGCCGTGTTGCTCAGGATTCACCCTGAAGAGGGCTCCAGGCAGAAAGCTAATGGGGTACCATAGGCTGGCCAGGGTGTTCCTGGGAATTACATTAATGCACAAGTCCAGGAGGAACAAACACAAGCCCGTCTTAAATTTATAAATAAAACAGGATCGATATTGTTACATTTGTGCTCTCTTCTTGCACCAATATGGCCAACCCAGCACTGCTCCTTGTGGCTGGTCTTGTGGGAGGGAACCCTGAGGCACAGTGGTGGGTGGGGAGCTTGGCTGCTCACTGACAGGCTCAACCAGCCACTCTGCTGAAAGCTGTAGCAATCTGCTCCGTAAGGACTGTGGCCTCCTAAATGCTCTGGTTCAGATCTATGCAGACCCACTGGGGTGCAGGGTCGGGATGGACTGCAGAGAATGTGGGTGGCACTCCTTAGCACCCACTCACTGAGAAGCCAGGTTTAAACTTAGGAGGTGCTGCCTTGCCTGGGTGGGCAACCTCTCCTTGACTTCCACTGCCCGGAGGCCCCAGAGGAAGTGTTTGAGGGGCTGCTATCGAACCAATGGCCGTGGAATTCACTCTGACCCACAGGGCAACCCGGCAGCCCAGGGGAGAATTGTGCTCCACGGGGTGAGGGTTCAAATGGAGATCATTGGACCCTGGACTCAAACTCAAGCTTCTGGGGAGCTAACCATCTGTACCTCGAGGGATCCGATTGGAAGCTTAGAGATGCTCAAAGCCACAGAGGGGCACACACAGGAAAAGGGGGCAGACTGTTGTGAAGTTGGTAAAGTCTGTTGTTGATGAAAAACAAAAAACTCCACAAATATGAATGCCAACAGAGATGCCAGCACTGGGCCCACCAAGCATCCTGGGTGTCATGTCTTCCCCGCATCCCAAGCAGCCTATGTCTCTGATCTTGGAGCAGGAGAGAGGGCAATTGAGGCCTCCTGAGTGTCATGCAGGCTCCAGGGGTCCCCTTGACTTTCACATCAAGGCCATAGGATCCTTCTGCCTTTACTGTGAGGACGGGTCCTTGTCTGGACGTGCTCCTGACCACCTCAACAGCATGGCCACCAGGCTTATATCACAAATGGGTGGGGCCCTGGGCCTGGGACAGGCAGGCTCCAGGCTGGGGTGGGTGGGTAGATGGCCCCTTTATCCTGGCCCCTTACCTTCCTCTCAAACCTGGTTTCCCCAAGGGCACCCAGTAATTCATCCCTCTCCTTCCAGATGCTGCTGACCTGCAAAGAGCCCTCTGGGGATTCCCCTTGCTCACTAGTCTCTTGGTAAATGAGACTTTCTGCCCATGACTGATGGCCCCATCCGAGGTACAGACTACCCTGTAAACCGGAAGCGCCTCCACCAACCATTGGACAGCATCATTCTGGGGCCAGTTCCTTTGAGCAGCATCATCGCTGGCTCGATGGTGTTTATTCAATGAAATTGGCAGTGGGAGCCAGTGGCGGGGGCAGGGCTGGGAGCTCTGTGAACCCCTGGCCTCCTGAATAAACATGGCGTCAAAGATTTTGATTTCTGTTCTCCTCGCCAAGCCTACATTTGGCAAAATTAGGATATGGATTTTCCTTTATTCTCGGTGATCACAAATGTAATGTCAGGGTCTTGTTCCCAGTGAGCTTTTCATCCCACCTTACCGAGTGTCAAGGTTGTCAGAGCCGTCAGTTATTAATATTTTTGACCCCTGGGGAGGGCGCCAGCCAAAGGGTCACGCAGTGTTCCTGGCTAGGAGGGTGGAAATTCCCGCCTCCGGTTTATTTAATCAGGCGCTGGGGGAGGCCTTGGAGGCTGTAGTGACCCTGGAAGGGCTCCCGCTTCTGAATGCGGCCTGGCTCAGCCTGAGTGCAGGCATCGGGGACTGTGGGACCGCGGCACCCAGAGGTGGAGCTCTGGAGCTTCTGCCTTTCTGCTTGAGCCGTGGCCGTGCCCTGGGGTCATGGGGCCTCCCCCTGTGGGCTTGGCCATTGCATTGGACTGCGGGGTCCCCTGGTCAGCCCATTCTGGTCTGGTTTGGCCTTCAATGGTTCACAGCACAGCTCCCTGGCCCAGAATATGTCAGGGCCCCGGCAACCTGGGAAGCATAACGATTTTCTGAGAACTGTGTGGAGCGGCCTAGCAGGGCCGCAGGAGCTATTAATCAATGCTAAATAATAACAATAGTTCCTCTCTGATTTGTGGACGGAAAGCGGCCCTCGCTGCCCGTCTGCAGTAGGTGCAGTGGTCTGCGTGTGCACAGCCTACCCTGTGGGCTCCTTAGGAATCTTGACAAGCTGCATCAGACACAGACCTCTTGCAAAGCCCACCTGAGGTGGGTAACTTTGCCCCCATCCACTGGAGACCAAGTGGGGACCTGGGACTGGGGGAATCCAGGCAGTGCGGTAGGTGGGATTCAGAGGGAGGGCCTTGGGACCAAATGCCCGTGGCGTGTGAACTGGTCCTTCCCAATGCTTAGCCTCCATCGAGACACTTCACCACGCTGAGCCTCAGTTTCCTCATTTGCATGACGTGGGCTGCCAAGCAGGTGCTGTGAGACCTTGAATATGAATTGAGGTAGAAACCATTTGATTTTCTCTGAGCTGGTACAAGAGCAAGCCTCTGATGTGGAAAGAATCGCTTGATTAGCCCACTTGGGGGTGAGCCCCCAGGGCCTGGGTATCGACCACATCCGCCTTCAGAGGAGGCCGAAGCTGCTCAGAACGGGGAGCTGGAGGTGGGCTGGGAGTGGGGGCAGAGCTATTTGGTGGAATCAGAGGAAGGAGTAACACGTGCAATAGGAAAGGGTTTGCAGGCTCTTCCGGGTGACCTGTCCCAGGTGCCTGCCGCGTTCAGGAAACTCTTGGTGAGGCTGGATCCCTTTGGGACACAGGAGAGAGAGAGAGAGAGAGAGAGAGAGAGAGAGAGAGAGAGAGAGAGAGAGAGAGAGAGAGAGAGAGAGAGAGAGAGGAAGGTAGGTAAGTAGGTAGGAGCCATGGATACCAGGGCAGTAGGGGCCATACAGGGAAGGAGGGGCCACCTGGAGCTCTCACCAGAAGCCCCAAAGTGGCAGGAAGAGCAAGGGCTTCAAAGGGGAGGGTGGTGATCCAGGTGGTTCACCCTCAAGGCAAGATGCGTGCAGTGGCATGTGGTCCTGGTCAAACTGGAGAGGGTGGGCTGCTGTCATTCGCTGGGAGGAGGGTTAACCCTGCAGCTAGACTGGGCCTGGAGAACCACCTCCTGCTGTCTAAGCACCACAGCCTTTGAGAAAGAACTAGTAGACCTGAGAGCTGCTGCTCTAGTGGGCGTCCCGAGTTGTTTCTGGCCCGCGGGACTTCCTCGGCTGACATCTGTATGGCAGCAGGTCGCCAGCTCTTTCTTCCGCAGAGCTACTGGGTGAGTCTGAACCTCCGGCCTTTAGGTTAGCAGCCGAGTGCTGACCTGAGGCATAACCAGCACTCCTCGAAGCTTGTCACTAAGAAATGTATCTGCCGGGGAATGTTAATTAACCATGACGTGGCGCTTTCCACACCCTCTACCAGTATCAGAATAAATCACCTCTCTGTGTATGACCAGAGACACTGACCAGAAGTGACTTGCATTTGCTGGTGGCCAGGCTGGCCCCACTCACTGGCTGAGAACCACTTTTGCACTCAAGCCCTTGAGAGGAGTCCAATCCAGTTTACCTCCCAGAGGGGAGACAGCAGAGGTTAAAGACGTTGGTGTGCCTACACTCAATTACTTTCTTGATTTTCCGGCATGACCATTTCTTCAACTTATTGTCAGGTGCCAGCCAGGCATCCCTTGACTCATGGTGGCCCATGTGTGATGTGATGAAATGCTTTGTGGTCCAGCACCATCCCCTGTTAGGTTGTGGATGGGACCATTGAGATTCACAAGGTCTTCATTGACTGATTTTTTTAAAGAAAGTACATTCATAGGGCTTTCTTTCTAGTCTGCCTTACTCTGGAAGCTCAACTGCAGCCTAGCAACAAACAAGCCTCCACAGACAAAAGGGTGGGGGCTTCACACGGGGTGCTTTGGCCGGGAATTAAACCTACATGCCCTACATGGATGGCAAGAATGCTACCAGTTAACCAACCCCACCCTCTTTCTTCAGGTATGCTCATTAAACACCCATTTTCTGCTGCCTCCACAGCTCCTAGCATAGTGTCTTTCAGAGAGTCCATGTGCAGTGAATATGGAAGGAAGAATGTGTGGGGTTTTTATGAAGTTCAGCAGTAAGCAGCCCTTTCCAGAGAGGAGCTGCCCCTGAGCTTCTCTGCTTTTGAAAAAAAACAAAACAAAAAAAGCACTGAGACGCTGAGGACATCAGAGGCGGTAAATAATGAGTGAAGGCCCTCGCTGACACACAGCAGTCAGATGCTGGAAGGGACAGTAGGTTGTCCCTTTTTCTCCCTTCTAGCTCAACAGTTCTGGAAGCTTCTTCAAGGGACCCTTGGTGAGCTCATCAGGGTGGGCAGGTGAACAAAGGTGTGTGGACAGTGGCACCAGGACTGTGCTCTGGGCGTGAAGACTGCGAGAAGGTTCATGCTAAGAAGGACTCAGTCAGCCAGCCATAGCAAAGGCAGGTTGTGCGTCTTCCCTCTGAGCAGCCCGGCGGAGCAGCGGACATGCCACTGGAAGGCCGAGTGTCTGTCCTGGGTTCTCCCATTCACCTAGTTCAAGCTGTACCGCCCTTCTGTAGAATGGAAATGAGTGGCCTTGGCATTTCTCCTTCACACGTGGTGCTTATGCATAGTCTTGCCAACGAGATGGCAAGAAATGATATTTCTTCCCAGCAGTCCCAAGGGCTCAGGGTGCATCTAATATTGACTTCCTGGAGTTCTGCAGGGCACCAGTCACATCCGCTTCGATTCCTACTGTGGACCTAGTGTGTGCGGTGCGCTTCGTGCTCAGAACAAGCTCACTGAGCAGATGGACAGATGGTATGCTGGGAAATGAAGGCCACACACCAAGTTAACAAGTATTAGAATTCTGTTCCAAATCTGACTCTTGATGCTTATTTGGGGGCGAGGGGGCCTGGGTGTATGCCCTGGGAGGCTGCAGCCCTGTATCGGCCTCATCCTCTGCTTCCCGAGGGGAGCAAGCGAGGAGGGTCCTCCCAGGGGCTGGGCAGAAGCATTAAACCACTGACCTCACAGCTCTGAGGCCTACATTTCCCATCTGCTCAGAATGAGAGAATGGATGACAGGGGGCTGGTGGGAGTCCAGGTCCAGCTCAAATGGAATTGTTGGATGCACCGTGACTTCTCTGGACAGCTGCAATTTAGAGGATGCCAGAGTATTCCCCATGCCCAACCCAATGCCTTGAAGCCAGTGCCGTGCCGTGCCCAAGATCAGAAAACCCTGGTGTTTTGAACCCACCCAGTGTCAGGCAGGAGAAAGCCCTGGTGACCTCCTTGCGTAAGGATTGCAGCCAAGAAAATGTCCTGGGGCAGCTCTGCCCAGTCCCATGGAGTCTCCCTGCGTTGGAATCAAGTCTGCAGCACCCAACTAGGACAACAGACAAGAAACAAGACAGTTCTCCTCCCCACCCCCCAGGTCTTCTCTGCTTCCCCTTTAAAAGTGAGTCAGACCAGCATCTTCCTGTTTCCACGCTGTGACCCTACACTGACTTGGAAATACATTTCGATCACACAGGGGCAGGTTTACCTCGTTAGGTTTTGCGGCTCATCCCTGTCAGGGTTTTCCATGTGACCACTGTCGCACGGTTGGTGTGGTTGGCCATCTCAGGGAAGAGGGGGCCATGGACAGGAGGCCTCTGCTGAGAGAGAACAGATTTAACAAGGAGCTATTCACACAAGAAGGCCCCCTGCCCCCTGCAACCCCTTCGGAAACAGCATATTTGATTTAGCAGGGATGTCAGGCCATTGCAAGCCTGCCGACCACACCCCTCTCTGGCTGCTGGAGGGAAGTGGGGGTAGGGAGGGGGGTAGGGGGGATCGGGGGGTGGGGGGCTGCTCTTCTTGGATTGAACCTGAAAGCAAAATGGGCTCCTGGGAGCACGGCGTCCTCAGAACAGGACTGTAGGCACCCTCTCATTTCATAGGAAAATTTATGCTTCTAATTTTCACATCTGCCATTTAATATTCCAGCCTTCTTTCCCTAATGAATCCAGCTCTGCTCATGTCAGAAGGGACCACTTATGTTCCAAACCATTTTTGCATTATTAGTTTCATTTATTATTATTATTGTACTATTTTTTGGGGTGCATGTACGTGTCATCTCTCTGAGATCCCTGGAGCAACTGGCAGTGAGCTGGGAGCCATCATCTCTCAGCATCCGGAGGGAAGAGGCTGTCATTGGTCCTCCAGGGAGAGTGTTTCCAGCTCCTGCATGAAAATCAGTCCAATCAACCCCCTATCAGCCAGCTCCAGAGTGCTCACGCAGGTGGAGTCAGACCTAATCCCTTTCATGCCTCTTTCCGATGGAGGAAGGCCTTCAGGAGACAAGAGCTAGCAACTGCCGAGAAGGCACAAATGCCCTCCTTCCATACTCATTTACCTTCAGAAAATACTCAAAGTATGAGGAGCCCAAAGTAGAACAGCTGCCATTGTTCCAGAAAAGAAAGGCAAACTGACTTTGAGTTGTCAGTGAAAACCATAGTATCTCTACTAGACGGAGGCAGACCAGCACCGGAGCAACTGTCTATCTACAGAACCTTCTGGAACTTTCCAAAGGAGCCCAGTGGTGTGTCTGCACATTCTAATAGATGTCCCATTCACTTTCAGGACCAGCAAAGCAGCTTGCTAGAGTTGACACACCTAGCTAGAGCGGTATGTAGCAGACGCATGGTGGGTTATCATGAGTGCGGGTACAAGTTGGCTTCTTAAAGCACAGGCGTGTCCCTTAGAAGTGTTTCTGTTGGTCAGTGTGCTGTAGGTACAAGTTCTGGTAATTTGGGTCAGAATAAAACTGCTTCTTTGGAAAGACTTAGAAGAGTCCCCACGATTCCATCAGTAGTCGCTGGGTTGTAAGCTCTTTGCTGGAGAGACTTCAGTTTCCCTTGCTATCTCATCTGCAGAGATACCTTGACCTGGCCTGGTATACAGCAGATGCCTAATGCTTGTTGCATCTATTGAATCCCTCCATTTCTTTCCCCGTTTGTGTACAGGTAGAGCAGCAGGGAGGGGACTGTCCTCTCCCGAGCTGAGAACAGGTGTGGCAGGTCTGCTTTTGCCCCACGGACAGCTCCACTGTGAGACATTTCCTGCCCCGTTAGGTCTCCAAGTCCTTCTCCGAATGAGGCGTGTGTAATCTGCTTCCAAGGTCGCAGCCTGGAAACCCCTAGGAAGCACAGTTCCCCTCTGAGACACCTGGGGGAACTGTGTGCTGAGCATATCATTCAAGCAGCTGGACTCTGTGAAGGAGACTGCAGCCTCAGGACTAGAAGACGATGCCTGAACAACCATTGATAGACAAATGCCACCACCTTGCTTGCCCCAAAGGAAGAGCACACGAAGCACTTACTGATGAAGGCCAAAGACTACAGCCTTCAGTACGGGTTCCAAATGACTGCGAAGAAAATAAACATCACGGTAAACAACGAAGACATTGAAGTTGCCCAAGATTTCATTCTCCTTGGAGCTGTCGTCAACAGCCATGGATGCAGTAGTCAAGAGAGCAAATGACGTATTGCATTGGGTCACAAATTCTGCAGCAATACTATACCTCCTTAAAATATTAAAAAGCAAAGATGGCACTTTGATGCTCAGGTGTCCTTGACCCAAGTCATGTTGTTTTTAGTTGCCTCAGACACATGTGGTTATGGGTTGAATTTCTACCTGCAAGGTCAACAGTTTGAAACCACTGGCTGCTCTGCTTTCTACTCCCATGAAGAGTCATGATCTCAGAAACCCACAGGGACAGTTCAACTCTGTCCTGTAGGGTCACTATGAGTCAGAACAGACTCCATGACAGTCGATTTTCTGGTTTTCAGACCCATATGGAAGCTGGACAATGAACAAATGGAAGACCGAAGAAGAATTGGTACAGCCAAACTGTTGGATTGGCCAAGGATGTTGAATACACCATGGATTGCCCATTAGTTGTGGGTTAAGTAGGTTAAGTGCAATCAGAATGCTCCTTTGAAGCAAAGATGGCAAGACTTTTGTCTGGCTTTCTTTGGGCAGGCTTAGTGAAGTAGAAGGTCTCAGGAACCCCAGGGGCAGTTCTCCCTGTCCTGTGGGGTCGCTCTGACTCAGAAGGGACTGAATGGCCGTGAGAACTCATGCTGATGGCCCACATGTTGAGAATACACAACTGCAGAATCCAACGAAAGCCATATGACCACAGCAAGTGGGGCAACTTAGCCCAGATCCTGGAGTCAGCCATTCTGCCCACAGATCACAACAATTTCAACGCAAGATGCTCACTGCCCCATCCCCACCCCCACCTTCTCCTCTCCTCACATCTTCGTGGCAAAGATGAAACAAAATCAGAGAGAGAGAGAGAAGAACGTAGAGCAGGAGTGCTCAATACGTCGTAAGCTGGACTGACAGAGTGGCCATGACAGTAACCTCAAACATATGGTTGCTCTTGGTTGCCAGTGAGCCTTTGACACTTAATATCAAGAAGCATGCTTCAGAATTTCATTGGGGCTAAGTAATAGTCTAGTGTGCAGATGTGCATTTTGTGTATATATTCATCTGCTGATGGACACCTGGATTGCTTCTGCTTTCAGCTCTTGTGCATAATGTTGCAGTGAACGTTGGTCTATAAGTCTGAGTCATTCACCCATTCGTGACTCAGTCCTACATAGCACATAGCTTAAAAGGTGGCAGTGTTTGCGGTGCTCTATGGGAGTTTGAGATCATGCTATGAATGAACGCAATCACATGACATTCAAAGCTCCTCTTCATCCATTATCCCATTTTCATATCTCTTATAACCACCCCACCCCCCAAAGAAAACAACAAACTAACTAAACATATTACCACTAAGATGCTTCTGGCTCATAGTGACCCCACCTACATAGGGCCTTCTGAGGCTATACTTCTTCATAAAGCCAACAGCTCTGGCTTTCTCCTGCAGAGCATCTGGTGAGTTTGAACCACCAACTTTGTTAGCAGCGCAAGGCTTAACCCGTAGTGCGCTACCACGGCGCCTTTTGAAATCGCTCTTACAGGACAGAGGAGAACTGCCCGCACAGGGTTCTGGAACTGTCACTCTACGAGAGTCCCAAGCTTCATCTGCCTCCCTCTACCCCCCCCCCCCCAGGCCTCTGCTATCTTTCAGCTGATCAAAAATGGCACATCCTCTGCTACCTCCACTCTGGCATCTTTCAGAAAGCTCTCTGTGAAGTTGGAATAATTGGGGGGGGGGGGAGACCAATAACTATCTGTCCATATGAGGACCGATGTAGCTGACAATCTGATGAAATTTGGGTCAGAGAAGTTGGGAAAGGAAGATTTGATTCAAATTGGGCCAGCCCTTGGGGTGTCTATTTTTTCGAGGTAATAATAAATTAAAAGCAATAAAAAGGAGGGGTGCTTTTAGGCACACACACACTTTGTGAGAAATACTGCATGCTGCTTATTAACCTCCCTGGGAATGGACTCCCGTTGGCGTAGAGGGTCAGTGGTGTGTTTGACGTCCGGGGCTCTACCTCCAGATGAATAGGGAGTCTCTGGACTGGTGCTCACAGGCAGCAATACTATTACCACTAGGGCTGCTGTGGGTCTCTCAGTCATTTTTTCAATTAAAAAAGGCCCAATGCTCTATTAACCTTTTGTCCACTGTGCCATCCTTCATACTAGTGTGACTCTCGAGATGACGAGCCATGTATTAAAAAAGGCATATATTACTGCAAGCCACCTCCAAGTTCTCTGTAATTAGAAAGATGAAGTATCATTTTTTCATTAAAAATATGAGACATTTTTTTCATTTTAAAATGTGTCATACAACTGCCGGGCCATCCTAGAAGCTCTTTGTTCCTGGAGATGAGCAGGGACTCCCACTGCTTGGGCTGCCCCACCCTTGGGAAGTCCACCAGAGCCTCGCCCCACGGAAGCTCAGTGAAGAACGAGATTGGTGCTCAGAAGGCAAGACTGGGTGATTGGAATGCTGTCCTCCTGCTGCTCTGTAACCAGGGCTGTCACTTCTGTCCATGCAACTGCTTTGTTTGTCCTTACAGTCAGTCGGAAAGACAGACAAATTTTAGGGAAGGGGTATGCTCTTTTAGGCAGGGGTATGCCTTTGTGACTTTCCCTGGCCCACCTCTGTCAAAAACAATCTTTTTTAAAAAAATCATTTTATTAGGGGATCATACAACTCTCATTACAATCCATACATACATCAATTGTGTAAAGCACATTTGTACATTCATTGCCCTCATCATTCTCAAAACATTTGCTCTCCAAAGCCCCTGGCATCAGGTCCTCATTTTTCCCCTCCTTCCCTGTCGCCCCTCTCTCATGAACCCTTGATAATTTATAAATTATTATTTTGTCCTATCTTGACTTGTCTGACGTCTCCCTTCACCCACTTTTCTGTTGTCCATCCCTCAGGGAGGAGGTCACATATAGATCCTTGTACTCCATTCCCCCTTTCCAACCCACCCTCTCTCTACCCTCCCAGTATCACCACTGACACTACTGGTTCTGAAAGGATCATCTGCCCTGGATTCCCTGTGTTTCCGGTTTCTATCTATACCAGTGTACATCCTCTGTCCTAGCCAGATTTGCAAGGTAGAATTGGGATCATGATGGGGGGGGGGCATTTAGGAACTAAAGGATAGTTTTTTTCATCATTGCTACATCACACCCTGACTGCCTCAGCTCTTCCCTGAGACCCTTCTGTAAGGGGAGATCCCCTGGCCTGAAAATGGGCTTTGGGTCTCCACTCCACACACACACACACCCCTCATTCACTATGGTAAGATTTTTTGCTCTGATGATGCCTGATACCTGACCCCTTCAAGACTGTGTGATCACACAGGCTGGTGTGCTTCTTCCATGTGGGCTTTGTTGCTTCTGAACTAGATGGCTGCTTGTTTACCTTCAAGCCTTTAAGACCCTAGACACTATATCTTTTGATAGTTGGGCACCATCAGCTTTCTTCGCCACATATGTTTATGCACCTATTTGTCTTCAGTGGTCGTATCAGGGAGGTGAGCACACAATGATATAATTTTTTGTTCTGTGATGCCTGATAACTGATCCCTTCAGCACCTCGTGATCACACAGGCTGGTGTGCTTCTTCCATGTGGACTCTGCTGCTTCTCAGCTAGATGGTTGCTTGTACTCCCTCAATGTAAGAATACTTTCTTCTATAAAATTGGCATTCTATAATGCTCACCTTCCTGACACAACCACTGAAGACAAAGCGGGTGAATAAACAAATGTGGTGAAGAAAGCTGATGGTGCCCAGCTGTCAAACGATATAGCATCTGGGGTCTTAATCAAAAACAAGTTTAAGGAGCTAGTGGACCCTTTCAACTGATCAGCATGTCTGTGCTCTTCAGATTGGCACCATGACAAGACTGTGATTTCTGACCTCACATGTGACTATTGTGAGCCAATTCTTTTCTCCAGCTCTAGTTGAATGTCTTTCCGGAGTCACTAGCAAGCACATCTGACCCCTGCTCTCTTTGCAAAGACTGAATGTCTTTCCGGAGTCACTAGCAAGCACATCTGACCCCTGCTCTCTTTGCAAAGACTGGCCCTCTAGCTTTCATGTCCAAGCATCCTGGAGCCAAGGTGCAGGGGACAGTTTGACTGTGCGACCTCAAGTTCTGGCTGTTTGGGATCTACGATGGACTCAGGAGCATTATTTGACCTTTCTGAGGTCTGTTTTCTCACCTGTTAACTTGAGATGTAACTTCACTCGCTACATGAGATTAGTGTGAGGATTGAAACAGATGATGGGGGACATGCTTAGTATGTATCTGACACACAGTGAAGTGCTCAAACAAATATTAGACAGTTGTGATTACTTAGTATCATATAGTTAAGGAGTCCTGGTGACCCAGTGGATTAAGTGTTGGTTCGCTAACTACAAGGTTAATGGTTCAAACCCACCAACTACTCCAAGGGAGAAAGATGAGACTATCTGTTCCCAGAAAGATGTACAGTCTCAGAAACCCAAACCAACAGTTCTAGTCTGACATATTGGTACGCTATGAGTCAGAAGCTACTAGATGGCAGGTGCATTATTTTGTGTGGGGGGGAGTTCTGGTCTTAAAATATTGAACAAGCTGGAGAGAGTGGAGCATATCCTGGCCCACCAGGCCCTGAGGATGATGACCCCAATTAGAGCAGCCAGTCCACAGAGAGGACCCCATGACCAGCCCCACTATGAGACATGATGCCCCTCACTGACCCATGGCCCCGCAGGGGACAGCACCAGAAACACAGTGTGGGAATTGCACCCCATCTGATCCCACCACACCGAGGCAAAGCACTGGGGGAGTGCAGCGGAACAGCAAGGGTATGGAGTGGCAAGGTCCCCAGGGAATGCTGAAGGTGGACTTTGGGGCCAGGGCGTGGTGCCCCAACAGACTGGACTGGAAAACGCTCCTAAAGGCCAACAAACGATCCTTGAACATGTGTGTGTGTGTGTGTGTGTGTGTGTGTAACAAGCAACACCCAGCCTCGTCCAAACTCTACGGGTGAATTTTTCATCCAAAAGTTGTCTGATTTCAACAAGAGACTTGCTCTCTTGGAGGACAATGTTGATGGCAAAGTGGGCATCTTTGAATGGAAGCCAGTGATCCAACCTTGACCATGTTCTTCATGTGACCATAGACAGTGTGACCGGTAGGCAGTTCTTTTCTATTTCCCCATTTGTCAACATGAAGCCTCCTTCTAAGGAGACTGCGTCTACATCGATGGGCTTGAAGTCTCTCTGAGATTTTCCTGGGGCCCTTCACAGTGACTGGAGCGGGGGCTCTTCACCAATGTTCCTGGTGGCCAAGAGCGACCTTTGTTCTCTCAGTGGATTTGGCAAAGTACAATCCTCTCCTTATAATGAATTTCTGTTAATGGGCTTACTGGGTCAACACAAATTTGCATTTTTAAGGAGCTTGATGTATGTTGCCCATTGATCCTTGAAAAATTGTGTATCAATTTTAACCAGTTTACAATGTGTTTGCATCTGGAGACTTGTATTCTTAGCTTCTCTAGATATTATTCTTTAAAGGAAAAAATTGGGAGCCAGCTGATTGACACAATATTGATCTGAAAAGGAAATATACCTGACTGTTTAATGTTCAAAAAGATACTCCGATTTACTTATAAGAAGAGAAATGCACATAGAAACCACCCTGAGACCCAAGGCTTGATTTGCCCGTTCAGTAACTCCCTGAAGTTTACTAACAGGGCCCATTGGCAAGGTGGTAGGGAAACAGACAGGCTCATACTTTTGGGTGGGGGTACAATTGGATAGATCACTTGTGGGAGGCAATTTGGCAACCTTGGTGACAATTTACAATGCATGTGTCCTTGGTCCCAGAGATTCCACTACTTGGGATTTACAGCCACCCTGGCACAATTGAGAAATGACCTACCCTCAAGACTATTTGCAGCAGCATTGCCATAGTCAAAGATTGAAACCATCTAAATAAATGATTGTATACTACACAATGATGACGTATTTAGTAACACACAGGGAGGAAGCTGTTAGTGCACTCATATGAAAAGTCCAGTTGTTAATATATAATTAAGGGGAACGCAAGGAATGAACGAATATGTCCAATATGCCGCTGCATTTTGTTTCACACGGAGGAAAAGAATGAATGAGAATGCATATTGGCATTCACCGGTACTTATAACACTAGCTCTGGTAGTTTGCACGAGACATTCGTAATTATGAATTTGGGGCGTGGTAAGAGCTAGACAGGTGAGGGACAGGGACGGAAGGAAGACTCCTCATTGTATCCTTTGTACATATATTGACTATCCTAATTTTAAGACCACGTAAGCATTCTTAATATGTAAAAATGAGATAAAGATAATTAAAAGCTGCTCCCTTTGCCAATTTAAGATCTTCATTTACCTTTCAAATGTCTAGTACGTGTGAATATTTTTCCCAGAGTAGTGCAAAGTGCCTTGGAGACAGTGCCTCGAGAGCCACAGGGACAGACTTGGACATCTACTTCTGAAAAGATACATAGATTTGAAAACTCTATAGAGCTGATGTGCTCTGCACATGGAGCATCACCGTGATGTGCGCTCGACTCCATGGCCACGGGCTGTGGTTGTTCCGTGCTGCGGAGTCAGTGCTGACGCACAGCAGAATGGAGCACCCTTCAGTCCTGTGCCACCCTCACATACAGGGTGATGTTTGAGCCCCTTGTCGCAGCCACCGTGTCCACCTATCTGGTCGAAGGCCTTCTTTTTGACTGACCCTGTACTTGACCAAGCATGGGGTTCTTTTGCAAGGACGGGTGTCTCCTGATAAATGTCCAAAGTATACAAGATGAAGTCTCAGCATCCTTGCTCCTAAGGATCATTCTGGCTGTACTTCTTCTGAGACGGAGTTGTCTGTTCTTTTGGCAGTGCATGGTTCTTCCAGTATTTTTGGCCAACACCACAATTCAAATGCATTGATTCTTTTTTGGGTCTTCTTTGTTCAAGGAATGATGCTAGAGCAAGTCATATATTTTTGTCCCAAATTTTTTTTTCAACTAAAGCTACTTGTCTTAACTGCTTATGAGAGTTACATGTTGGGCTGCTAACCACAAGGTGAACAGCTCATCTCCACCTGGGGCCCCACTTGAGAAAGATGAGGCTTTCCGCACCTATAGATTTCCAATATCAGAAACCCAAGGGAGCAGTTCTAGTCTGTCCTATAGAGTTTCTATGAGTCAGAGCCAACTCTATGGCAGTGGGTGAGGGAGTTTGTTTGTTTTTATATAGTAAGAACCTCTGTCTTATCAGGTATCAAAGAACAAAAAATCATATCATTGTGTGCTCACCTCCATGATATGATCACCGAAGACAAATGGGTGCATAAGTAAATGTGGCGAAGAAAGCTGATGGTGCCCGGCTATCAAAAGATATAGCATCTGGGGGCTTAAAGGCTTGAAGGTAAACAAGCGGCCATCTAGCTCAGAAGCAACAAAGCCCACATGGAATAAGCACACCAGCCTGTGCGATCACGAGGTGTTTAAGGAATCACCTATCAGGCATCATCAGAACAAAAATTTTACCATAGTGAATGAGGGGCGGGGAGTGCAGAGTGGAGACCCAAAGCCCATTTGTAGGCCACTGGAGATCCCCTTGCAGAGGGTCTCGGGGAGGAGACAAGTCAGACAGGGTGCAATGTAGCAACAATGAAAAATACAACTGTCCTCTACTTCCTAAATGCTTCCTCCCCCCATCCCCACTATCATGATCCCAATTCTACCTTGCAAGTCTGACTAGACCAGAGGATGTACACTGGTACAGATAGGAACTGGAAACACAGGGAATCCAGGGCGGATGATCCCTTCGGGACCAGTGTTATGCTTTACACAATTGATGTATGTATGGATTGTGATAAAATTTGTATGAGCCCCAAGTAAAATGTTTTAAAAAATAAAGAAGAAGAAGGAGAAAGAGGAGGAGGAGGAGGAAGAAGAAGATGAAGAAGAAGAAGAAAAAGGATCTCTGTCCCTGCTAGCTATAAATATTTTCCTGTTGAAGCCATTAAATATTTTATTGGCATTTGATTTGATAGGTGGAAGTTTATCATGTTTACAGAGTTGAATCTGACTCCCAGGAGCCCTGTGGGGTCATTCTAGACTCACTGAGTCAGAAGGGACTCAATGACTGTTGGCTTTGGCTTGGGGTGGTTTTGGGGTTTGGTTTTGTTTAGTTTTAATTCTTCCTGATAAACTCACCCTTTGCTAACATACTTTTCATTTTCCCTACCAGAGATCAAGTGTTCACTTATATTTTCTTAAATGTTAGAATTATTCACCTATACTATTTCACGTACAATCTCAGTCTATGTATAATTTATTTTTATGTATTCTAGGTGCTTGATACAATTGATGTATGGATTGTTATAAGAGCTGTAAGAGTCTCCAATAAAATGATTTATTGAAAAACAATAAAATGTAGCTTCCATTTTTGCAAATGGCTAGCTAGTTGCCTCCCCCCTCCCCACCCCCGGCCAATTATGTATTGACTAAGTCATCCTGTGCCTTCTAAGGTGAAATGCCATCTTCATCACGGGGTACATTATTGTTTCCCTTGGGCCCGTCTCTGTCCTCTGTGTTCTATCTTCCTAGATGAACCAGGATTCTGTTATGAGCCTACCATGCTCTCCTGTGCATCAGGCTATGTGCATCCTCATGGCTTTGTCTGGACGTGGGCAGGTCCTGAGCCTTCCTCCCCAGATTCCTGTGACCTGTCCTATCACGGGCTCCATTGTGAGCGGGCTTTTCTGCGCTCCATTCGCCCTGCATGAGAATGACACACAGTGAACTCTCTGAGAGCCGGAACCCCACGGGATGCCTGGTTTTCCTGGATCTTACGAGGTTTCAACCTTTTGACAGGTTACGTCTTATCCTATTTATATCACGTATTTTAGTGGAGAATAGTGCATTTTCCTTCCCTGGTGGGGTTCTAACTTACACAGGTTGCGGATTTTTCAGCCTTTCCTGTATCACCTGTCTCTGCCAGTTGGGAAATTGTTCATGTAAGGTCTCATCTTCTACATCACATCTCTCCCATGTATGTAAGGGTTACGTGTTGGGCTGGTAACCATCAGGTCAGCAGTTCAAAACCACCAGCAACTTCCCTGTAAAGAATGGCAGTCTCCGAAACTCACAGGGGCCATTCATTGTACCCCTGTCCAATAGGGTCAATACGTGTCAGCAAAGGATTGCAGTGGGTTTTGTTTTTGAGTTTCCCAAGCACCTACCACTCAGTTGAGCTCATAGTTTCAGCAACCAGCTGCGGAACAGTAGAGATGCCACCAAATTCCAGATGACCATTTGAGAGCATTTTTATGTTCTTTTGGAAGAGACCACTCTGTCCCTCAGGTTCCTAGCCCTCAAAATGAACATCATAATCTTTGCCTCAGAGGATGAGGCGAAGGCTTAAAATAGGTAATCCTCTTACACAGTCCTGGCACAGGACCTGGTATGTAGGAGAGATTCAATACGGGCTCATTTATTCATTCAGTCAAGGTTCTTGTTCATCAAATATATGTGAATATTTGGATTGACTCTTTCTTTTTTCCAACACCAAGAGTTTGGCTGTGCTGAATTAACCTCTCTCAAAATGGGGTTTTAAGAAAGGGAGTAGGCAAGCTTGTTCATGGATTCCAGATGGCTGAATACCAGATAAGATCCCAGACCTCCTCAAGTTGGGATTTGGGCAAGTGGGGGGAATGTGTAGAGAGAAGAACAGGATAAAGGGTTCTGAGCTTGGTGGTCACATACGAGGTGTATATGTGTGTCTATGGATGTGCTATCTACATCTTAATCAGAGAAGCCTTGGTGCTTACAAATTGGGCTGCCAGCCACAAAGTTAGCAGTTCAAAACCACAACCTGCTCTTCGGGAGAAAAATGAGGCTTTCTACTCCTGTAAAGATGTGCAGCTTTGGAAACGCTCAGCGCCAGTTCTTCTCTGTCCTATTGGGGTGCTATGAGTCAGAATCAACCCCATCACAGTGAGTTTGATTTGGATTGGATAGCTTATCTCTCATATTTAGTTCACTTTTTTGTTTTTGCTTGTTTCCAGAAGTGGTCAGGAAAAGTGCACATTCCTCAAAGTTCACATTCCGAAGAGAGGATTCGGGTCTACTTAATCTTCTCCCTCCTCTCCACTCTCGTCCCCCCTGCCTTTTTTGTTCTCCCTCCCACACCTTACTCTGTCTGCAGAAGCTGCAGGGCTGCTCCCTGGTCTCTGTGGCAACGCCCAGGGGTTCTAAGTTGAACTGCCAGTCAAGCTTCACTTTTCCTCCCAGGAGCGAGGTGGGATCTGTCAGGGTAATGGAAGTGCGTGGGGAAGAGGCAGCCAGGTGTCAAACGTGAATCTGTACAGGAGCATCTGCGAGGACAGAGAGCAGGCTCCTGAGAGAGGCTGTTAGAGACTTCCATGGCTCCCAGATACAGGTTGTTACTCTTTTGCCCAGGTTTCCACAGACTTGGCTCACTCCTTGCTTCAGCCTCGCACTGGCATCACTGTATAGATCTGCTTTCTCCCTAGGGAGTGAGCTCCTCAGGCCCAGTGCTGGTTGTTTTGGGAGGCCATGCAGTCCTTAGAGTATGGTGTGCATAAGGATTTGCTGTACCTCCTAAGGGGATGGGTTGACTCGCTCCTGGCTGTCCATGAGGTGGCTTTGAGTTCCCCATCTTCTTTGGAATAGCCAGGTTTCAGCCCTCCGTCCTTGCTCTTGGTCTCTGTGAAGAAATTGCAGGTCCGTGCAGGCCGGAGTGTGCCTTCCCCAGCCCCATGAAGAACCTCCTTTCAGCGGGGTTAAAATGTTGGCTTTTTGAATCAGAACAAGGAGGTTACAGCCATGCTTCCACCTGCTAGGCAGTGGCTTTGCCAGTCTTCTCAGTGCATGGAGGATTGGGCCTTGGGTTGGTTGTAATAGCACATAGGACGTGCTTCGCACAGGGCCGAGCACACAGTTGCATACTACCACATGCCCATTGCCTTGGAGTCTGCTCCGATGCAGAGAGACACCAGGCTTATAGGACAGAGAAAGCCGCTTCCTTGGGTTTCTGTGGCTATAGATCATTGGCATAGCAGTCGGCTACCTCTTTGCCCCATGGATTGGCTGGTGCTCACCCCATTGTAGCTATCCCCTCTGTTCATCACTATTGCTCACCGACAGCACCTTGTGAGTGAGCAGCTATATCGGAACTGATGATAGTGAAGGAGCCAACAGAGAACAGCTAGCTGCTGGGCTTTATCTTTTCTGAGTGTGTGAAACACCTTTTGTGAGTAGGAAAACAGTCCTTAGACACATCGCGGGCATCCAGGAGGAGGGGTTGCCTGAGGACCAGCGTCCTTTCCCAGCCCATGGAAGGGCTCAGTGAGGTCAAGAAGGAGGCGATTTGAAGCTCTTCATGCTTTTGGGGATCTTAACAAAGTTCCGGAGCTAGAATGATTTTCATATTGATCACTCAGTATGCATTGATTGAACACCTACTGTTTGCCAGGAGATGCAAAGATGAATTAGATACAGTTCCTGCCCCCCTGAGGAGTTCCTAACCTACTTGAAGAAACAAGGTAAAAACTCAGGAAAAGTGGAATCTGAATCCAAACGTTAAATAGCAACCCAACAGGAGCTAACATGGAGCAGCTGGTTTTCTGCCGAGTCATGCTGAGTTCCCCAACACAGAGAAGGTTCCAGGAGGAAATGGGTGGGGTGGCCTGATGAAAGAAGGTGCCTGAGAGGGAGGGGTTGCGATAAATCTTCAAGCAGGGTTGGGCCCAAAGGAGAGAGTCCATCTCAAGAGAACAGCTGGCGTGGGATGAGTTGTCGGGCCAGAATGATGGAGAGGAGTGTGCATGCATCAACACAGCAGCTGGTGCAGCAGATCAGGGTCCCATCATGCAGGCCTTCCATGCCAAACAGGTTAGCGTTCAGAAGATACTTGGAAGGAGAGCCATGAATGTGACAATTCTAGAACGTTGATTGAAGAATTTCCTATGTGGCCACACCTTCACTGTGGATAAGAGACCCACGTTTAGAAGAAAGCGATGTCCCTAACGGTGGGTCCTTCTGGGCATCCCCGACAGCACTAGGAGCCGCTCCATCTCAGCTCTTGTTGTCTTCAGAACTCTGTTCTCAAGACACTCTCTGGAGCTGAAAAGCCAGTGCTCTCGTTCAGCCTGCCGACAGCTTCAACGTGGAGTGGAGCACACTAGTCACGTTCCAAAATGGCACCTGGAATGAACGGCAGCCCTGGGGACCACCACCTGTCTCCCAGTGTGCCACACCGTGGGGGCTCACCTACCACGACGCTGCTGGAAGCTACCACCCTGGCATTTCAAACACCGGCAGGGGCATGGCGAATAAGCTTTGGCAGAGTGCTTGCAGACAAAGACAGACTGTGAAGAAAGGCTTCCAGAAACACCCAGCGAGGATACACCGGACGATCCCAACAGACCAGGGCCCTGCCTGGTGCTGCAGGATGAGCCCTCCTGGTTGCAAGGCTCTGCCCGGAGGCCCACGATGAGCTCAAGTAGATGAAGATGCCACGGGACTGGGCAAGGTTTGCATTCTACATACGGGGTCCCCAGGAGCCAACTAGAAGGAAAGCATCCGATCTCTAGGGCACACCAGGGGCGCACAGCCAGGTTTGCCTCCCGAAGTCCAGGGCCACGGTTTCACAGCCCCCGTGGGGGTGGCGTGGGGGTGGGGGTGTTGTCCTGGGCATTAGAAACCAGATACTGAGAGGAACTGAAGTTTCTGCCTTCAAGGGCATTTTACTTCATCCGCCTCATCAGAACAGAAACCGTTTCACCAACCATTGTTTTCTTTCTTTCTTTCTTTCTTTCTTTCTTTCTTTCTTTCTTTCTTTCTTTCTTTCTCTCTTAATCAATCAATTGGGGGCTCATACAACTCCTATCACAATGCACACAGACCCGTTGTTTTCAAGATGGCGGACAAGCTTTTAGGACCCAAATGAGACATAGGGTAATACTTACAGAAACCTGAGAAAAGTTTGGATGCGATGCCCCTCCCTTCACTCCCATAGACGAATGGTTGGCCACTGAATGAGGTGTAGGAGCCAAGCACACATTTGGCCATGAGCAGGAGAGCCTATTTAGCGTGGTTGATGGTGGACAGGGGAGTTACTAGCAGAGCAAGTGGTTGCCATGGACACCACTGGCTAAGCCTTGGGACCCCCTCAACCTCCCCCCCCCTTGAAGAAGGTACAGCAAAAAAAAAAAAAAAAAAAGGCAGATGTCATTTCAACCCCTTCCTGGTCCTTTTGAACCAGATCTGGAGACCATCCAAGAAGCTAAATAAGTGGGAACGTGAGGAGACAGCCACCCGATTTGGCAATTAGCCCACATTGGTGCCGGTAAGATGAATTTCCACCCTCAAGGAAATTGGCAACAAGAGCAGAGGGAACCTTTACATTTTTCTTTTCCATTCTGGGTCTCTTTCTAGTGAGTTGAAAAATCTATTTTGCAAAATATATGGGCTCAGAAAGGACCCCCAACCTGAGGAGAGTTTTTGCCATTTGATGTATCGTCTCCTTTTATTTAAAAACGATGAAAGAGAGAAAACGTTTTTCAAAGTGACATCATTTATCTTATGATAATCAATGAAACCCTCATAAACTAATATATTAAAGAAAACATTTACGCTTAAACCAAGCCAAAAACACACGAGAGGGGTCTTAGGCGGAACCCCAAGGCTCTGAGGGCAGGTGCAACAGCCGACTCATTTCCCCCTCTTTCAGATCAATGGCATGTGGTCATTTTCATCTCCTGGGCCCTACCTGCCAGGGTGACTGAGCACTAATAAGCCCCATGGCGACGGCGATGGGCCCTTTCCCAGCTAGGGCTGCCATAAATCTCACCAGAACTGCATGCCTGCATGGGCAGAGCCTCAGCCTGGCACTGACCTTGGTTATTGCTGAGTGACTGTGGCAGGACGCCTTTGTCTACTGCCCCCAGAATCCCAGGGAAGGCAGCCAAGCGTCTTTGATTTTCCTGGAAATCTTTGGCCAGGAGAATCTGGAGCCCGAAGCAAAAGTGGGTTCTACCCTCCCTTCTAGGCAGTTCCAGCCAAGTGTCTGTTCATGCTTTCCCATTTGGATGGGCACAGAGGAGGTGTGTGAAGCAAAACGCTCCCTCCTCTCTCCTACCTGCGCCCCACCGGTGTGAGGGGGAGGCAGCTCCCAGTCTGTCAAGAATGCTTCTGGGTACATTTCCATTTGGAATAGTATCTGACCCAGTTTAGCATGCAGATGCCTCAAAGGTGACGGAAAAGCTGCTCCTCCACCCCCACCCCCATTGGTTAGAGTTCAATCAAACTTCTCTGATGGCTGAAGAGGCCACGTTGCGTCCTGTTCCGTCTGGAGTATGAAGGAGCTGCAAGGCAGGTGGAATGCTAGGTGAGGCAGGGGAGGCCCTGGCCTTTCCAGTTGCATCTGAGGATTCTGCTCAAGGTACTGCTTCCAAATGCCTGAAACCAGCTCCCATGGCTCAGACTGTCAGTCGTGGCCACCGTGTGCATGTCAGAGTAAAACTGCGCTCTGTGAGCTTTTCCAGGGCCGCCTTTTAGGAAGCTGATGGTCAGGTCTTTCATCTGAAACATCTCTGGGTGAACTTGAACCTCCAATCTATCTCTTAGAAGTGGAATCGGTTGACCATTGACATCACATCTTGTCCATATCTTACCGAAATTTCTGAGGGCCACGGAAGCACATCTTTCAAATGTGCGTGGCTTAAGAATGCCTTTCAGGATTTGATTCTTTGTCAAAACCAAACCTTTTTTTGGTCTGTCTGTCTTGAACACAACCCCCTCCACTCTCTCCCCCAAGATCTTTTGTTACACTGTGGGCAACATATGACGTGCCTGGGACCTAAAAGAGAGTGACAATGCAGGTTGCTTCCCCTCGGAGGCTAAGGGCCATCAGGCTGCTGTCTTGGTACCTTCCCTGAACTCTAGGGTGTGTTCCAGGTACCCACAACAGACTGGAAACTTCCATCGGATTTTGTCCTGGCAATTCTCTGACTGCGTTTCAAGCACAGTCCTAAGCGCTCAGCATGGATGAACTGCAAGTTGCAGGAGAGCAGGAATGTGTGACACTGTTGTCACCGCTGGAGCAGAATCCACAGCAGCAGCAACCACCTCCACGCAGCGGATCCCCACTCGTGGTGGCTGTGTGACTCAGAGTGTGCTCCACCGGGCTGTCCAGGGCTGATGGTTTGGGAGTGGATTGAAGGCCTTTATTTTGACGTGTCTCTGGGGTTGGGCCGCCAACCTGGTTTATATGAACAAAATAAACAGCCTGGGGATGGCAGATAAACCAGATGGCCGGAGCCTGGGTGGCTGGTGCCAGAGCGGATTCGTGCAGCCTATATTCAATGAGAGAGGGAAATGAGTTTCTATCTTGTTTAATTAAGCGTCCTAATTTGGGGGTGGCTACGTGTGGATGAACTTGAAGCTAATCAATGGAGTAACTCGTGGATGACTATACACCAAATCGAGTAACTCGTTTGGCCGTGGTCAAAGGGGGAGTTGGGTTTGGTTTACATATGTGGATGCCTCCAAATTGACCGTAGGAATTTGGAAAAAACATGGAAGTTACCTAGGACTTCAGTGTCCTTGGATCCATAATCAATGCCCATAGAAGTAGTCATCGAGAAACCAAATGATTTGCTGCCCTGGGAAAATCTGTTGTAAAGGATCTCCAACTTAAAGTGTTACAAAGCAAAGCTGTCACCATGAAAACAAAGGTACGCTTGACCCAAGCCATGGTACTATTGATCACCTCCTAAGCATGTAAACACTAGACAACGGATACGGGAGGTTGCAGAAGAATCGATGCCGTTGAGTGATGAAGTTGGCAAAGAATATTGAAAGTACCATGGACTGCCGGGAGAACATGCAAATCGGTCTTAGAAGAAGTACAACCAGCACGTTCTTTAGGGGCAAGGATGGGAGTGACTGTCCTACCCTCAGCCCCCAGGCTGAAGCCCAGGGCTGTCTCCTTGGTGGGAGGGCCGTGAAGACCCTCTTGGCTTGGAACAGCAGCACCTTGAGATCATTTCTCACCTGTAAGAGGATCATTATTGTGCGGGGCATGGAAATGACAGGGATAGAGGGAATGGCTCTGCTGAAGGAGCTCCAGGTAACGGTGATGCCGTGTGTTTGCTTCACCCAAGGGTCCCAATAGAGGATCCCCCAACCTGAGGAGACCAGAGGACACCAGGGCTAACTAGTGTGTGCTTCAGGTCTCCTGAAACCCCTTCAACTCGACATGGAGGGAGATGCTGCTCAGGTAATATTACAAGGTGACTGCACTCAGTTGACTGTCTTCTGCTGATGGCCAGGCCATCATTCATTCATTCCTAATGTATTGATATTCAATCCATTCCACAGACCATTTAGGCACTAGGGATAGAAAGATGAGTTGGTATACAGTAAATGCCCAGGGGCCTTTGGGGATATAAGCAGGATCACTTCCTGTTGCCCCTGCAGAACCAGCCTCTACCATTCTTGTCGGTCCTGTCTGGGCCCTTGAAACAAGCCCGTGAGGGTGGTCATCATGCACTTTCTTGCCGTCTTGGCTGCCAGCTGAGTCGGGTCACTGTGTCTGTCTCCCAGGAGATGAGAGGGTGGAGGAGCATGAGCTCAGGGCTTATGCCACCACCACCATCACCACCCACAGCCACTTTCTCTTGGCATGGGCCACCATCATATGCATGAGCTGAGCTCGCCTCAAAACGGGCCTGGCTTTGGTGGGACAGTCGTCTCCTACACACACAGCTAGGTTCTGGAACCTCCTCCCTGCCCTGGCGCCCACGGCTGTGACATCTTTTGTTAGTTTCCTCTAACCCTGCCCATACTTGGGACAGAGTGCCTCCACTGAAGTCTTCTCCAGTTTATCCCGCCATTGAATATGGCCCCGTTCCCTTAGGGTCTGACCACAGGGAGCCCTGATGCATAATTTCTTCCCCCTCATCCTACTAGACAGACTTCTGACATCATAGACATGTATATGGAATAGATGGTGCACACCACCTACCTCGCCAGGCAGCAGGGACGCTGAGGGACCTGGGAAGAATGACTGCCAAAGCTCACACTAGTTCGCCCAGAGCTGGCATCTCCGGTCAGCTAATGGCAGGCCTTGTACGCAGGGCTGGCATCTCCTGTCAGCTAATGGCAGGCCTGTACACTCTCAGAGGAGCCCTGGTGGCACAGTGGGTTGGACTGCTCCACTCAAAGTCAGCAGTTTGAATTTAGACGTTCCGAGGGAGGAAATGAGGCTGGCCGCTCCCATAAACACTCACAGCTTTGGAACCCCTGTGCTGTCTTATGGGGATACTATGACTCATGCCATGCAAATGACCCAAGGACAGCGCATTTTGGGGGATTGTTTTGTTTGCTCTTTTTTTTCCCTTGGATCCTGAGAAGGAAGAAGCCCAATGGGTAAGTGCTTAACTGCAAATCGAATGGGTGGTGGTGAGAACCGGCCCACTGGCTCTGCAAGAGATCTGCACTCCTGCAGATTCCCAAAGAAGCCTCTCTCTGCCCCTGCAGCCAATTCCCTACTCACAGTCCCCCTCTAACTGTCCCTGTGGGTTTCCAAGATGGGAGTAGACAGCCTCCTCTGTCTTCTCCAGACCAGCAGGTAGTTTTGAACTGCTGACTTTGTAGCTCAGGTTGGAACCCACTAAGCCACCAGCGCTAAAGATTACAGCCCAGGAAAACCTATGAGGCCACCCCACGCTCTCAAAGAGGGCCCCTCTCAATTCACTGGACAGCGCCCAAGGACAGCGCCCTGCCAGCTGTCTTGCCGAGCACGGTCCTTCTCTGCCTCGGTCCACTGGACCTCAGGCCCTTGGGCCTCCTCCCCAGACTCCTTTGTACACCCGGACCTCGGGCTGCGCCCCAGAATGGAGAAAGCTGTGCCTGCCGGCGGCAGGCCCTTTGTTCCACACTAGCGAAGCATGTTCTACGGGGAGCTAGGGGTCCCGCTTCGATTTCCCGGCCCTACAAATAACGCTCTACAGCATATTGTTTGCTGGAAATTACCCAGAGCTCAGCTCTTGCGCGCTCGCTCTGCCCCACGGAAAGGAGCCGCAGCACCGATCGATAGGCTTGCCATGGTCTCTGCCTGTCCACGGGCGTTTGTTTTCCTGGTTTATTTTGCTTATACATTCCCAGCTGTGATTATCAATACGTGCATTCAACTGCTCCTGGCTCTGATGGTCGGCAGCAACAGTAATAAGATTTGGAGGGCTGGGGGAGGAGGGGGAGCCGAAGGGTGAGGGTGGAGCGATCTCCCACGCCATGGCCATGGCCGTGCTTAGGGTCTCGAGATTGAGATTGTAGGGGGCCAAGTGAGGGAGCAGAGAAAAGGAGGGCGGGAGGGAGGGGGAGAGAGCCCGCGGGTGAGTTCTGGGAGGAGGGGGAGGGAGAGGAGGGAGGGAAAGGAGAAGGGGGTGGGGGAGCAGAACGTAATTTGAGCGGCCAAGCCTGAGTCCCTTCCATTCCATCGCTCCCAGGGACCTGGAATCTATGGCTCCCAGCCTGGAGTCTCGGACCCACGCACCCTCTCTCCAGCTGTCCCCTGTCACCCCTCAAATCCTTTAAACACAGCCAGCTAAACCCAGCGAGTGGCAGGCGGAATTAACATGCTCAGGCAATTAAGGAGGCTTTATGATAATGCATGTACAAGGGGCTTAAGCCTTGGGTCTGAGGAGAGCGCTGAGCATCTGAATCCATTGCATACTCTTATTGAAAGCCTTCAAGACTAAAGGAACTCTTTCCAGGTTCAAGAAGGGCTAGCAAGGCGATTCAGCCATCTGATTTGCCATTGTCCCCATGTGGGTCAGCAAGGTCGTCTCCCATCTTCAGTCAATTCCACGCTTCTTCAGCTACAACTGCATGTTCAACATTCTCAAGGCGGCACATGCCCTCCTTCATCTCTCAAAGAAGCACCTAAGCAAGTAGTTGGATGTATGAGT
Organism: Tenrec ecaudatus; assembly: GCF_050624435.1. Classification (NCBI taxonomy): domain Eukaryota; kingdom Metazoa; phylum Chordata; class Mammalia; order Afrosoricida; family Tenrecidae; genus Tenrec; species Tenrec ecaudatus. The sequence goes on from NC_134544.1 coordinate 19,374,907, forward strand.
CTCTGGGGGATTCAAAGTCGGGCAATAATAGAGTGTGTAGGACACTAGGCGGACCCCCAAATACCTTGGGGGAGGGAGGGGCGAGTGAGTGTTGGTTCTCTGCCTGTGAAGATTGCTCAGGGGTGTCACAATCAAATCAGAGACAGCCATGGGAGACGTTTCCAATCCAATCAGCGATTATATCACTATCCATACAGTTGTATCATCCTGACAGACAGGAACGAAGGAACAACACCCCAGAAAGGATTGGAGTGACGAATAAATAGATGATTGAACCCAGTTACTGAGGACGTGGCCATCTGAGGGGAGAGGTAGACATTTCGTGGCTTGAAAATTAGCTCACTGTGCCTAATCCAGGGCGCACTGGGACTGCACGACCAGCCCACACCTTGGATTTCAGAAGCCGGGACACAGGGACCAAGGAAGTGCCTTCTGTCTGGATTCTGGGGTTGCAGACAGAAATAGAATCAAAGTCAGTTAAGACACTTCAGCTTGTGGAGAAAGAACCCATCCTTCTCCAAGTCATGGGGATGTTCACCCAGAATTATCTCCTCAGCGCCCACACCTTTTAACCTGTCACTGGTTAATATTTAAGTGTTTAGAAGAATCAGACTAGTCATCTTAGGGGGCGTGTGGTAGCAACATTCGGAATCTCGGGTTTGGAACATTAAAAAGAACGTGACCCTGTAGTATCCAGTCAGTGTCGTGACCTGGTTTACCAGGGGGGCTGAGGCTGTCGTTGGAAGTAGAAACTGGTAGTTGACAGTGCTAGAAGAACACGTAGAAGAACCTGTGATGACTGTTGTAGGTGCTGTCGAGCCAGTTCCAACTCAGAGAGACCCCCCATACAACCGGGGGAACACCGCTGGGTCCGCGTCATCCTCTCAATGGTAGGACTGAGCCCATTGTTGCGGCCATTGTGTGAGTCCATTCTGTCAGAAATCTTTCTCTTTTTCATTTTTTAAACGTTTTATTAGGGACTCATACAACTCTTATAATAATCCATGCATACATCAATTGTATAAAGCACATCTGTATATTCTTTGCCCTAATCATTTTCAAAGCATTTGCTCTCCACTTAAGCCCTTTGCGTCAGGTCCTCCTTTCCCCCCTCCCTCCCAGGTCCCCTCTCCCTCATGAGCCCTTGATAATTTATAAATTATTATTCTGTCATATCTTGCCCTGTCTGATGTCTCTCTTCACCCCCTTTTCTGTTGTCTGTCCCTCTTTTTCATTTTTACAAGAACTGAGGGGTCACCATATTCCTACATTGATTAGCTTGGTCAGATCTTGCACAGTGGGAAAGATTTTATTAAATCAGTCAAATGAGGTACTTAAAAGGAACACATGGTATTTATAACTGTAGGTTAAAATACTTAAAGAAGTTTAATCAACCAAGTTTATAAATGGGACCCACCCTAAAAGTGACTGTTCTGTGAGTTAAGTCTTGCTGTTGGTGTCAGGTGTCATCTGGTCCACCTTATGGACACACAAGGAAACACTGCCTGGCCAGGTGTCAACCACACAACCATGGTTGTGTTTGGACCCACGATTGTAGCCACTGGGCCAATGTGGAGGGTCTCCCTCCTTTCCCCTGGCTTTCTACTTTATCAAGCACGATGTCCTTTTGCAGGTACTTGTCTCATCTGATGACATGTCCAAAGTCTTTCCATCGTTGCCTTCAAGAAGAGTTCTGGCTGTACTTTGACAGATAGGCTTATACTTTGAACAACGAGTTTTATAAGCTAATTAAGAAAGCTTAAGCAGTAAGCACTTTCTTGACTTTGGCTAAAAAGAGACAAGAACGCATGGTAGCTAAGAGCTTGTGTGCACTGGAACCAAATCACCTGGGTTTAAACGCCAGCACTGACATTGAATTGCGGTGTGATCCTGGGTGGGTGGCTTAGCCAACCTGTGTCTTGGTAGTCTTACCTGCAACATGAGAGGGCTGGCATTGATGGCCAACTAGGTATAGAGCATTAAATTGGTGAGTAGAGGTGAGCTTTAAGAATTGTCTCTATCACATAGAAACACTTGTTAGATGCGAGCATTCATACTTACCAACTGAACATTTATTTCAAAATTCAAAGCCAAAATCTGTTTCTGAAGCTAGATCTGAATGAACTATGCACACACACATCCCATCTTGAGAATATTAAAAAGTCTCATTGTGATGGTATGCTTCTCTCAGTGTGGTAAATATAGAATTGTTTGTCAATTTGAGGATTAAGAGTGTAGGGTTGGAGTCTAGCTTGTCCATTAGATCACAGCCAATGAGATCTCTGTGTGAGTATGGCTTTCCTCTAAGGATTCTGGGAAATCCTGATTTTCCTCCTTAGAGGTAGGAGACATTTTCTCTCTCGGCCACTCCCTGGGAGACATTGACGCTGACAAGACACATGGACCTACACTAGTGCCCTGTCAGGAGAAGCCACATGGCCCTACCCTGATGCAACCAGACCTCTGAAGCCGGAGACCCCTGCCTGTGCTGAGAATCCTACCCACTGGCCTGTGGTCTTCTACATTCGGCGTTGTTGCATGTGTTTCTTGAGTCTGAAGAGGACTTTCTAGATTGGTATCTGACATATGGGCTAATATCAGACTTATGGACTTGATCTGGACTGGGCTGGGCTGTTTTCTCAATGTTCAATTGCTCTTTTATATAAATCTTTTTCTTATTCACATATGTTTGTCCCTGGATTTGTTTCTCTAGTCTACCCAGACGAACACACTCAGTAAGGTGCCTCTAGGCACAACGGAGAAGCACCTGGAGAGAGGAAAAATTCACCAATCAAGCTTTATTCCCTCTCCTTCTAAGCACTTGATACAAACTTTCCAAGTTTGTCGGGGCTAGCCAAGTGTCTGAAGTGCTGCTTGGGATGCACCATCTCCAGGCATGGTCTCAACCTCCTGCCTCCTACCCTTAGACCAGCGAGCCTCACTCGGGCGGTCTCTGCCTGGGGACAGTGGCGTGTTTGCACCACTCTATTGGGCAGCACTCATGCTTGGTCTCTGAGGATTCATACACTATGCTAAGAGACAAAGCCATGCAGATTCAAGGGGGCTTCCTCACATTAACTTCCTTTATCAAGAACATTTTCAGATACTCTGAAACATTCCTGGCAGATAAATCAGACTCAAGTTCCTATTGCAAGCTCCACATGCTGGACAGAGTCTGGCGCTGTTCGCCCTCTCCTTTCCGTGCTTCTTGCGCCGTGTGATGTTTTGCCCATTGGAATCCTACAACCATGCCCCTTGAGGCTGCACTTCTCTTCAGTCCTTTGAGAAATGTTGAAAGGGCTTTCCCCTGTGGGTTTTTCTAGCTAGAGGGTTTCCCCCCCTTTTCATTTCATTATAATACTTTGTTTTCTGGAGCTGCCCTTTGATGTTTTCTGTTGAGCTTGTCTACCTCATCATTTCTTCCATTCACTTGAACTCCCACTTGTGCTAGGGCATGTTTCTGAGTCTCTTCTGACATCCACTTTTGCCTTTCTTTCTTGTCTTTCAATGACCTTTTGCTGGCTTCATGCATGATGTTCTTGATGTCATTCCATAACTCATCTGGTCTTCTGTCATTAGCGTGCAATGTGTCAAATCTGTTCTTGGATGTTCTCTAAATTCAGGTGGGATAAACTCAAGGCCTTCCTTGGGGTCTCCTGGGTTGCCCCCTGTAAAGATTTACAGCCTCAGAAACACTATGGAGTCACTAGAAGCTGAAATTAGTTGGCTGGTGGTGGATTTGGTATTTTGAGGTTTTGGACCTTTTTATTTTCTTCATCTCCAACCTGAATTGTATATGAGCAACTGAAGGTCCACAGTTGGTGCCTGGCCTTATTTTGGCTGATGACAGAACTTCTCCATCATCTCTTCCCACAGCTGTAGATAGTTTGATTCCTGGGTGTTCCATCTGGTGAAGGTCACATGGAGAGTTACCGTATGATATTGAAAAGGTCTTTGCAAAGGTGAATTTTAAAAGGAGTTCAGTGCTTGTGAGTGATACTCATCGTTTTGATCCAATTGTTATTCAGCGGCAAGTGGACCTCAGAAGTTAGTTTCTGTTCAAGGTTTGAAGAGTCTCTCAGGGCAACAGTCTCAGGGTCCTTCAGTCTCAACCAATCGAGGAAGTCTGTGCCCCACTCCACCCACTGGAATTTGGGACTTTCTTCACATTTTCCCCTCCATCCTTTCTCAACCCCCAAACCAAACTCGTTGCAATTGAGTGGATTCCAACTCCTCTGACATGGTGGGCCCCCTCCTTCACTTGATAACTCGCTACCATTGACTCGATTCCCATTCATGATGACCTTATAGGACGGAGCAGAAGTGCCTCTGCAGATTTCCGAGGCTGTAACTCTTTATGGGTGCAGAGAGCTTCCACTTTCTCCCATGTGACCTTATGGTTAGCAGCCCCAAATATAATGCGCTATGTCCTCAGGCTCCCCTCCTCATCCGATGAGCACCCACTTGTTGTGGTTCTGACGGAAATAGTTGGTAATGGTAGCTGGGCGTCAATGAAGTCTGGTCTCAGGGTAACGGGGTGGAAAGAAGCCCAACACCAGACATATGACAGGCAGTTTCCAGGTTAAGAACATTTGACTTAGAGATAACTCGTACTTGCCCTTCAAACTGGTTCAGTCATGGCCAATGAACTGAGCTAAGAACAGACCCAACGTTTTACAACTTGTAGGTATGGTATGGTACTTGGAATGGGAAAATATATTGGTTGATGTCTGGGAATGGGGGACTCAGAAGAGGCATGGGAACCCTTTCAGAAGCCTGATGTGTGAGACTGGATTATTGGCAGGGCTGTAGCAGAGCAACACATAAAGCTGTGTGACTGGCTGCCATCTTTGAATAGGGCGCCATGTTTGAATGGGGTGGCACCATCTTTGAACAGGGGAGTGCTACTTCAAGACTGTGTTCAAAATCTGGGGGCAAAAGATTGGGTTGCTATGCAACATGTAGGCTGCCCTTCCTTCTTCTGTAAGAGGTGTATGTTTATAACAAGGTTCTGACCAGTCATTTTCCCACTCTGCCTATCTTTCCAGTTCATGATGCAAGCTTCAGTTCCGTTCTGGTGACGCTGCCTCATTCAATGATGGAAGGGGGCAGAACCATTTCTGCAGGCCTGACAAATTCTTAGAGACATCGCAAAGAACAAGTCTTGCTCACATCCAGAGATTTCCTGAACCCTCCCCTCCCCTGTGTGTAAAGTTCAAAAGGAGGCAAAACTACAATGCCTTCACCCAAATATCTTATGTTCTGTGTCTTTTGCCAACCACACAGCTCCCTGTGTGTTAATTTCCCATGCATGCTACATGCAGTGTGTGTGTAGGGTGTTGTTTATATGGACACATTATATGTGGAAAATATGGAAGTCCATGACGGTTATATTTGGGAAAGAGGCATGAAGAGGGCTTCTGAGATACCAGTGAATTTTATTGTGTGGCCTGGATGGATGGTTGTTGTACAGGTGAGGTCATGTTTTGATAGTCCTTTGAGCCACGCCCCTATATTTTTGCATCTTTTTGTATTGTTGCTTTTCATTTACACATGTAAGTTGGGAGACCAGTACAACAGACTTTGATCAATACCAGTAATCTAGAGTCAGCTGTCATCAGTATTTGGTTCAGCTCTTGTCTTGCTGTTCTCTTCTCATGAATCCAGGTACTGGCTCTTTGTGTACTTCATTCGGCATCTCTCAAATGTGAACGGTGTCTTACGTAACCACAAAGCTATTACCCAACCTAACAAAAGGAACAAGAATTACCCGTAGCATATAATGCTCATGCCTATTTGAAATTTTCAAAAACCTCTATAGTTCTCAAGGACATTTGAAAAAAATATTTACACTTAGGGAAAGAAACATAAATGGGCAACAAATCTATGAACCTATTTCTCTGCCTGTTACCAAAAATGCAAATGAAAGCAGCAATTGGATATCATTTGCCACCTTAGATGGTGAGATAGTAAACAAACAAACAAACAAAACACTACCAAAATGAAAAGAGAGCATACTCAAAAGCCCTGCCGGTGAGTCTGACAATTTGGAACCACATTTCTGGAAGGCAATTTAGAAATCTATCTCCACAGACTGCCCAGTAATTCTGCTTCTGAGAGTTTAACCTGGGGAGTGGACCAAACAGGTGTGGAGAGATGGATGAAGATGGGAGTATTGAACCGGTGTTAACAAGAGTGAGCGCTTGGAAACGGTGAAATGCATGTACGTATCCCCCAAGTAATCAATGCATTCAATTTTTGAAAGAAGACCTTGAGAGAATTTAATGCTATGAGGCCAGTTAAAAGGGTGGATTAATATATTTTTATTATGATGGGGTTATTTACAATATGATGTTAGATTAAAAAATGATAGAACAGAGTGCCATTCTATTTTTGCAACTACATCTGCGTGTAAGTAAATGAGTGGTGGTAATGTCTTAAGGATATACTTTAAAGCACTTATGTCTGCTTGGTAACCAGACTAAAAGTTATTCTAATTATTTTTGTCTTTGCTTATAATGTACCACACACAGACCCTAACACTGCCAGGCCTTGAGTCATCGTCACCGTCATTTCTATACTTGAGCCCACTGTTGCAGGCGCTATACCAACCTGTCTCGCTGAGGTCTTCCTCTTTTTGGATGACCCTCGACTTTATCAAGCATGATCCTCTTCTCCAGGGACTGATTCCTTCTGATACCATGACTGAAGTTCTTGAGACAAAGTCTCACCATCATTGCTTCTAAGGAGCTGAGGTAGTTAGTTTATTGTGCCAACCTGGCCGATAAATTCATGTGGGGTTAATTGAAGGGTAGAAAGATAAATGGCTCAGAGAGCCTTGCCTTTTGAGTTCTTAGGTCTCTTGCTTTCTGATGGTCGGACCAGGGTGCCAGCTGCCTTAGCCAGTTCCCTGCTTCAGCTGGCAAGGCTCACTTCCTCCAAGACATCTCCAAGGAGAAGCTGCATGGACCTCTCCCGATGCAGCCCTGGGTGCTGGAGCACCCCTGTGGAGACCCCAGCCAGTGCTGAGATGCTTACACACTCACTGATTTGGCTTTCCTCCTGCAGTTGGCATCGTAGTGTGTGTTTTGTGAGATGGAGGAGGATTTTGTGGATTGGTGTTGGACATATGGGTTAATGTTGCACTTGTGGGCTTGGGCAGCACTGGGTTGGGATGTTTTCTTGATATGCACTTAACCTTTATATAAAACTCTCTCTTTCACATGAGTTTCAGTGTATTGGTTTCTCTAAAGTCCCCAGACTCACACACAGGAGCACTCTAGCTAGCCTTCTTCCAACGTAGGTGTGTTTGTTCTTCTGGCAGTCTGTGGTACTTTCCAGTGTTCTTCACCAACACTCAGTTCTTCTTCAGAGCTCCTTATTCAATGTCCAGCTTTAGTATGCTTATGAGGTGATTGAAAATACTGTGGGTGGGGTCAGGCACACTTCAGTCTTCAAAGTAACATATTTGCATAATTCAACCTAAGTGGACAGACACAAAAAGCAAAAGGACTGAGGGACCATATGACCCTCAGCCTCCAAGACCCGAGACGAAAAGAATTAGAATCTAATTATCAGATGATGCCTGGCTACCTCTACTGATTGCTGGGAAAGGGATTGCAATGGGTTGTGGATACAGTGAGAGAGAAGTGTACAGCAAACCCCAGAACCATTAAAAAAAAAGACAAGGCTTCCTGGTCTGATTGAGAGCCCTTAGTCATTCTGCAAGCCTGGAACTGAACTCAACCCTCTAGCTGACTTTTCAGTCAAACAACGACAGGTCTATGTGGTGAACCACAACACCAGGAGATACTCACTAAAAGGAAGAAAGAAAACAAAACAAAACAAACAAACTCAGCTCATTACTGTTGAGTAGATTCTGATTGACAACGATCCTGTAGAACAGAGAAAAACTGCCCCGTATGACTTTTTTTAAAACAGGAGCATATTTTTCTCTTCTGGGGTGTTGGTGGGTTTGAATGGTGACCTTTTCGTTAACAGGCAAGCACTTAATTACTGTGCCAGGAGGGCACATTTTGCTACCTAGAAAAAGGTTAAAATTTGTTTTAATTGGCCCCAGTTACCCAGTAAGTAAGTAAATAGATAAACTGAAATTCAATCTCAGGCAACCGTGGACCAGACAGAGTCTGTCTTTTTAACCTCATAACTTTATTTATTCTTTCTTAGATTCTGTGTGTTGCCCTGATGATTTTAAAGATACTTGCAATTACCCTATGACTACTTGGCCAACAGTATTAGACCCATCTTTACCGCAACCAGCATGTGGAAACAATTCCACCCTAAGTAGTCTCTCCAATTTGTACAGCAGGCAGCTTCCAAATAACACCCAGGTTTTAGAAACCTTCTCAGGGACCTGGAGACGCAGTACATGATCAGCTCGATCTTGCTGCATTTGTGTTGAGATTAACTGCCTTGTCTTGGGCTATAACACCTCCATACCAATTTGAGATTATTCAAAGAACTGGGAACATGTTCTTCCCAATGAGATGGACAAGGAGAAGTTGCTAAACACAATCGGTCAGGGATATTGGGAACAGTAAGGGAGCTAAAGCAGTGTTCGGTCTTGAGTGAGATAGCGTAGCAGACTCTCAGAATCCAAACGCCGATCACTGGTCATACGGAATGTACTCTGGAACAAGCCTATCCAATGGCTGGATTCAACCAGAGTCTAACAAATCATTAGACACGAAAATACACCATCTGACAAACATGGATGGACTGAAAGATAACTTCTCCTGCCTCCACTTTCTTCACCAATTAATCTCTACCATTCCTCACTTCTCCTGCTTCTGCCCCTTAGTACACACACACACACACACACACACACACACACACACATACACACACACACACACAGTGATTCATTTGACATATTATTACATATCATTTATTACATAAAAATTAAACATATCAAATAATCATAGTTAATATCAATTAAAATTAAATATATTAATTCGTTAATACATCTTTAGTGAACAGCACTAAGAATTATAATATTGTAAATTGAGAAGAGATTTAGCTCTCATCTTCGTTAAACGCTTGCCTGTTACAAATGACGAACCGGAGGTTCAGAACTTATGGTTGACTTCTTTGGGATAAGCATTGGGGTGCTAACGGTGACCAGACGCCCCGCTTTGGGCAGGACAGTCCCGGTTTTTAACAATTTTCCCATGTCCCGCAGCATTTTTGAAAAGTCCTGATTTTTGGAAAGAATGCACTTCAAGCTAGGGTATATGGTTTTCGGCTGCCGTGTGGCTATTTCACCAGGATATGAGTTTTATCAATGGTGTCCGCTTTACCAATGTTAAAAATCTGGTCACCTTAATAGGAGACTGCTCTCCTACAATATTTACAGCCTCAGAAACTCTTTATAAGTCGATTCCAAAGAGTTGGCATTGACTTGATGGCAGCAGGTGATTGTGACCCCAGGTGAGACCTCAAGGGCTTGCATTCCATGTTTATGTTTGTCTAGCAGATTCCATTGCTGGTTTCAGAGCAGAATGAGATTAGCTACGCCGGAGCCTATTATTAATTGGGCAAGAATAAGCCCACTTGAACGGAATTAACCCCCAAGGCCAATGTTATTAATTCAGTTCCCCAATATCATGGTGGTCTGCTGTAGCACACTCTGCAAACTAGGCTCACCATGTTGGCTTTCATCTTCCTGCAGTTCAGAGACAGGCCCTGATGTTTCTAGGGTAGTGTGATGTCTGGGGACTACAGTTAAGCCATTCTTAACTCCTCCAGCCCACATCGATCTTTCCCTTCTCTCAAATTCCAGCACTTATCGTCTGAACCCGACGATTTAGAACTTAATTATGTTCTATGCTGTGCTGCTCCTTAATTGTTTGATGTAGGATAATCTTGTCTTGCAATGAGGCGGTAAGAACGTTCAAGTTAGAGGCTCTGTATTCTGTCCATTTCTTCTTGCATTTATGCAGCTCTCCGCAGCTGTACTGAACAATGCTCTCTACCCACCTGTATGCTCGGGGCACAAAGAAGAACATGACATCTCACCTGCTGTCAAGCAGCTCATTGCTCTCAGCTGCTATCAAGCCGGTCCTTAACTCATGGTGATGCAGCTGCCATCAAGCCGGTCCTTAACTCATGGTGATGCCAGGCACAACGGGGCAAAATGCTACCAGTCTTGCACCAGCCCCACGACTGGGCAGGAACTGGGCTGTTACCATTGGTAGGCTTATTTTTGGAAGAAGGCTAGTTTCTTCCATCCCAGTCTGCAGGCTCTGCTGAAACTGGTTCAACATCATGGCAAGGCGCAGCCTCTTCTGGCAGAGGACTTGTCCATTGGTGGGCAGGAAAGTGGGCCTCCTGCATGTAAGAGAAGGATGCTACCTTAGAACCACCACTGACCCCGCTAAGAAACTCGGCATCGGCAGAACCTTTGCGTTGGTCCTGGAGACTTCATCTCCCTCCAAGCCCTGTGAACGAGCTGGACCGAGGAAGGGAGCGGGTTATGCTGCCATAGCAGAGCCTTGGCGTTGATTCGAACTGCTGACTTTTAGGTTCGTGGAGGAATCCTGGTAGCGTTGTGAGTTACATGTTTGGCTGCTAACCACTAGTTCAGCAGTTCCAAACCACCAGCCGCTCCTCGGGAGAAAGATGCGGCTTTCTACTCCCTAAAGAGTTCATTCTCAGAATCCCACGGGCGCACTTGCACCCTGTCCCATAGTGTTGCTATGTATCAGAATGGACTCAGTGGTAGGGAGGTCTTGTTTTTTGGGTTGTTTCTCTTTGGTGAGCACAAACCCTTTGCAGTGGGGAATTTTCCCATTGGTAGGTGAGGTGATGAAAATCCTAAGCCAAAAGATCAAAACCCAAAACAAATCTAATCCACTTTACCACCAAGTCAATTCCAACCCATACCGACCTCATGCAGGGTTTCCAAGACTGTAAATCGTTGTGGGAACAGACAGCCTCATCTCCTCCACTCCACATCTCTCAGCAGAAAACTATTAGGTTTGAGCTGATGACCTGAGCTTAGCAGTCCAATACTTACCCACGAGCGCCACCAGGGCATGACAGATGGTTGCCAGCACGATAAAATTTGGCACTGCTTCAGCACCTTAGCCAGGCTCAGCATTCCACCAGGCTTGCAGCCAAAGTCTGGGCCAGAACAAGGTAACAGGCTCACTCAGCAGGGATACAGGCCAAGTCCTTCCTGGGGGAGGCTGCCCTTCCAGCCACTGTCCTTGGGTGCCTCTTAGTCACGTTCAACTCATACTGACCTCTTGAATCAGATGTGCCCATAGGGTTTCCTAGGCTGAAATCTTGATGGGAGATTGCCGCATCTTCTCCCTTGAGGTGGTTGGTGGTTTCAAACCACTGACCTTGCAGCTTGCAGTCAAGGCTTATGGGGGCCACCACCAGGGCTCCTTGTGCCAGGGAACATCCCCGGTGGAAGGGGGTTCTTGCTGCAGGCAGGAGGAGACTGTTCTCCATGCCCCCCAAACTCCCAGACTGGAGGGACTGTGGAAGTCAGCCTCCCATGGATCTTTCCAGCTTTGGGGAGCGAGAGCCCACCCAACACTGCCTGTGGGATCCCCTGAACCACCTCCTGGGCAGCTTTAGGGGCAGCTTGTTAACACCTGCTCTTGCCTGTGGCAAATTGTTGTCTGGCTCCCTCCCTCCCTTGTGTTCCAGGGTTGCCAGTCAGGCGCTTGCTGCCACAGGGCTGTTGGCAGGGAGCTTGGCTTCCGTGAGTCACGGACTGACTGAGGGACATCCCTGCCCCTCAGAAATGAGTGAAACCGCAGTGTGTGCGTGCTTCTCTCTGCAGCTTGCTTCCCCATCTCTTCTCTGACCACTAAATTGCTCAGAGGGGAGCTCAATGGGCCCGGTAGACATTTTACTTCTCTTCTTCCCTCTGTGGGGGTTTGGCTGCCGCGTCCTCCCAGCCAGCTGTGCCATTCGGGGAGGGACTCTGGTGGGTAGCAGGTGGGCAAGGAGGACTTTCCCAGTGTGAGGCAAAAGGGATTTCTCATTTGCCTTTGCCACCATCCCACTGAATGCTATCTCTACATGCCATGCATCCCAGCATGCCCGTGATCAGCAGGCCGCGGCGCGGGTGAGTGGCTGGCAGGTGGGAGGGGCGTGGTGGCTGCTGACCACAAGATCAGTAGTTCAAACCCACCCAACAACTGCACAGGAGAAAGATGGAGCTATAAAGATTCACAGCCTTAGAAGCTCAGAGGGCCAGGTCCGCTCTGCCTTATAGGGTTGCTACGAGTTGGAATTGACTCGATGGCACTGCGAGTGAGGGGGCCTTGTGACCTTGAATCTTCCTTGTCACATGTGCACGAGACTGGGAGAATGCTTATCCCTGAAACTCTTGTCTCACCCATAAAGGTTAAGCAGCAGGAATCTGGTGTGGATGGTGTGAGCTGCCATCTGGTTGCCTGGACTCATGCACAATGGGGTGGGGCAGCTTTGACCCATCGAATTTTTCTCAGCTGCCTTTTGGAAGCAGATCGCCAGGGCTTCTTCCTCATCATTCTGAGCCTGGAGGCTCTCCTGAAATCTGCTCAGTATCAGAGCAACGCACAAGCCTCAGTGACAGACAGGCGGTGAGTGCTCACGAGATGTGCTGATCTGGGATGGAACCGGGTTTCTTGCATGGAAGATGAGCATTCTAGAGTTACTGAACTGTCAATACTTCACACATGTCGGCAGAGTCTGGAAAGGAAGGAAGGAAGGAAGGAAGGAAGGAAGGAAGAAGAGAGATGCGAGATAAGGGACCCAGCTCATAAAGCAGGAGCAATTATTTTAGATTTCAATATCTTTATATAACTACTGAAATGCTTATCTTGAAGTATGAAATCACATCCAAACAAAGAGTAGGCCATTAGATCCATTAATAATTCAGTCCATCCTGGGATAATTTGTCTATGCATTGGAAATTTGGATTAATTGCCTTTGTGCCCAAGCAGACTGAAATGACTCACTATTTTGATCTTCTATAGATGTTGCTTTGGGCTTAAGTGACACTGGGGGGAGGGTTTGGGGCCCTATCCATTCTCAGAAATAAACTTTCGGTCTCAGCTATCGGGAAGGAAAGCCTGGGAGGTGGCTCAGGCTGCTCAGCACTAGTTCTGCCGGTGCCAGGTATAGGGAGAGATGTGCGGTCCATCCCTGACTTGGGTTTGAAAACCAGGCCTGTGCAAACTTAATAGCTGCTGACCCGGTACCCTTGGGTGTGACCCTCTTATGGCCACTCCTTTCTGACTCGCCAAGGGAGTGCTGAAAGAACTCTTGCCCTCCATGTGGGCCACTGGAGCAGCCTTCTAGCCCATGCAGCCAGGCCCGGGCACCACCCAACTGTCACTGGGGGCTTGTGTGTTGTTCTCCTGCTGAGCAGGTGCCAGTAGGATTTCTAGCCCAGGGGTCAGCCAACTTTTGAGAAAGAAGAGCCAATCCTGTGCCTGTCGAATAATTGAAAAATGACTCCAGAGCCATCAATATGTTTGTATAAATGAAACCACCATCATCTGAAGAATAGCCTTTAACAATCGTTCCTTTTACCCCAGAGCCACGCATATGTACAGAAAGAGCCGCTGACGGCACGGCTGCCGCAGTTGGCCATGGCTAGTCTAGACTAAGAGAGACGAAGAAGAAATACCTGGCCCTCAACTGTTGCTCACTGACAGTGCAGGACTGGCACCCTGCATGGGCACAGGGCCACCTTGAGTTGGGGACTTTGTGATAGACTCGCCATCTGCCTTTTCCTGAGACCCTGTTGCCTACTGCCCCAGGGCTCAGACTGGCCTGTCTCCTGTAGACTTGTCCAGCATCGTTCAACTCCTTTGGGCAGGTTTCTGCATCTTCTTTTAGCCTGGTTGGTTTCTACTCACCCAAACGTTGCCACATGGCCACTGAGGGATAAGAGCCCTTGCTGCTTCTTCTGCTTCTTCTTCTTCTTCTTCTTCTTCTTCTTCTTCTTCTTCTTCTTCTTCTTCTTCTTCTTCTTCTCTTCCTAAGATCTTGCCTCCTCCTGCAGTACTCATGTCTCCCAGGCGAGCAATGACAAGACCCCAACCCACCTGGGTGAATCCCTGGGGACCAATCTGCCCTAGGTGGCCAGCCCTGATGGTGGCCTGGGTGTCTAACATGGCTCTCTTCAACCTTCCAGGGCTCAGCTCAGCCACTTCCTGCCCAGGTGACAGCCCAGAGTATGGGCACTACCTTTAGGAAGAAGAAGGTCATAAGAAAAGGAGGCTCTCCTGAAAGGCACGGGGTTGTGACGGACGCCCCTGAAGAAGACGACAACAGGTAGAGGCAGACCTCAGAGAGACTGTGATTCCAGGTCGCTGCCCTCCCGTGGATATTGCAGCAAAGCAAGTCACACAGATGCTTTTGTTTCCCATCACTGCCTATGAACGTGATGTTTACCCAAGGCTGTAGTCTATTATAAGAGCCCTGTTGGTATAGTGGGTTACACATTGCGCTGTTAGCCACAAGGTCAACAGTTCAAAGCCACCAGGCTTTGCTCTGAGGGAATAGGATGAGGCTTTCGGCTCCCATAAAGAGTTACAGTCTCAGAAACCCATGGAGACAGTTCTACCCTGTCCTATTGGGTCGCCATGAGTCAGCACGGATGTCTTGGCAGGAGTTTGATTTGAGTAGCCGAGAAATCAGAGGTGGTCTACTGCTAAAAATTTCAAGTATCAGAAACCCAAAGGGGCAGTTCTGCCCTGCCCTGCAGGGTTGCTATGAGTCGGAGTAGATTTGATGGCAGTGAGTTTTGGCGTGAGTTTGGGTTGTCTGTGAAGTGTAAGGTAGCACGCTGAAAAAGTGTGAAATCTCGTGAGAACTCCCAACATGGGACACAGAGACACAAGGCGACCACATGCTGTTGGAGAGATGGCGCCCGCTGATGCCCCTTGGCCCAAGGTTGCCATCAACTCTTAGTTTGTAAAAAAACAACAACAACACGGAATCCACCAAGTGCCAGAAAGTGAGACACAGTTAAATGAGGGTGGCCTGAACTGGGGGTACATGGCCATCAGATCTTTCTTGGGTGCAAGTGCAGACACATTGGGGCAGGGGGAGGGGGGATGGGAAGGGGGTGGCGGCCACCCATGGCCCAGAGGTGGATTCCCCAGGTAGTTGGGGTCAGTTTCAAGTTCAAGTTCAAGTTCCTGGGGGTGGGGTGGGGTGGGATGGGGCGGTTGCCTGGGGAGTTGGTTGGTTTCTGGTTTCAGTGGTGCCGCCCCTGCTGGCCCGGCCCCGTCGTTTGCCTGCCCAGGATGACACTGAGGCACCTTTAAGTGTCCCATCCCCTTCCTGCTCAGCCCAGGTCACCCCTTTAGCCTTTTTGCCCTGAGATTTATTATTTTACAGCAGCGGTGTTGAATTGCATTTGAAATCAATTAGCACAGGTGCTCAAAGATGAATGCTCAGGCGCTGAAGAAAGGTGAGGAAAACATACCATTTAAATAGAAATCAATTTTCCTTTCATGTATTTCTTCCTTGCTGCTGCCCCCAAATTAATAGTTTTTAGATATTTGTGTGTAAAGGGGAGGCTTCTTGCACATAAACCATTTTGCTGTCTCCTCCTCCTCTCCAGTTGTAAGGTGTAGCCCCCAGCATGGTGTCTTCACAGTGATGCTTAATCCCACGGGGGAGGCGGGGCGGGCGTGATCATTAGGATGCCCCCTGAGGCAGGGAAGCTGAGTCAGCAGGTCCTCTGGGCTCCCAGTGTTTTATCAATGGCAGTGAGGGCCGTTCTCAACACATCAGACACAGGGCTGCAGACAGTGATGTCTCACAACTGGCCCAGCTCAGACTCCACCTGCCTCTTGATCAGTCCTGTGCCAGGGCGATTCAAATCACCAGGAGGCCACCAGAGAGGGAGGCAAAGTGGGAAATAGATGGCCTGAGGTTGCCCCATGCTGGTGGTTTCTAAGTCCCAGTGACCCCGAGTGAGTTGGGGTGGACTGTGCTGCCTCAGGTGGGTGGTTTGGGGCAAGTAGGTTGTCATGTCCCAGCGTCCTCTGATGAACTCCTACTGTTTGGGTAGCAGAAAGTGCAGTTTGTAGCAGGCACCTTGGTGGTGTAGTAGGTTATGCGTGGGACTGCTAACCGGAAGGCCAGCAGTTCAAACCTGCTTAGCAGCTCAGCAGGAGAAAGATGAGGCTAGGAAATTCTGACGGAACAGCAGTGGGTTTTCTTTGCAGTTTGTACAACACGGAGACCCTGCAGAGGAAAGAGGTTCTGAGGAGATGGGAATCTTCTTACAGGAGCCTGCTCAGGAAGCTCCCCTCACCTCCCCCCACCCCCCGAGGGTACTGGTGCTCTCACTGCATCCTAAACCCTCTGCTAACACACCAACCCCGACCCCATGCTGCCATCATGCCTCTTTTTACAGAGGGGGAAACTGAGGCATGGAACCATTAAGAAGGTTAAGTCACTCTGTCCAAGGCCATACCATTTGAATCCAGAAAACCTGAGTCTGGGCCCTTTTTCATTTTTCTCAGACAAATATACCTAAGACTGTGATGACTAGTGAGTTAGTCCGAGTTAACCAGAGAAACAAATCCGGGGAGACTTGTATGTGTATCAGAAAGAGCTTTATATCAAAGAGTAATTGTATATTCAGGAAACATCCCAGCCCAGTCTAGATCACGTCCATAAGTCCAATATTAGCCCACATGTCCAATACCAGTCTGTAAATTCCTCTTCAGACTCATGCAACACATGCAATGATGCGGAGTGCAGGAAGATCACAGGCCAGTGGGCACAAAGTTTTGTGGATCCAGTGGTGGTGGAAGCATCTAAGCGCTGGTGTGGGCCTCCATGTGGCTGCTCCAGCTCCAAGGCTCTAACTGCCATCAGCATAGCTCCATGTAGCTTGTCAACAGGAATGACTTGCAGGAGCGAATGTATCTAGCCTCCAGTGGGCTATTTATCTCCTTCATGCCTCCAGATGAGGTCATCAAGCTACAACTTGATTGACAGGCTAGACTCCACCCCTTCGCAAATTGACAGATCGTGTAACTGCCACAGCTAGGTTACATGGTCAGAATATATTTAACTTTAGAGAACATTGCATAACTGGTTTTTCCAAAGTGGCTATATCTGTTTGCCTGCCATTAAATATGAATGCCCCTTTGCTCCACACCATTACCAACACTTGCTATGGTTGGTCTTTTTAATTTTAGCCACACAAAGTTCTGTTCTGATCTGTTAGGCCATGCCTGTAGAGGACAGGAGGGCCATGAATGCATTGCAATCCATTGGACACCTGGATTATGCTACTTTTGTCCAGGGTCAATCTTGTAAAGCACAGGTGTCCCAGTGGCCCTTGAGCTCTATGTATCCTGGTCAGTTTCACCTGAAGGAGGCGAGGAACTGATTCAATCTTCACCACCCACCCATAGGCCTTTTCCAAATTCAGGAGCTCTGCCAGTTGGATCTCCCAGGCCGTATCCCAGCCAGTGCCTCCTAGCTCCCTGAGGAGACTCCTGTAATGGAGAGAGGCTGCCTTCGGTCCCAGGATGCTTCTCTTCCCATCTGCGCCAACCCCTTAATTTTATGCTCCATCCACAAGGGATGGAGGCGGGAGAAGCTGAATGAGTGCCCGCTGCCTCTGAAACAAGGCTGGGCAACGCTGGCATTCGGTGCTGGGAGTGGGGCTAGTAGGAGAGAAATAGATGTCCCTGAAAGTGTGATTGCAAAGCTCCCACAGAAACAAAAAGAAGCCTGGGACATCTGCAGCAGGCCGGCCTTTCCCTTGCCCTTCCAGCTTTTTAGAGGAAAGTCAGGAATTGAAGCTCAGGACCGTGGCACCCAGTACAGCCCCTCGTGGTGTCCCACCCCATCCCTGGGGACCTCCTCCTGTACCGGACCATGCAGAATCCTGCACCAGGCTCATTGTCCAGTTGAATCACACTCAGATCTGTGGTAGATATAGTTGTAAAGTGCTTCCACGTAAGATTCCTTTGGTTCTATGAAGATTAAGCAACGTTATTTTGGAAAGCATCTCTGTATTGAATGGCATCATTAGGAAGTGAGCCACAGTCCTCCACGATTTGCCTCCTTCGTTTCCTTGCACACAGAGCAAGGAAGGATGAGACCGTCTGCTCTCATAGAGCTGGGCAGCTTCAGAAACCCACAGGAGCAGTTTGACTCCCTCCTCCGGGTTGCTCTGGTCAGAGTAGGCGTGATGGCAGTGAGTTGGATCTGGGTTTTTTTCTTTCCTTACACCCTTCATTCTCAAACAGTTATTGGTGTAAGTTTGCAAATTATACACAACAAATTGATAAGTAAGCAAAAGTAAGCATGTGCTTACCTTGTTCTTTGGGTCATCCGGGACACCATCCATATTGGATTAAGGGCTCACCCTGCTCCAATATGACCTCACCTTAACTAATAACATCTGCGAAGATCCTATTTATAAACAAGGTCATGCCATGAGGTTCCAGGAAGGACATGAATTTGGGGTACACTCTCCAACCCAAAGAATCTTGGTGGTGCTGTAGGCTGAGCACTGGGCTGCTAACCTGGAAGTCGAGAATTTTCTCTATATTCCTAAACTCCTTGGGCATGATCACCAGAGGCCCACTTAATGTGAGGGTCTGGAAAACCCAACCATCTCCCCAGGCCCAACAAAAATTGTTAACAATGCCATTTTTCTTTTATTTATTTACACCCATCCAAAGAAGGGGAGGAAGCCTGTGCTGTTATTGTACACCACCCAGTCAAGTCTGATGCAGAGTGACAGAATAGAAGAATCCCACTGCCCCATAAGTTTGTCACACGGAAGAAAGATGAGGCTTTTGCCCCTGTATAGATTTACAGCCTCAAAACACCTCAGGGGGTAGTGCTACCCTGCCTATAGAGTCCCCATGAGTCATTATCGCCTTGATGGCAGCAAGTTTTAAGGATGGTGCAGTGCTTCAGGTCTTGTCTCCCCTGAAGCTGTTGGGTGGGTTGAAACTACTGACCTTTAGGCTAGCTGCCAAGCACTGAACTGTTCCCCAGTAGGGCTCCTTAAATAGCCTGCAGGAAGTACAACTATCACAATGAGAAACAAATCATCAGCTCCATGAAAATGCTTTGTAGTCAGAGATCAAGTGCAAGGGTTTCCACTGCCCAAATCACAGATCAGAATTCTTACAACACCCTCCACTGAGGTTCGATTTGTATTTGTCCTTTTGAAAACAGAAGGCTTGGTCATCAAGTTCAAGATCATGGTTTTGACACCGTCTGATAATTTTGCAAAATGTTCTCACTGATAAGACTGGTACCTGGGATTGCTGTATTAATATTATTTCTTACCATTGCATGCAAATCTCAAGATTACAATATCTCGATATTAAAAGTTTGCTTTAAACAAAAAAGAATCACAGGTTGAAGAGCATCACAGAGAGTCAGGACATGTGATTCTAGAGAGCTATGATCAACCATGGATTTGATCTTAGCTAACATTGCATTGGGTAAATCTGTGGTCCAGGACCATGTTAAAGTGTTCAAAAGCAAGGATGTTACTCTGAGAATTAAGGTGCCCCTGACTCAAGCCATGGTATTTCCAATTGCTTCATATGCCCGTGCAAGAAGGACATTGAATAGGGACGACTGAAGAAGAACCAATGTACTTGAAGTACGGCGCTGGTGAATAATATTGAAGGTACCATGAACCACCAAAGGAACAAATAGGTCCAACTTGGAAGAAGAATGGCCAGAATGCTCCTTAGAAGCAAGGATGGTGAGGCTTGGTTGCATGTACTTTGGACATGTGGTTAAGAGAGACCATGAAGGACATCATGCTTGGTAAAGTAGCAGGGCAGTGAAAAAGAGGAAGACCTTTGACCAGAGGGACTGACAGCGGCTGCGTCAATGGGCTTCATTATAAGAACAATTGTAAGAAAGGCCCAGCACTGGGCGGTGTTTCCCTCTGTTACACATAAAGGTGCTGGGAGTGGGATGTACTCAGTGGCACTGAACACAAACCACAATGTAGCCAAGGAGCTTCGTGGTGGAGTTCTCAGTCTGCATACCACCCTCCTGGCTCACCGAGGGTCTTCTCGCCCGCGGGGACCCTCTGCTTCCCCCACAGCACGTCCTCTTCTAGCAGTTGGTCCCTGCTAACGATGTGGCTGGTCACGGAGCTCTAGTGGCATAGTGGGCTGGCTACCCAACTGCTAACTACAAGCTCAGTGGTTTGAACTTGCCAGTCACTCTGTGGAAGAAAAGTGGGGCTGTCTGCATCTGCAAAGATTTTTTCTTCTTTTTTAATCTCACTTGGACTCTGCCCATAGTATTACTATGAATCCGAATGAACTTGTTGGCAGCGAGTTTGTTTTGATGTTCCTGGTGTGTCCAAAGCCCGCAAGGCAGAGCCAATGTTCCATGGTGATTCGTTAAGATTTTCATCGTCTGACTTTTAGGGGTGGATCCACAGTTTTCTTTCTAGTCTCTATAAGTCTGAAAGCTCCGCTGAGACTTGGCAACAGTGAGGGATCCCCCTGGTCTTTGAAACACTGGTGGCTGAGACTCTAGCCTCACAGCAGTGTGAGAGGCACCACGGAGAGAGCAGAGTGGCAGACAGGCACCATGAATGCCTTGCACATAAGTGGAGTATTTGTCGTTGGCAACTTTTATATCCAGTGATTCTGAAAGCTAAGAAGGAGCTCAAGTCCCAAGTGTCTGGGAGTGAAGTCTTACACGGAGAAGCCCTGGAAACCATTGGGAGTGGTTAAAACCATTGGGAGCAGTTCTCAACGTAGGCTGCGTTTAAGCATCACCCAGGGACTTCTAGCAAGTAGAGGCGCCTGGCTCTCTCTGACAGCTCTTCTGATACGCCGGGTCTGAAGTCTGGCCCGGGCAATAGCATTCCTCGTCCAGATGATTTGAATATGAAGCCAAGGTGTACAGAACCTGCGGTAGACAGCGGGGCCTTCTGCCTGCTCAGCCTTGCTTATGAACACAAGTGAGACTGAGCCTCAGGAGCCTTCTCCATCTGCAGGTGGGACACGGGACGGACAGTCCACTTTGCCTCCCTAAGGCTCAATGATTCCAGGTTCCTGATGCCCTCCCCTCTTCTGACCCAGCAGCTGCCCTATTGGCATTTCCAACTGAAGACAAAGAATTCCACAGTGGGCACGAAAGACTTTGGCAGGCCTCCGCCGACACGGTTAGAATCAGACAAGAACTCAGCCCTTTGCCGGGCACGGGAGGAAAGACGCTGACATTCCGGCTGTAGGAAGCTGCTCCTTTCAGAGGAGGATGGGAATCGGTGCCTGTTTCCTGATTCACTGTGCTGCTCTGCTCTGTCCTTGGAGATTATGCCAGGTGCCTCCAATTCTCTCCTTTCCATCCTGCTGCCGTCTCGAGGTGTGGCTGACTTGGTTCTGACCCACAGGGACCCTGTGTACAGCAGAACGAAACACCGCTGGTTCCTGTACCATCCTCACGATCATCTGCGCCCCGTTGTTGCAGCCGCTGTGTCACTTCCTTTCGTGGAAGATCTTCTTTGTCGCTGCCTGTGTTATTCTGGGTAGACTAGAAAAACAAATCCAGGGAGACTCATCGATGTCTAAGAAAGAACTTTATATCAAACAGTAATTATATATTAAGAAAACATCCCAGTCCAGTCCAGATCAAGTCCATAAGTTTGATATTAGCCCATAAGTCTGATATTAGCCCATGAATTTCTCTTCAGACTCATACAGCACCGGCAATGATGCCGAATGCAGGAAGATCACAGGCCTGTGGGTGGAAAGTCTTTTGGATCCAGTGGTGGCGGAACCATCTCCAGGGCTCTGGCTGCAATCAGCATGACCCTATGTGGTTTGTCAACAGGAAAGGGAAGCAGAGAGAGTGTGTGTGTGTTCTCCTCCTGGTGGGTGTTACCTTGTGACCTGATTGACAGGCTAGACTCCACCCCTACATTCTATTTATCCAGCTGACATGAAATGATGTCACTTGACCAAGCATGATGTCCTTTTCCAAGGACTGGTCTCTGCTGAAGCTTCCCTTTCTACCTGGTGGTTGTTTTGAGGTGCCATCGAGTTGGCTTTACTTATAATTGAACAAAACACTGCTCGGACCTGCATCATTGTTGCTATGCTTGAACCCATTGCTGCAGCTGCTGTATCAAGCCATCGTATCCAAGGGCTTCCTCTTCACCTTCCTTCCACTTTACCAAGGGCCACTCACCGCCTTTGCGTCTCTGGAGCACTCTGCTTGAACTTCTCCCAAGACAGATTTGTTCTTCTGGCATCCATGGTCCTTTCAATAGCCTTCCCCCAGCACCATCATTCAAACGCATCCGCTCCAGATGGATCTGAAGATGAGCCTCCTGTTGCTTTATTTATTCATAGCCTTTCATTATGCAAAATTCAAGTTTATCCAAATGCAGCACGCGCAGCATACGGAATTCCCAGGTGCCCAGCTCCAGTAGCGATCAACCTCCCGCCTTCCCGGCCCTGAGTTGTTTTTATTTTATATTTTAATCATTTTATTAGGGGCTCATACAACTCATCACAATCCATACATACATCACTTGTGTGAAGCACATTTGTACATTCGTTGCCCTCATCATTCTCAAAACATTTGCTCTCCACTTAAGCCCCTGGCATCAGCAACTCATTTTCCCCCTCCCTCCTTTCTCCCCACTCCTTCATGAACCCGTGATAATTTATAAATTATTATTTTGTCATATCTTACACTGCCCAACGTCTCCCTTCACTCACTTTTCTTTTGTTTTGTTTGTTTGTTTTTTTATTTTGTTTTTAAGTAAACCTCGGACATCTTATTATTTTGACCGTAAATACTTGCGTGTGCATCTCTTAAAGAGGTAGACTTGTTTGAAAGCACAAAAGGTTAGTGGTTCGTACCTGTTTGGTAGCTAGCACAGGGACTGGGGTGTTCATTGTGCGTGTTCACAGGTTCGAGCTTTCAGCCAGGAAGGGGTGGTACACCTATGTGGCCCTTACACCTGGATTGGCCCATCTGAGTCAGGTGTATTCAATTCAATTCAGCCAATGAGGTTGACCGGGATCGTTGACCACACCTCCCAGTGGAGGACCTGAAAAGTCAGAATCCAAAGCCTGGTGGCCCCTTCTGCTTCTTGGGAGCCGTGCAGCGGTCTCCTCTGGCTTCAGGACTCCCCGTGCGTGCATGTGAGGTGAAGGGCGCTGAGGGTGTCTGTGTAACCTGAAACTTCTTCTGTCTTTCATAAAACTCGCTTGGATCACAGGCTTCGTCGTGAATTCTTTCTCGCGAGAAGCCAAGGACCAAGGTCTTTCTAACATAACTACCAGCTGTTCCGTGGGAGCAAAGTGTGGCAGTTTGCTTCTGTAAAGACTGCAGCCTTGGAACCTGGTAGGAGGAGGTCTCCGACTTATGCTGTCACCGTGACTCCGAATGGACATGACAGCAATGGGTTTTGATGGGATTTCATTAGAAAGAATTATTACACCTGAAATATGGGTAAAATTTCCTTAAGATCACCAACTATCCATTCAGTGTTAAATTTCCTTGATTTTCTTGCTTTCACATACATTATAGTTTGTATTTGTTCTATGCTTACGTATTTTCCCCAATTCTTAATGGTTCATAGATTTCAGAGATTAGTTTAAGGCTTCTGTGGGATACAGAAAAGTTATTCCCCAGGTTGTCCCCCCATAAAATATGCCAAACCGTAGATGCTGCTTGCTAACATATGCTCAATGACTATACACTTGGAGGTCAACTGCCTAAAGGTTCTCTTCCTGAGGGTTATAAGCTGTCTAGAGCAATCAGACCCCATTGTCTGTGTCTGTCTTACCCTAGGTGGGGCCCTCTCCCTGCTGATAAAGATAGTGGGTTATTCCCCTGAAGGTGAGCCTGCAGACAAGGTCAAGCCAACTCAAGGAGGATCAAGGTTAGGCTGCTGTCTTGACTTTTGAATCCGCCCATCTTGTCACATGTGTACCCCTAGCGTCTCCCCCTCCTATTGCATGTATGCCTGTGGTACAACCCCTTCCTGTTACACACGTGATTACCTATAATTAGGGGGCTTGCTTGCCTTATTTTGTCTGATGTCTCTTTAATTTTACCCCTCAATTACACAACCACCCCTTGGATCAATTCGATTGTGGGGGCTGGTACCCCACAGGTTTCCTCAAAAGTTGTATAGGAAATACAGAGAGTCCCCGTGTGCTCCTTCCTCCCTGCTTACATCCTTTTACTACAAATGCCTCTCTCCTCGCTTTTTCCAGGAATTCGGTGTTGGTGATTGAAAACTGTCCTTGCGGTGTTATTGTTCAGTGCTGTGGAATTGAATCGGATCATAGTGACCCCATGGGGCACAGCAGAACTGCCTGTAGGGTGTCCTTAAGCTGTCATCTTTAGGAGAGCAGGTCACTACGTCTTTCTCCTGGAGTCACAGGATGGTCTGAACCACCAGCCTCCAAGTCATGAGCCAAAGGCAACCTTTGCACCACCAGAGCCCCTTAGTCCTCTGAAGGAGTGGTTCCAAGTTCATGCCAATCTCTTGGGATCTTGTCAAACCAAATTCCAAACCCATTGCCATCCAGTTAATTCTGATTCATCATGGCTCTATAGGACAAGCTAGAACTGCCCCTGTGGATTTCAGAGACCGTCACTCTTTATGAGAGTAGAAAGCCTTATCTTTCTCCCTCAGAGTGGCTGGTGGTTTTGAACTGCTGACTTTCTGGTTAGCAGCCTAACACATAACCCACTATGCCATCGGGGCTTGTTAGAAATGGAAAAATATCAGACCCCACCCCAGACCTACTGAATCAGAATTGCCTGGCCCTCAAAGCCCTCCAGGTGAGTTTTGTGTAGCTCAAGTTTGACGGTGTCAATGACTGCAGCCCCTGGTGTCCTCGGGCAGGTTCCCCTCGTCGTTGAAGCTAAATCTGTTTCAGTAGTTAACTTCCCATGACTTCATCTGGTCATGGGTTAATGTTTTTGCCAAGAGTATATCATAGCAGAGGACAGTTGACCCTCTGCTTGGAGCCCATTGTATTAGCGTCATCACGGCCGCTGCCGTGGTTGAAAACAGAACAGTCAACATTTGAGAATGAGAGAGCACAATACTTGCCTAACATCATGCCTTTTTTCTAACCATTGTTTATAGTGTAGTTATGTACTACTCCCTTAATTGTCACTTGAAATTAAACTTTCACGGGTGGCACACATGAGTCAAGAGCTCTGGGAAACTAATGTCTAGTGGCTTCTAAGAGATTCTCCCTCACCTGCTCAGGGTACTGCTTCCCTGTTGGGATGATTTTTAGGGAAACTGGAAGTGAAACCTCCCTAACCCCCCCCCCCCCAGAAGCCCACCAGAATGCTGGAATTCCAACGCTGAGACTGATTTCTTTGTGGCTAAGGTTTGGTTTCCCAGTTAATCAGATGTCAGGTGGAAATGTTACTGAGGGTAACCTGTTGACCCGTCTTCAGACACTAGGTTCTCATTGGCGATAGTCATTTCCGATTGATGACGTGCTTAGTCAAAGGGAGGGTCAGAGTAAAACAGGGAGGACCCTCTCGAGATGGGTTGACACAGTGGCTGAAACAATGGTCACCAGCATACCGACTGTTGTGAAGATGGAGCAGGACCAGGTCACGTGTGGTTCTGTTATATATGGGGCCACTGTGAGCTGGAGCTTTCAAGATGAATTCCAAGTCAATGGAAAGAAAACGAAGGTCTTCACAACCGGACCAATAGGCAACATCATGAGAAACAGAGACATTATTGAAGCTGTCCAGGATTTCATCTTGCTTGGGTCCACAGCCGACGCTTATGGAAATCAAAGGACACATGGCATTGAGTAAATCTACATCACAAGACCCCTTCGAAAGTGTTGGCGGGGAAAGGATGTTGCTTTGGGACTAAGGTCCACCTGCCCCGAGCCATGGTATTTTCAGTCGCCTCACAGGCATGTGACCGTTGGCCATCGAATAAGGAAGACTGAAGAAAATCAATCCACTGGAGTGATGGTGCTGGGGAAGACTATTGAAAATACCTGGGCTGCCTGCCCTGTAGGGTCCCGATGAGTAAGATTCACTCCATCGCAGTGAGTTCGTTTTCGCTTTGTTTTGTTTGGGGCGCTTAACAATAGGAATTGACTCTTTCACAGCGCTGAAGGACAGAAGTCCCCGTGCAAGGTGTTGGCGGGACTGTGCTCCTTGTGAAGATTCATGGGAGAAACCTTTCTCGCCTTTTCCAGTTCCTAGTGGCTCCTAGCATTCATTCCATGGCTGTGGCGCATCACTCCAATCTCCGCTTGTTTTTCTCATTGGTCTCTGTGTCCTCTGTCTGTCTGAACAGGCACCGTCATATTTAGGCTCATTCTAAATCCAGAACGATTCTGCTGGAGAACCTTATTGAATGACATCTGCAAAGACACTGTTTCCAGAGAAGGCCACATTCGGAGGTTCCAGGCAAGCACAAATGTGGGGGCACGCCAGTCAATGCAGCGAACAATGTTATTTTTCACCAGTTGCTAAGGAAGAAGGGGGGTGGGCAGGGATGCTGAGGAGAGAGCTGGGGTTCAGTAGCTGTCCAGTTGAAATTTCATGATGAGGATTTATTCAGTGAGAGAGTGCCAGTCACCTAGAGGGATGGGACAACACCAAAGAGGAAGAAGGACCTAGAAAGAGCGGCCAGAAGGCCTGAGATGACCTTCCTGACGTCACTCTCTGACTGGAGGCATAGTGTTGTGCCCAGAACAAGATGTATCCTCCTCCACCTCCCGTTACCAATCCTGAGCTGAGCTGTGAACCTCCACAAACTCCATCTCGTCTCTTATAGAAATATGCTAATGGTTTCTGCCTAGCCCAT
Organism: Tenrec ecaudatus; assembly: GCF_050624435.1. NCBI lineage: Eukaryota > Metazoa > Chordata > Mammalia > Afrosoricida > Tenrecidae > Tenrec > Tenrec ecaudatus. Next base: position 19,401,740 of record NC_134544.1, read on the forward strand.
GTACAACAAGTGGCCTGGAAATTCCTTGGGCATCCATCGAATCTTGCCCATACTTAAATAACAGCTGGGGGTGCTCATTTTTTTCAACACCCCAAAGTCAAGTCCACTGAACCTTACTCTTTCCCCTCCACATCCTTCATGATGAACCCTGGGAGACCATAGAAAGGCAAATGTCTCCTATTTGAGAATGCATGTCTCTCTGTTCTCTTTAGCTCAGGCAGCTGCGTCATTGTGACGAGGTGCCTTTGAGTGGGTTCTATCCCCGTGTACAGCAGAATGAATCACTGCACGGCCCTATGCCATGCTCACAATTGTTGCTAGGTGTGAGTCCATTGCTGACAAAGGATGGAAATTCCCCATTGAGCTGGGTTAGCAAAGTGGCTGCAGACACTAGACTGAAGCAGCAGTAGTCTAGCACCCCCCACCAAATTATCAGTAAACTGACTTCCTGGGGGGATAAAAAGTTCCAATATTGGTTACTGATGCCTCCCTCCCCACCCCCTTTTTCCTTCTTGCATTTCTTTCTGCTGCTACCGTTCTTGGCTGGTTCCACTTGTCGCATTTACTGAGTACCAGCTGTCTGAAGGTTGAACACGAAGCCAAGTCCAGCGTGGTTCTTGTCTGGGAGGCACTCACAGCTCAGCATGAGACATGAATCGTGTCTACAACCACTCACCTACAGAGCCAAATATGCTGAGAGAAAGGAGGCTCGTGCTTGGAACGAAACCTTCCCAACCCCCTTCCTGGATGTAGTTGGACCATGTCACTCACCTCTGATCCCCATGGTGCCTCTCATACTGGAGACAGAGGTGAAGCAGAAAGAGGTCTGGGCATGCTTTTGCTTCCTCAACTCCTCCGAGAGAAAAATGTAAGCATTGGGAATAGTTACAACATAGGAAACCCTCATTGGAGCTCTGGAGGTATAGTGGCTATGAATTGGATTGCTAACCACAAGGTCAGCAGTTTGAAACCACCAGTGGCCCCAAGGGAGAAAGATCGGGCTTTTTACTCTAGTAAAGTTACAGTCTTGGAAACCCACAGGGGCAGTTCCATTCTGTCCTATTGGGTGGCTATGAGTAGCCAGCAACTCAATGGCAGTGAGTGAGTGAGTAAACGCTCTCTGTCATACGGAGTCATTCTAAGTCGCCATTGAGTGGATTCTGACACACGGCTGCCCACATGTGTCAAAGTAGCGCTTGCACCACAGGATTTCAATGGCTGTTCTTTAGCTTGTTGGTTGTTCCGTTTTGTTTTTTATTGTGAAGGGTCTTATTTTATTTGAATCCATTGATTACATCGAAGCAGAAATCTAGAGACCAAATAATATCTCATACTGGGAAAACCTAGTGCAAAGGAGGTCTTTTGGGGAACTCAAAGAGCTGCCATAGCATTCCGTAGCTCAGTCACATCCAGCAGAATTACACGTGTGTTGCCACAGTTTTAAAGCACTCTCCTCCTTCCTAACCTCCTTGAGAGCCACTCCCCTCGATCCTCTCCCTCAGTAGCGCATTTTTTGTTGTTGTCTTGGTTTTGTTTTTTAAGTAGAACACCAGGCCTTCTTCCTCAGTGCTTCTGGGAGACTCAAACCTCTAACCTTTTGGTTAGCAGCGAGGCACATTAACTGCTTACACTACCCAAGCCCTCCAACATGAGCTGATATTTACTGAATGCTCAGAGTCTACATACTGGCTTCTGCTTCAAGCATCTATGTGCACCGCCTCGTCTAGCCCCCTCTCTAGCTCCATTTTCCAGGGGGCACAAAGATGTAAACACCGTGTGCAGTCCCCAAGGTCACCCAGCTAAAACGTGGGTCCAGGCTGTTTAGAAATCAGGGATTTGGCGGTTTGCTCTGGGCTGCCTGGTTCCAGTCCACCACTTAAAACTCCTTGAGCTGGAGAAACACATCCTTGATAAATAAAACAAGCCAGCCTGAGGTCCAGAGAGAGCCCTCCCGAAAGGGAGCAGAAAGCTATGATGGTTAACCCGGTGTGTCAACCTGGCAGGCTTCCAGTCTCCTGAAAGCCATGCATGTATTTATCCTGGCAGGAAATGCACCCGAATACATGTGATTTAAAATAAATTGTCTGTATGTTCCAAGTTTCCTAAAACAAATGTGTATTCCTTTCACAACAATTAAAGTGAGTCTGGACACTGAAAGCACAGTGGTTAACCTGCTGACCAAAAGGTCCGTGGTTCAAACTCACCAGCTACTCTGAGACAGAAAGATGTGGCCGTCTGCTACCTTAAAGATGACACCCTGTGGAGCGCACTTCTCAGTCCTGGAAGGTCACGGTGAGTCAGAATCCCCTTGACTGCAGTATTTTTGTTTGTTTTGTTTTAAGCCTGGACCTTTTTTATCGAGTCAGTCAGGGTCAAGGCGGAATCAATTCCAGGTTTTGCCCACAGAAAGAATTTAAAAGAGGGGATTGGAGACAGAGATGAAGGGATCATTGCGAAGCCAATGAGAGAAGTCAGAGCTTGGGGAGAGCAGGAAGCCACGGCCACTTCAGGGCACAGAGGTGATGGAGGAAGGCCTTCTTCCTTCTCACCAGAATCCAGAAGCCAGGCTAATAGGAGGCAGAATCAAACCATTGGCTGTGACTGCTTTATGAATCCTGGGCCCAAGGCAGACTGAGCAGGTGGCTAAAGATGCCACTCCAGTCTCTAGCAATACCTCCCTGTGTTAGTCTGGGGACCTTAGAGAAACAAATCCACAGAAACTCATATGTATAAGAGAGTTTTATATAAAGGGTAAGTGCACATCAAGAAAACATCCCACCCCAGTGCTGCCCAAGTCCACAAGTCCAACATTAACCCATATGTCCGACACCAATCCACAAAGTCCTCTTCCATCTCACAAAACACACTTGGACACCGACTGCAGGAGGAAAGCCTAGTCAGTGAGTGTGTAAGCATCTCAGCGCTGGCAGGGGTCTCCACACAGCTGCTCCAGCACCCAGGGCTGCATCGGGGTAGGTCAATGTGGCTTCTCCTTAGGGATGTCCTGCAGGAAGTGAGCCTTGTCTGCTAAAGCAGGGAACTGGCTAAGGCAGCCGCACCTTGGTCTGATCATCAGAGAGCAAGAGACCTGAGAACCCGAAAGACGAGGCCCACTGAGCCATTTATCCCTCCTCCCTTCAATTAACTACACATGTGTTTATTGTGTTTATCACTCCCATTGGTCAAAACAACATGGAAGCCATCTGGCACAGGAGTCTGAGAAGTGTAGCTCTTTGTGAATTCTTGCAGAGTAGGGGAAAGCTGTGGGAGGGATCTGACCCTCATGGTTTCTTACCCAGGCTATCATTCAGAGTTCTTCAGTTCGATGCTCCCCTCTTGCTTCTACAGTTTCCATGTGCCTGCATAGCAAGAGTGGCAGTATTGAACACCTACTGTGTGCCAGGACTTTGCATGGACTACATCGTTCAATCCCCTTGACTGTCGAACGATATTGAAGAGCAGGATGTCAATAAAGGGCGCCTTCCCCAAGCCATGGCATTTTCAGTTGCCTCTTATGTATGTTAAAGTTGAACCAGGAATAAGGAAGACCCCAGAAAAACAGATGCACTTGAATTACTGAGCTGGCAAAGAATACTGAGAGCACTACGGACTGCAAGAAGAACAAGCTTGGAAGACAGACGTACAGTCAAAATGCTCCTTAGCAGAGAGGGTGGTGAAACTTTGACTCGTATATTTGGGACATGTTATTATGAGGGATTGGTCCCTTAAAAGAATCGCCAGTGAGCTTGGTAAAGAGGGGGTTCAGATAAAAAGGGGGGAGACCCTCAAGGAGATAGATCAACACAGCAGATGTGACGGTGGGCTCAAGGCGAACAATTGTGAGATTGACACGGTACCTTGCAGTGTTTTGCTCTGTTGTACGTAGGGTCACTACCAATTAAAACTGACCCAGTGGCACCTAGCAACAACAATCCAAGAAGGTTGATGGCGTTGTCTCTAGGATGCCGTTGAACCAGCTCAGGCACTGAGAGTTTAGGCAAATGCCCAAGGTCACACACCCGTTCGTGGTAGGCAGGGGACTGGACTCCATGCCTCCTGGGGCCTCCACTTCAGACACAGGACTACTGTTAGTGCAGGTAGACCTGAGAAACCAATCCAGGGAGACCCCTCTATGTGTAGAAAAGAGCTTTCTACCAAAGAGCAATTGTATATTGAGAAAGCATCCCAGCCCAATCCAGATCAAGTCCCTAATTCTGATGTTAGTCCATATGTCCCAGACTAGTCCATAACTTCCTCTTTAGACTCACGCAGTACACTCAATGATGCAGAATGTAGGAAGATCACCGGCTGGTGAGTGGAAAGTCCTGTGGATCCAATCGTGGTGGCTGCATCTCCAGGGCTCTGGCTGCCATCAGTGTGGCTTGATGTGGCTGGTCAACAGGAATGTGAAGCAGAGAGAGAGGGTGGTCCTCCTCCAAGGGAAAACAGAGGAAGTTCCCTGAATCCTCTTGGTGGGTGTTACCTTGGGACCTGATTGACAGGCTAGACTCCACCCCTACATTCTACTTATCAAATTGACATGAAATTAGGTAACTGCCACAGGAGTGTACTTAAAAGATCGCCGATCTGGGACTCCAACGGTCTTGAATGAACTCTTTATTATCCTGGAACGGTGAGCAAATGGACAACTTGGCTCAGATTCCTTTTGCCCATCTGTCCCATGGGGCACAAGTGGAGAGGGCCCCCAGCCATGCTCTGTGAACTGCAGAGCCGAGCCCATCCCCAACCCAAGCATCCTCTTCTTCACGGACCTTTCCGTGCTTTTTCTCACACTGAAGGGTGGGACTATACGGCTTCATCTTTTCACCTCACAACACTCTGCTCCCTCTACCATTTCTTCCTTTCACTCAGTCAATACCTACTGCCTGTGTCACCCACTGGTGGCAGCGATGCCATCGCAGATATGCCACCAATCGCCCATCCAGGAAAAGGGTAGTGCAGAAGTGCTGTGCCCGGTGCTCACACAACAAACACCAGGCTGGGAACATCCAAAGCAGGTCTAGGCCATTTCCCAGACATCTCGCCTTGACTTCAAATAGGCTCTGACGGGCGCCTTTCATTGGAAACAGGGTCTGTGTCGACCCCCTCCTGGCCTTGGAAACCAGTGTTCACAGTTAGCTGCTCTCATGCACGCCGTGCACGGATCACGCAATGAAACATGGCCTTTTGGTTTCTTGGCTCCAGGTATTGATCATGCTTCTGAACTTCTCCAGCCCGGCTTTGGCCTGCTGTGATTTATTTTTGAACTAGGAGGCAGGCCGCTCCTCCTCGAGCCTCTCTTCTTTTCCTTTGTAGTTTTTCCTTTTCGCCGACCAACTAGGAAAGGAAGACTGCTAGATCAATCATCCACGCCTGTGCGTCTCGGATCGGAGCATGCATACATTTGGGGTGGGGTGGGGAGGGTGTGGACACAGTCCAGGGCCATGGATCAGAGGGTTATCTTTAACAGATAGACTAAATGTGGGACATTTTTCTGAAGCATTATTTTACTCATAGATTTGGCAGAGGGTGTGTGTGCGTGTGTGTGCGTGTGTGTGTGTGTGTATTACTCAAACAAACCAAGGTTTCTTAAGAAGTTGATGAGACACTCCTCCTGATTTAGAGGTTGATTCTTTTGGTTCCTGATTTTGTCCAGCATTTCGACGACAGGGACAGTTCAGAGCCACTGCTGTACAATCATCACCATCACCCATTTCCAAATTACGCCACCACCGTGGACCGAAAGCTAGTGTCCGGGCATGGTGACCTTGGATAAACTTTGGTCTCTATCCGCTTGCCTGTTTCATAGATGTGGGTCAGACAAAGATAGATCCCTTTGCCATGCATTGACTTCGCTTAGCACATGCTTTCCCGATACAACCGCGTGCAGCACGTGTCCGAACTTCTTTTCTCCTTCCTGCTGAACAAGATTCATTGTGTGTACGGACCACATCTTACGTATCCATGCACTGGTTGACGGACATTTTGGTTGTTTCTACTTGTGTTAACTCCTAAACGAGGGTCAGCAGGTACAAAGTGGACAGGATGAGGCTGTCCTGAGCTCCAGGTTGACACCTCCAGCTCCCAGAGGCAGGTGATCAAACCTGAACCCCAGGCTGGAGATGGGGTTTTCCTCTTTAGATGAATGGAATTTTCAAGACACAGACCATCTTCAGTAGTATTGGGGCAAGGGGTCATCCCCCTCCTGCTGTTTCCATCTCACTTTTAGAGGTGAATGGACAGCCCAGGACAAGGGGAGGTGTAGGTACATTGGACTAACACTCCATTCCATTTCTGGATTTTAAAAAGGAGTCCTCCTATGGTTAAGGCTTGAGCTGCTAATTGAAAGGTTACAAGTTCCAGTACATCCCAGGGCACTTTGGAAGAAATGTCTGCCAATATAATTTTTTAAAGATCAGCCATTAAAATTGCTATGGAGTGTAACTCTACTCTGACACACACAGAGAAGTCACATACACCCAGAAGTCCTGACTCGGCGCAAACTGTCCCCACCCCCTTTGTACTACAAAGCCAGCAAACCAAAGTGCATTTTGCCGATGTCCTTGCAGTAAGAGGAAGCGAGGCAAGTTGTTTTCCACCTGTAAGAAGCACGTGAGCACGCCTGGAAGGTGGGAGGGGGCTTGAGACCATCTTCATTATGCTTTCTGACTGTTGAGGACCGGTCTCTAGCATTGTGGAGCATGGGCAAGTGGTGACAGCTGCCTGATCATTGGCTTGCTGCTCTGGCAAAGCGCCCTTGAACTCAGCACATCCTGTGAAGCCTCCTCACTCTTCCCTATCTCTCAACAGGACACGAAGCAATGGCTGTGCTTCTCTGAAGGTGCTGAGAGTCCAGCAGCAAACCCCATAGCCCGCGCTTCCAGCCTCTCCAAGGATTTTGAAAAACATTCAGTCCCCGGGGTAAACCTCTTTCCCCTTTGCCCTCTAGAGGGATTTCTGCTTTATGGCACAGATTGCTAGCTTGTCACTAATACCTCTTCACTTTCACTGGGAAACTCTCTCATTCCAGCTGACCCTAAGACCGCTCCGCACAAGCGGTGCTCCCGAGTCCCTTTCACCTAGGTGTGTCCATGCCGTGAAGCTCTGGCCAATAGGCTGTGATCACTTTGCCACTTCCTGGTCATGCCCTGAAAGGAAAGGGTCACATGAGCGTTTCCTCTGTTCCTCGTTCCCTCTGGATGGGGAGTAGCGGTGTTGCATCGGGACCCAGAAATGGAAGCTGTCAGTTGAGGGTGGCAGACTCCCATGACCAGGGTGCTCTGTACTAGGATCAGCGTGTGATAAGAAAATGAATTTAAAAACAAGACAAAAGAACAAATCTTGTGTGTTTTGGAGACTCTTATGGCCACTCATACCGAACCTTAATTTATAGAACCAGACTGATTACTTGGAAAAAGCTGGCACTTTGGGAGAAAAATATAAACTGGTAGGGTAAACGACATTCTGAAGACAAAGACGGCGGAGCAGAAGGAAATCAACCTGTTATTGATCATTTCATCCATGGAACAATAACTGTGTTTTTAAAAATTTTTTATTCATTAAAGAAGAAAACGGTCTTCAGATGACATAACAAAAAAACCAAATAAATACAAAATTGTTAAAGTCGGGAGGACGATGGGAAAACAAGAAAATCTTCCAGAAAGAGAAGAGACAAGTGATCAGAAATGTAGTAGGTCCAACATTCTACTAATGAAAATGAAGGTAAATGAAAGGAAACTCCAGGGAAAGAGAAAATAGCTAGAGAAATAAAAGGAAATGACCTTTTTTTTGCAGAAGAATATGAGTTTCCAAATGAAAAGGGCAAACTAAATGCTCAGCACCCTGACGCCCTCCAGACCCAGAACAGCGGGGATAAGAAAATCCTCCGCGTTTCAGGGAAGAGAAACCATTCTCCCACGGACGTCATCAGCCATCAAAGGCCAGCCGACTTCTGCGCAGCAACCCGGAAATCCATTTCCGGCAGGCACTGCGCCTCCTTCCGCATTTGCAGAGAGTGATTTTCAGAACAATCCCTGCTGCCTCGTTGATCATCCCTCTCTGCGCCCATGTTTCCCGAAGTGGGAGGTACTACCCCGTGGGGGCACTCGGACCATCCAGGGGGCTGAAAAAGTGGATGCCTACACTGTCTCCTGGATGATGGGCTATAGTACCAACATTTTAAATCGCACTGAGTCTGTTATTTTGTTTTGTTTATTTTTTGCTCAGAAAGGGCCAGTGAACCAAATCCGTTTGGGAACCTTGGGTCTATGCCCCTGATAGCAACGGTCAGACCGGAGAGTCTTCAGTTGGACTGTTTCAGCCATCTCTCTGCACCTCACAGAGCTCCCTGCCCTTTAACCCCTCTGGGAATCGTTGTCTGCACACCATGTTTGTGGGGGTTAGATTGTATACCAACATGATGGCGTCTGTGTGGAAGTAGGGGTATAGTCCCACTTCTCAATCGGGTGGTAGCCTAGTGAAGTCTCCTTGGGGGTGTGGCCCTTAAGAGAGACAGTGACAACTTCTCTCTCATGGGCCCTTGGCCTAACGCCCCACTTGGATCCTGTGTCTGTTTCCAGGGGTGGCCACATGGGGGGTGTTGCCCTGGAGAGCTGTGAGTGCCCTGCCACGCTCCTTGAACCTACAAGACTCTGTACCCACTAGCCTATGATCTCCCTGCTCCCCATTTCACCTTCCTGTGTCATTGGCCCAGTTACGTGAGTCTGAGAAGGACTTCAGCTAGCATCGGACCCATGGACTTGAATTGGGCTGGCCTGGGACAACTTTTTGATATGAAGTTACTTCTTGATATAAAGTTCTTTCACAGCCAGTCAGGTTGCAGTGTAGCAATGATGAAACATACAGCTTTCCTCTAGTTCCTAAATACTTCCTCCCCACCCACTATCATGATCCCAATTCTACCTTACAAATCTGGCTAGACCAGAGGATGTGCACTGGTACAGATGGGAACTGGAAACACAGGGAATCCAGGATGGATGATCCCTTCAGGACCAGTGCCGAGAGTGGCGATACCGGGAGGTTGGAAGGAGGGTGGGGTAGAAAGAGGGAACCGATTACAGGGATCTACATATAACTTCCTCCATGGGGAACAGACAACAGAAAAGTGTGTGAAGGGAGACGTCAGACAGTGTAAGATTTGACAAAATACTTTATAAATTATCAAGGATTCATGAGGGAGGGAAGAGTGGGGAGTGAGGGGAAAACACGAGAAGCTGATGCCAGGGGCTTACATGAAGAGCAAATGTTTTGAGAATGATGAGGATAAGAAATGTACAAATGTGCTTTACACAATTGATATATGTATGGATTATGATAAGAGTTATATGAGCCCCTAATAGAGTGATTTTTTAAAAAAGTTCTTTCTCATATATAATTGAATGTCATTGGTTTGGTTTCTTTAGACAACCCAGCCTAACACAGCGTTCTTCATACCCTTCCCCAAATGAGGGTGGAAACCATTTCCGCTCTGTGTGGCAATGGGTGAAGACACCTTGTTTGGGGGCGCCCTTTATTGGAGCCAAGTGGCTTCTCCTGTCCCTCGGGTGACTGTCAAAGGCTCCATCAGGTCGCACCTGGCTCTCGCCTGACCGAACCAGGCTTGTGTCTGAGGAGTTCACTGTGTTTCTGCCATTTGCTTCAGGAGCCTGCACTATCCTCCGTGGCTCACCTGCCTGGTTCTGCGTGACCCGCCTGGCCAGTCAATGACCATGAGAATGGCCCAGGACTGGGCAGCGTGTGGTTCTGGGCACGGGGCCACTCTATTGAAGCTGACTCAAAGGCAGCCAACAGCAGGGGCAGCGCACCAACTCCAGATGGCACGAGACACATGCCCATGAAGTAGGATTGTGTCACAGCGACGGGGAGCCCACAGAGGCCCTGGAGCAAGGAGGAGGTGAGCAGAGCAGGGCCCCCGGTGGAAGTGGCCAGGGTAGCAAGCTGGTCTTTCCCTGAGTCATCACGTGGGGCAGAAGCCAAGGCCTTGCTGCGGTCTCAGGCCGACTTCATCCGTGGCTCCCCCCTTATCTACATGGCCTATCATTCTAGCACGGGAGGAAATGAAATGGCTCCCACTAGATTTCCTCTTTACAGGGCTGTGTCTGTAGCTCTCCGGGCCTGGCTCCCTTGGCTGACTGCACATTGATTGCCGGATGATTTGTCCTAGCATCTTCCCCTGGAAGCCGAGTGAAGCTTCGCAGGAGCCAATGAGCACAGCCCTCGTTTTCTGCCTCCTAGAAGATGGGCATCACACTGGCTTGCTGGGAAGCTTTGGGGTGACACTCTTCTTTGCAAACGCTCAGAATAATTGCTTCTCCTGGCCAGCCCCCCACCCTTAGCCCACAGCCCTGTGCGTGTGTCCATGGCAGATGGTTCTGTTTCAGGTCTACTGGCCCCAGCCCTGCAGACAGAGGGCGGGACTCCTTGCTCAGCACACAGACCTAAGGACAACAGATCAGAGGCAGTGAGGAAGAAGCAGACTCAGGAGGGGGTGGGAGGGGCTCAGGAATCTCCAGTTATTGGGAGCTGTCTCTGACGAGACCAGATGTCTACTGTGGTTACCATCTCAGTGTGACCCATGCTCCTCCCACCCAGACACAACATCGTCGGGTGAAGACAGAAGTAACAATGCACATTAAAACCTCTGCTGGTTGGAGTCCTTCTGTTACCAGTTCGTGGTCCACAGGGAATGGAGTTTTCCTGGGCTTTTCTTCGGGGTCATGGAAACGAAGATGACTTCTGGTAAGAGTTCCTAAAAGCTGGTCTACCTTTCTGCTCACCTTTGTCCTCTGCTTTGGTCTCCTTGTCCTCTCTCTCCATTTCTGTGTCCAAGTCTGCCCCACGTCCCACTCTCCCTTCTCTTAGGGCCCAGCACACCCCATCTTGCTGCCCTGTGCTGTCTTTGTTCCAGGGTTTTCCTCCAGCCCCCTGAACCGACGGCATGAAAAGGCACGGCCCTCTCCCCCTAGCCTTTGCTTAGTGGATCTTTTGGCTTCCCCTCTTTATGAAGTAGAAAGAAATGGCGTAGGTATTCTTTCCAGTACAGAAATCGGGGTCTCCCTCTAGTTAGGATCGTACAGTTTTTGCACCTGGCTCTCACTCTTTAATCCCTCTCTTCTAACAAAACTAAAGTGATTTCTAGTGGACTACTGGAAATGGTCGACTCTCCTCCTGGGTTACCATGCAGATCTTTTAGTCTAGGGGATATTTTCTGTGCACGCACGCACCACCCCAAGCCCAAGCCCTACAGGGCATTGCTTTGGAGACCTCGTGGCTCCCGTCAGCCTCCCGACGTTGGATTCACTGTAAACTGCACACGCATTCGACAGAAGCCCTTTCCCACAAAGGAACTGAGAAACTCCCGCCAGAGTCGAAAATCTTTCCCCAGCGTTCTTTCTACCCACGCCCTGTTCTCCAGGTCGCCCATCAAAGTTGTCGAGGGTGTCATTTTACTTGGTTCTGCCATCAACACCCACAGCAGCGGCAGTCAAGAAACCAAGTGATGTCTGCAGAGGGCACGTGTGCTGCCCATGACTTCCTGTTGGGTGTTAAAAAGCAACAATGTCACTTCGAGGATGAAGCGCATTTGACCCAACCCGGGGTATTCGCAGTCACCTTATAGGCATCGAATGCTGGACAATGAATAAGAAAGACCTGAGAAGGGATGATGCCTTTGACGGAGGGCCTTGGCTAAGAACATGGGGGATACCATGGACTGCCAGAGGAGCTACCAACTCTGTCTCGGAAGAAGTACAGTCCGGATGCCCCTCAGGATCAAAGAGACTGAAACCTTCTCTCATCTCACGTGGGCATGTCTTCAGGAGAGATCATTTCCTGCAGCCGACTACCAAGTGGAAGGCCAGAGAAAAAGGGGAAGACCCTGGTATTAGTCCGGGTAGACTAGAGAAACAAATTCACCGACACTCACCTACGTAGAAGAAAGAGCTATGTATATCAAAGAGGAATTGTATATTAAAAAAACATCCCAACCCAGTTCAGTTTAAGATCGCAAGTCTGATATTAGCCATATGTCCAATACAGTCTATAAATTCCTCTTCAGACCCACAAAACACATGCAATGATGCCGAATGCAGCAAGATCGAAGGCCAGTGGATGGAAAGTGTTGTGGATCCAACGGTGGTGGAAGCATTTCAGTGCTGATGTGGGTCTCCACGTGGCTTCTCCAGCTCCAGGGCTCTGGTTCCATCAGGGGTCTCCATGTCACTTGTCAGCAGGAAGACAAGCAGAAAGAGTCGAAGCAGAGAGCATGTCTGCCCTCCAGTGAACTATTTATCTCCTTTGCACCTCCAAATGAGGTCGTCAAGCTGCGACCTGATTGACCGGCTAGACTCCACCCCTTCACAAGTTGACAGGAGGGTATGTGACTGCCACAACCCTCAACAAAACAGATTCACACAGTGGCTGCCATTGTAGGCTTAAACCCACACCAAGTGTGCAGATGGTGCAGGAAGGGGCCCTGCTTCATTCTGTTGCCCGTGGGTCACTGTGTACTGACACTGACTTGACAGCACCCAACCACAATGACCATGTCTCTGGAAGCAGCCCATGTCCAGTGCTACTGGGTAGCCATTTCCCGCTGGGGCAGGATGTCTCTGCCCGGGTCAGGCTCTTATGTAGCTCAGGAATCATGCCTGTCCTGTAGAAACATGGGATACTACTTGTTTTTAAGCTACTAAGCTTTGAGGGCAGGGCCATCTGTTAGCCAGCCCTGGATAAGTGACCGATACACGTACCCAATCACTTCCTTGATTGTCTTTTTAAAACTTGTTGTTTTTGTATTTTTTTTGTCGGTTGCTATCAAGTCGATTTGACTCCCGGTGGACCCCGTGTGCAGAATAGACCTGCTGCATTGGGTTCTCAGAGCTTTTGGGAACCTTGTGGCCTTTTTGCTCCATTCTGGGTGGCTTTGACCAAGCCTGCAGCTGGGTTAAGCCCTCCCACAGCTTAACCGTTACCACAACTCAGGACTCCGTTTTCTTTAGAAACTAAGTACAGCACCAGAAAAACCATATGGTAAAGTTTGCCAATAAAATAGCTCTCACTCCTGGACCTTGGTGCCTGGGTCCCAGTCCTTTCTTCCCAACGCTGCAAATCACTCGGCTTCACGCACCAGAGTCTGGCCTTTGGTTGGCAGCAGAGTCCCTCAGAATCCCACCCCACACCCACTCTACACCCTGGGAGCCTCCAGAGCAGGAAGAGGGGCCGGGTGCTTACCCTCCAGGACTTGCCCAGTGCCTCCTGGGGTAGTTTGATCACTCTTTGATGTAAACATCTCTTTGCACATATATGAGTGTCGATGAATTTGTTTCTCTAGTCAACCCGGACTAACACAGGGAGTGTGATGAGGGCTCCGGCTAGCATGGGATGCAGAAACTTATATTGGACTTGGCTCGCTTGTCTTCTGGATATGAAGCTCTCTCCTACTCATATAGGAGTGGGACTGATTTTATTTCTCTGGACAACCAGGCCTCTCCTCTCTGGCAGGACAACTGATAGCCTGCATTTATCCCTCTAGTTCTGTCTTCCTCTCCCTGTAGATACAGAGGCTCCAATGCTTGCAAAATCCACTTCCTGGTGGGGATTTGCCAAGCTCACCTAAGACAGCCTATGGAGAAGAACTGCAAGGAAATCATGCCCAAGCAGCCCAGAGACTCATCCCCGGATGGCGCTCGCCTATGACTCCAAAGCTTAGCCATGCGAAGCCACCCAAAGGGCCTTGGGAGAGACAGGCCTGTGGATCTGCTTCGGAAAGAACACAGCCTGGAAATCCCCCTGGCGCCATTCCCCTCTGCACACACTGGGTGCCAGTGAGTAGGCTCAAGGCTAAAACAATAGTGGTGAGAATGGGCGTCCCGCTTGAGGAGCGCGCCCGGGCTGACTCCACCCTCCTGAGCCACTGCAAGACCCCAAGCCAGAGCTTTCTTCCCAGGAGCTATGCCACAGGGCCATCATCTGCATCGAGTTGCTCCCCAACCCGTCTAATGCTGAAGCCTGAGGTCTGGGTAAGACTGAGTCCTGCCTGAGAAAGAGGTCACAACGAGCTTCTCAGTGTCCCCATGCGCCCCACATGACTCCAGTGCTTTCTACTTTGAGGCCTCCATGGCCTGGCAGAAGGAGACATTGGGACAATTCTCTTGGAGCTCAGACTCATTCGGTGTGGTGGATCCCCGCTCCTACAGCCACCTAGCTAGTGGGATTTCGACCTAGGATTCAAGCACAGGACTCCGTGACGCCAAGCCTGTGCTCTCTGTAGGGCACAGTGGACTTTCCTGGGCTGGCGGTGGAAGGATCAGTGTTCTTGGGAAATCTCCTTCAGCTTGGAGCAAGATGGTGACCATGCTGTGCTTCCCAACCTGGCTCAATAGCTGACTCCTTGGGGATGCCAAGCCCCCACTCCTTTCCTTCCCGAGATGACTGGATTTGGGGTGGAAGGCACACACCTGAATATTTAAGCAATGACTGGTTGATTGCGACCCCGACAAGTTCCCCAACGATGTCCTAGAACCACCAGATTGAGTCATTTTGAAATCTCCTTCCAGAACTGAAGGTTCTCTATGGAACATAGGGATGTGCCTGATGCCTCGTCCCCTCCTCACTTCTCACTGCCACTGACCCCTTCCTGGGCTAGGTGACCCCACCCCTACTTTCTCAGGCTCCCTCCTGGTACAGGCTGGGAGTGCACACCCCACACTCAGGCTTACCCTTGGGAGCCCCCAAATCCCACCCCACTGCCCTGCCTTTGCCTGAGGGTGCACCAGGCTGACTGCTGGACCTGGACTGGAGCTCCTGTTCCCCGCCTTGGCATCCTTCTGAGACTGTAACTGTTCACGGGAGTAGAAAGCAAATCTTTCTCCCACGCAACTGCTGCTGGTTTCAAACTGACGGCCATGCAGATGGAAGAGCAGCTGGGTGGGGCCAAATCACCAAAATTCTGGTTAGTAGCTGAGTGTTAACCACTGTGTCACCAGGGCATTTTATCTCTCTCTCTTACTACACACACACACACACACACACGCACGCACACACACACACACGCACACACACACACACAGACTGCCATCAAGTGGGTTCCAACTCACAGTAGCTGTGTAGGACAGAGTGAAACAGCCCCTGTCGGTTTCCAAGACTGTGAGTCTATATGGGAACAGTTGGTCTCATCTTTCTCCCTCAGAGGGATTCGTGCGTCCGAACCCCTGCTGGCAGCCCAATGCATAACCCACTACTCCATCGGGTTCCTTCACATGCACGTGAAGGGGCTGCAAAAGAGTTCATAGACAACTTCTGCAATCATTGAATTTCATTTTCCGTGAACTTTTAGGAATACATATTTGTGTGTGTGTGTGTGTGTAATAAGCAGTGCACAAACGCAGTACAAAACTCAAAAATGACTAACCACATCCTGAGAAACCTCTTCTTCCCACCTTCTCACCCAGACACCCAGGTCCCGTCCCCAGAGGGACTCTGGGTATGTTATACAGAAAGAAATACAAATGGTAGCTTGTTCTACGCATTGTTTCGGTCTTTGTTTACTGTGAGGAAAACATTTCAAAATGTATTCTAGTGCATTGTGAGTTCTGCAGTCTAATTCCCCGTTGTGTGAGTGTCCCATAATTAATTTCAGCCGCCTTCTGTGGATATGTATTTAGGCTGTTTCCAACCCTCAGCTGGACTAATAACGCCACGGTGAATACCCTCGTACATAGGCTACTTCTGGAAGAAGAACTTGGCTCAGAAGGTCTGTTGTGCTTCTTCACGCTCTCTCAGAGCCAGGTTTCTAATCCCGAACCTTGGCAACTGACTCCAGAGCTTTATGTTCCAGCTCTCTTACCTGGCTGCCTGATTCCTGAGACTAGAAGCTCTATGGTCCTGGGAGTGACTCTGACGGTTACAGGAACTGTGGCCTGTCCAGTGATGCTGCCTGCCAGGGCCCCTCGCTCTGGCCCTGTGAGCCAGGCTTCTATGTCACAATGTGATGCCAAGTTTTCCCTTTATGCTTGAGCCGGTTTCCTACATCCTAGGAACACCTTCAGTGGTAGTTACGTAATCTCGTGTCAACTTGAGGATATTAAGAGTAAATCGGTGGAGTGTAGCCTGTCAATCAGGTCAAAGCCTGAAGAGAACTCCTTATGGGCATGGTCTTCTCATGAGGATTCTGGGAACTTTCTCTCTTTCTCCTTGAAGGCAGGCCACATACTCTCTCTGCTTCACCTTCCTGCTGACAAGCTTCTACGCTGATGGCAGCCAGAGCCCTGGAGATGCATCCACCACCAATGGATCCACAGGACTTTCCAGCCCCTGGCCGCTGATGTTCCTGCACTTGGCATCATTGCATGTGCTCCATAATTCCAAAGAGAAATTTATGGACTACTTTCAGACATGTGGGCTAATATCAGACTTAAGGACTTGATCTGGACTGGGCTTGGATATTTTCTTAATATACAATTACTCTTTTATATAAAGTTCTTTCTTGTACATAGATGAGTGTCAATGAATTTGTTTCTCTAGTCAACTCAAACTAACACACCTTCTCTGCCTAGAGAGAAAGTTCTTGAGTCTTCTCTGCAGTGCTAGCTGACTTCCTCCACAGTTGTCTGTCTAGTTGGGTTCTCTTTTTCCCACACAGAGAAAACCCAGTTCTTTACCTCTCTTACTGGCCCGCCATATTGCAACTCAAGACGTCGTGCAATTTATATGACTTGTACAATTTCCAGGCCACAGAAAAATGTACATGACATTGATCTTTGGGGCCTTTCAAGCAAGCCATTGTTTCTGGGCCCATTCATGTCCTCAAAGGCTCTCTCATTACCCAGAGTTCCTCTGCCTTGGGGTTTCATGGACGGCTAAGAACACTCTCGGCTCTGGATTTTGCATACTCCTGCCATCCTATGGCAGCACATATCCGCCCTGTCTTCCATAGCTCTCAGGGCCTGTTAGATAAACGCGTTCCCAGTGACAGAGAATGCCAATAATTGGATCATCTTCCTAAAAACAAACATCTCCCTTGGTATGGGACTTCCAAAGATATCTTTGCTAAGAGAATAATCCTGCAGGGATAGACATTCTCTTATTAAAGTAGGTCAAAATCAAAAGCCAAAATGCACAGAGTCCATTCTGACTCAACATGACCCTATCAGATAGGGTAGAATTGCCTCCATGGGTTTCTGAGACTGCAACGCTTTACTGCAGTAGGACGCCTTATCTTCCTCCAGTTGGTAGGTTCAAACTGCTGACCTTATGGTTAGCAGCCCAACCCATAACCACTACACCACCAGGGCAGACCAGTAGGGAGATATGTTAGGAAAGTTGCTGGGTCTTAGAGGCAGCTGGACACGTAGACAGAACCTGATATGTGGAGCCCGGTAGCTGGCGTTTGAGGTAGTGAAGTAGCAAGCTTAGTCTCCACAGAATACATCTCTCCCATGGGTTCTGTTATGGGTGATAGGGAAATCTGAAAATGTCAAGTGTTTGAACATGCACAGAATTAAAGTCACTCAGTTATGTATAAGAATGGTGACATGAAAACATGATATATATTGAAATATATAAAATACCATTCTACTCACAGACATGTCATTAGTGGTTGTGTGCCTTCAGGTTGATCCTGACTCATAGCTGTCACATGTGACAAAGCAGAACTGCCCCATAGTGTTTCATAGACTGTAATACCCCCCACCCCCACCCCCTCAGCCAGGGGGGAAGGTATGGCTGTCTGCTCCCATAGAATTGACAGGCTCAGAGGCCCCAGCAGCCTGCTCTACTCTGTCCTATAGGATCTTCATGAGTTGGAACCCACTCAGTGACCATGAGTTTGTGATCTGTAAGGAAGTAGATGACCAGAGCTCTCTCCTGGGTATTTCTAGACTGCCCACCTTTCATTGTCAGTCAAGTGTTTCGTTCTTTGTTGCTCCGGGACTCCTTTGTCATGTCATACCCGCTGTCATTTGTTTAGTGTATATACAAGCTTCAATGAGTAACTGTTATGCATGTGTGGGAGGGGATAGCTATCCATGTCATTGTAGTATATGCTCATACCATGATCTTGTTCATGAATCAAGATTCAAGAATCTTGTTATGTTACAGTCTCCAGTTAAGAATTGGCCCAAGTTTTTCTTTATTCTTTCAGCCAATTGCTTCCATGTGAGAATCTAGCGCAACTTGAAAATCCCCTTTACCCACAAATGTTGGTGGTATCGTGGTTAGGCGTTGGGCTGGGATCTGAAAGTTCAGCAGTTCAAAACCACCAGACACTGTCCTGAAGACAGATGAGGCTTTGGAGTCCAGTGAAGACTTATCACCTCGGAACCCCACGGGAGCGATTCTACCTTTCCTGTAGAGTCGCTATGGGTTGGAATTATCTCGATGGCAGTGAGTTTGACTTTCTGATTTTTATCAACATGACACCAGATATAACACGGTTTTCTAGCTGCTGGCTGACCAGTAAGATGGACACTTGACTTATGGAACTCTTAGAGAGTGCAGTCCTTACCCTCTCAAGCCTTCCCACTGTCCTGCAAGCCAGTCTGCCTAGAGCTGCCAGTACCAGCTTGTCTTTACCCAAAGGTTTTCTCTAGCTGCCAGGACTCAGTCACGGGTGCCTATGAATTAATGCTGTTTAGTGATGTCCTCAACCATGACAGATGGAGCGCAGATGCCGCCATCCACTCGTCCCTCTGCTGGGGTCTCTGGAAATGCACACAGCCCTCGTCAGAGTTCCCTGGCAGGATTGAGCACATGTCACCTGCATGGTTACTCAACTGATGCTGTCCTTAGCTGCTGTTGGTTTGGCTCCTGCTTCTTGGCAACTCTGCGGACAACAGCATGAAACAGTGCCTGGTCCTGGCCTCCATGACTGGGTGCAGATGAAACCGTTGTGATCCATGACACTTTCATTGGTTGATTAGAAGCAGATCGCCAGGCCTTTCTATCTAGTTTGCCTTAAACTAGAAACTCCATTGGACCTATTTGGCTTCATAGCAACACACAGACCTCCACTGACAGATGGGCAGTGGGGTGGCTGTGTTTGCCGTGCATGGGTCCCAGAGTCTCCCACAACAAACCAAACCAAACTCACTGCCATCGAGCCTCTTTGGACCTGTAGCAACCATATAATGCAGGTAGAACTGCCCTCTGTGGGTTTCTGAGACTGTAATTCTTTATAGGAATAGAAAGCCTCATCTTTCTCCTATGGAGCAGCTGGTGGTTTTGAACTGCTGAACCATGTAGTCAGCAGCCGAACAAGTAACCACTACGCTATAAGACCTCCTGGGCTCCTGTGTACCAAAAAAAATAAAAAGGAAAGAAAGAGGGAGGGAGGGAAGGAGGAAGAGAGAGAGAGAGAGAGAGAGAGAGAGAGAGAGAGAGAGAGAGAGAGAGAGAGAGAGAGAGAGAGAACAGGAAGGGAAGGGAAGTGAAGAATGAAATGAAGGAAAGAAGAAAACTCAGTGCTATTGAGTCTATGCCGACTCATAGCGACCCTACAGGATGGGCTAGTATTGCCCTTGTGGGTTTCCAGACTGTAACTTTTTAGGAGAGTAGAAAGTCACTGAACAACCACTGCTCCCCACTGGTCTGTACAAAAACCAAAGCAAAGCCACGTCCACCAAGCCGATTAGGACCCAAGCACCACAGAGAGGGCCTGCGACTGCAACCCTTCCCGTGAGCGGATGACCTCATTGGTTTCGCCGGTGGGTTTGAACCGGCACCCTTGAGGTGAGCGGCCCACTGCCTAACCTACAGCGCCAGCAGCCCTTGGAATTCACCCTTCATTGACTGCTTGCCTGTCTCACCTCATCCTCTCAGGAGGTGACATCTGGGGGTCGCCGCCTCCCTAATTAATTGTTTTTACTGGACTATCTCAGGTCCTGTTTCTGGGGGTGCCCCAACTAAGACAACCTAAGACCACCTCAGTTTCTTGCTGCCCCCAATTTGATGGCCAGATAAACCTCACTCTCTTTTTTGTCTCCCCCCCTCCGCCCCCCACTCCCCCACACACATCCACAGCAGTCAGACATGCCCGCTCAGTGTTGTCCCTCTGCTCTGGCTTGTTTTTTAACCTGAACCCAGACTCTGTGCGGATGACTGGCAAACTATTGGTTTCGTTCCACATTCCAGGCTAACAGTAGCTTTGAACATCGATTTGGTCTTCTACTGGGTTTCCTGTCCCTCCCAGACATGAGTCATCCTTGTGATCTGATAAGGCATGCCTTCCATGATTTTATAATGTCTTTGAGAAGAGGGTTGGGCAAGGTGGGAGCACACAGATCCTCCACGCAATGCCTCCTAGAGGCGTGGCTGGTCAGATCAGGCTGGCTGCCTGGCAGGGAATGGGCTGGTCTTCGCCTAGCCCATCCCTGCGATACCCAGGCTACAACCCCACCTGAAAGGAGATGAGCTTAGCAGGGCTAGCCGTGATTCATGGATGCAGGTCCGTCACTCAGAACCTCTGCACTCATCTCCAGGAGCCCTGGAATGATTCGTCTGGAATTTGGCCCGGAAGATACCGATGTGTGACAGAGGGGTTCTGGTTGGAGGTTTCCAGAATCCATCCTTTCTTTATTTGAACCCGGGGACTTTTACTGAAGTCCATTTTCCTACCCCCATTCCTTCATTTCTCAACAGTAAGAAAGGAGTGTGAGGATCACAGGAGCATCTGCTTCTAGGAGCTGGGGAAGCAACCCACCTGGAGCTGTTAAGTCCTACAAAGCAGGTGTGCGCTTCCCACAACCCTCACCGTCCCACTTCTGCTGGGCTCTCCTATCATGGGCGAGGGAGGCGGGGCTTCTTCCTACAGAAACCAGTTGGGCACAGACCCCATCCTTCATCCACCCTCTGCTCTTCCCTATCTTTCTCTGACTCACGGAGACCCCATGTGTGTCAGAGGAGAGCTGTGATCCAGGTGCGTTTCAATGGCTCCTCTTCTGAAGTAGACCACCAGGCCTTTCTTCCAAGGCACCTCTGGGTAGACTCCAGCCTCTGACCTTTGGGAAAGAAGCCAAGTACATTAAGTATCTGCAAGACTGGCATCTCCCTGAGGACAGGGACCAGCTCACATCCCCGTGTGCACTCTTATGTCTAGTGCACCGCTCTTGGTACATAAAGGTTGGTTGGACTCCATTCCTGTGGGGGACTGACTACTCTTTTTCTTTCTTCCAGGGGTGAGGCTCCCCATCTGGCATGGGAGGGGGAGGGGAAAGGATGTGGAGTTTCTAGTTCAGAGTCTCTCATTGCCCCCCAACAGCCCAGCCATCAGGCCTCAAGCTTGCAAAGGTACCTGCTGTTTGCCTGTTCTCTGCTGAGTTACTGAGGAGCAGGAGGAAGCCATTCTATGACCTTCAGAGATGCCCCTCCAGCCTCCTTCCCACCTGCTCACCCACTGGGGAGCCCTGCCCCTTGATGGACCACTGCCAACAGGCACCTGGTGGCCACCACACAGGTCAGTAGACTGCGCTGTGGAGGAGGAAAGGGGAGATAAGGGAGGGACCTAGAAAAGGAGGGAGGGATAAGGAAGGGAGGGAGGGAAGGAGGAGCTAGCTATGACTCCAGACTACCCTCCCCCCAATCCCTTCTCAGAGCCATTATCAAAATTGATTTTAATAAATGAAAGATTTGCCTGGATCGAACATTGTTTTTAACTGGCGGCAATTAATTAATTAACCATCACTAGCTTGGACATCGTAATGGGATGATATTTTGATGCTAGCGCATTATTGAAGAGGACAAGCCGTGTTTTTTTTTCTTTCCCTTCTTCTTTCTTTCCCAAGTAATCAATTAATCAGTCCCAAATGAAGCGTCAGCGCGTGGCCCGCACTCGCCGCCGTGTGTTAACCACTCGGGTGCCAGTCCCCGATGCCCACTGGGGGGTCGTGCCCACCCTGGCTAACTGTCAGGGTCTAATCAGTCCATGTGAACTCAGTATTAGGCGCGCACACACACACACACACACACACACACACACACCATAGTTAACTTTAAGAAATCCCTGAAACATCTTCTTCATAATTAATAAATGAAAAATGTTCCTGCAGCTAATCAATAAAGTTGTTAGAGAGAATTGATCGGACGGGGAACTCTTTTTGTGGGTACAATTTTTCACCTCTTCAGAACAAAAGACTCCCTAGGGTGCTATCAACATGATAGACACTTAGGAGTCTGACCCAAAAAAAAGAAGAAAAACAAAAAAAAGCAGAGCGATTAATTAGAATCCCTGGGAGTGACCGTCTCCTGACAGTCTGAGGTGGCGGTGAGCTGCCCCAGAGGTGGATGTGGCTCTTGAGAAGCCTCAAGGAGCGCTCAGGGACCAGAGCCTTCTCCTGTGGACACGGTGTCATGGACAGGCTGGCGTCAGTGACCCCCTTGAAGAGAGAAGTAAGACTAAGCCATGGGGGAGTTCTTACCTCCCCCCTGGGTGGCAGGGTTTGATTCCTGGCTTGTACAGGGCATGCGTAGCCTTTCCTGTCTGTTAGTGGAGGCTCTCGTGTTGTCGTGATGCTAGACAGGTTTCAACAGAGCTTCCGCACTAAGATGGACTAGGAGTAAAGACGTGGTGATCTACTTCTAAATATCAACTCATGAAAACCCCATGGACCCCAGCAATCCAATCTGTAGCCAATTGTGAGGATGGAGCAAGGCCAGGCAGTGTTCTTTTCCATCAGCACAAGCTCCCAGGGGCTGATCCAGGCTGTGGAGGCCTGGATCCCATTTGTAAGAAGTCTGCTAGCCTTGCTCTTGCAGGTGGGGTGCATAACGTGCACAAAACGCTACTAAAGGTGAGCAATATCTTGCAAGTTATTTCCTGGCTGGAGTAGTCAGCATGTTCAGGAGTAAAGAACCCATAGTGCTCTGCTAGGTCTCTAACCTGACAGCCCTTCAGAACTATCCATGCAGATGCCCAGGCCTGCATAATGAGAGATCCAACATCCATGAGGCTAGAGCTTGGGAATCTGTTTATAATACAGACCCTCGTGGTTGGGCTATGATTCAAATAATTGACTGGGAGACATGGGTGGTTCAATGGTAGACCTCTTGGGCTAGGAAGAAAGGCCTGGTGATCTATTTCATATGTCAATGAAAACCCTATGTGTGGTACTTACATAATGTCATGTCAACTTGATAAATAGGTTAAAGGGATGGAGTCTAGCCTGTCAATCAGGCCGCTGCCTGATTGATGCCTCCTTGTGGGCGTGGCCTTCTCATTAGGATTCTGAGAGT
The DNA here is from genome assembly GCF_050624435.1 of Tenrec ecaudatus. Classification (NCBI taxonomy): domain Eukaryota; kingdom Metazoa; phylum Chordata; class Mammalia; order Afrosoricida; family Tenrecidae; genus Tenrec; species Tenrec ecaudatus. The sequence goes on from NC_134544.1 coordinate 19,424,984, forward strand.
TTTCCTCTCTTCCTCCCTGGAGACAAGACACACTCTATCTCTGCTACACATTCCTGTTGACAAGCCACATGGAGCCACAATGACGGCAACCAGAGCCCTGGTGATGCGTCCACTACCACTGGACCCATAGGACTTTCCATCCACTGACCTGTGATTTTCCTGTGTTTGGGAGAATATTGAACGTATGGACTTGATCTGGACTGGACTGGGATATTTTATTGATGCATAGTTACTTCTTGATATAAAGCTATCCTACATATATACCATATATACTCGAGTATAAGCCAACCCAAATATCAGCCAAGGCACCCAATTTTACCACAAAAACTGCATTAAAATGTGCTAAAAAGTCAGCTTAGACACAAGTATATATGGTGTGTGATAGATAGATAGATAGATAGATAGATAGATAGATAGATAGATAGATAGATAGATATTCTCTGGATTTGTTTCTCTAGTCAACCTGAACTAACACACTATGGATACCATAGGGTCCAATCCTCAACCAACCATGGGCATGGTGCAGGCCTGGGCTACTTTGCTCACTTTTCCCTGCTCACTTGAGCGCAGAGGTTCCATGAGCTAGAGGTCAACTTGAAGGCAGCTAACAACAGGGACATCATTAATACAGTCCAGTGCCCAGTCTCCAGGGACAAAGACAGGTAGTGAATAATAATACTGCTCATGCCCACACTTCTTTATCTCTTGATGGAAAAAGAACACCACAGTCTACTCGTTGAGCCCTGGTGGTGTGCTGGTTAGCTAGAGCCCGAATGGCACAGTGTGCCACCTGTCGGGCTACTCAGGACAAGGTTAGCCATTTGCAACCACCAGCTGTTCCCTGGGAAGAAGATGAAGCTTTTGACTCCTATAAGAAGGTACAGTTTTGGAAACCCCCAGGGGAAGCTCGACTCGTCTATGTGAGTCAGGATTTACTTGATGGCAGTGTGTTGGGTTTTATTCAATGCAATGGTGCAGTGGTTCAGTATTCAGCTGCTAGCCCAAAGCTTAGAGATTTGCCTCCCCACAGCCCCACCCTGGGCCTCTGCAGGGAAAAGACCTGGCGATCTGTTTCTACAAAGCGTAGAGCCAAGAAAACTTTCCTTTGTCACATAGGGGCCCCATGAGTCAGAGTCAACTCAATGGCTTCCAACACCCACCACCAACCCTGTACCAGCCACTAGGCCCATCCCCTCATATGCAGTAACTTTGTGCCTTAGAAGTCCCTTAGGAGTGAGGTGGACACATGGTTATTATAGCTTTATAGACGAGAAGGTGGAGGCGTAGAAAGGTTTAGTAATGTGCCACATGTCATGTTGTTGCCATCAGATGCTGTCACATTGGTTCTGCCCCCAGTGCCCCTAAGTACAACACAATGAAGCACCGCCCAGCCCTATGCCATTCTTGCTGTAGTTTGAGTCCACTGTTGTAGCCACTGTGTCCACCCGTCTTGTGGCAGCCTTCCTCTTTTTCACCGCCCCTCAACTACGTGTGATGGCCTTCTTCAGGGACCGGTCTCTCCCGATAACATGTCCAAAGTACGCGACACAATAGCTCACCTTTCTTGCTTCCCAGGAAAGTGTACTTCTTCCAAGACATACCTGTTGGTTCTATTGGCAGTCCATGGTACTGTCGACAGTCTTCATTCAAACTCACCGGTCCTTCTTCTGTCTTCTTTACTCAATGTCCAGCTTTCACATGCATGTGAAGCGATGGAAAATACCATGTTTTATGGTGAGAATATGTTCTAAAATTGATTGTGGTAATGATTGTAGAATTCTTCTTGATGTGATGGCACGATTGAACTATTGAATTGTCTGATATGTGGATTAGGTGCTAAGAGAATTGTGTGAAAAAAGAAAACCCCATGGCTTGGGTCAGGTGCATCTTAGTCCTCAAAGTAGCCTTGTTGCTTTTCAATACTGAAGCAGATTTACCCAATGCAATGCGTCCTTTGGTCTCTGGACTGCTGCTGTTGCAGGAGCATAGATTGTGGATCCAAGAAAGACAAAATTCTTAACAACTTCAATCTTTTCTCTGTGAATCATGATGTTACCTACTCGTCCAGGTTTAAGGATTTTTGTTTTCTTAAAATTGAGTTAAAAATCCATACTTAATGCTGAAATCCTTGTCATAGACCTAATAAGAGGCCATCTAGGTTTTGAACCCAGATTTGTCTGGATCTAGGGCCTTGTCACACTCAGCCCCTAGTGAGTGAAGGGACAGAGAAAGGACACCAGTCAGAGCCAAGGTTTGGCTGCTCCCAACATTGGAGTTCAGACTCTTAAGGCAGGTCGTCCCTCCTCTCCAGATCCATGGAGATTTATTATAGGACTAATTGGCTTAAAGTCATGCTTCATTCCTCTACTTAAAATGCAGGTGACTAGTCATTTTCAAGCTTCAAGTAGCAAATGTAAGAGAGAAGGTAGGGCAGGACAGCTAGACTTTTCCCAAAGTATTTTTGGCCAGTGTGCTTACTCTTCAGGCAGAGCAATCGCAATTCAACTAGCCATCAAGCAGACGGGATTCTTGGACAACTAGGCTTTGTGTTAAAAACGCAGACTCTTGGACCCTCCCTAGAGCCACCGAGATTGCATTTTTTTAACAAGTGTACCAGATCATGCTGATCCCAGGTAAATACAGTAGACCCCTGCACCTCAACGCTAATCCGTTCTAGCAGGAGCGTCAGGATGTGATGCAGTCGAGTTCTGAATCCATTTTTCCCATAAGAAATAACTGAAAACGTATGAATCTGCTCTCAACCACCAAGCTTTTACTCTAACCTTGCCTTTTTATTCAAAACATTACCCAGAAATTTCAAAGTAATTAAGTTTAGCGTTAAATAAGTTCAGAGTTAATATAATTTAAATAAGAAACACAACATTAAAAAGGGTTGTTTTTTTTAAAGCAACGATAGTATGGCCCATGCCTTGAAATTGAGGAGGATCTGGATCTGTGGACATGGACGTGGAGAGGAGGGATGGAGAGGAGGGATGGGGAGAGTCATTGTTTGGAAGTGAAGTCCCCTTCCATCAAATCAACTGGCAGCTGCTTTTCAAGAGTTTTTACCTTGGACCTAGCTGGCTTTCTCTCTTTAAAAAAAAACCTGTCTAATGTGGTCTGCTGTTGGCGTTGTTTTCCAAAGGGTTTACTAAATTATCGTTAACAGTATTGATAACACGGTTAACCAGTTCCTTAGCATGATGATTCTTTTCAAAAACTCTTTCTTAGGACCCATGCATTTTTGTCTAAAAACAGTACAGAAAGCCACTAAAACTAAGAAAAATATAGCAAAATGCTTGAAACACAGCTGCAATAGGCTTAAACAACACGCACTAACAACGTCAACTAACGCCGAGTGACCGAAACACGAACTGCTTTTGTTTACAAAAATCACATGTATTTGGGCAGGTTCCGATGTTTTGTTCAAGCTCCGATGCACAATTTTCTCAACATTTCACGTTGAAATCCGATTATGTTAAGTACTGGTGTTGCTGAGGACTGGGGTTCTACTGTATAAGAACCACTGAGGAAGCATTTTCCCAGTTGGTCCATCTCTCATTCCCAAAGGGATCCTGGTTGGTGATCTAATAGTGTCTCAGACAGGGAGCCTTCCAGTCAAGAAACCACTCTAAAACACAGTGGCTTGAAAACACTGAATGTCTAAAAACAAACATTGACTTGCCCCCACGGACTGCCATCTGGGCAGAGATCAGTTAGCAGGAAGGGGCCCTCTATCCCTGCAGCATTCATTGGAAGAGGCTGAAGGATAGACTTTCAAGGTTGCTTACTGGAATGGCCCGCAATTTGGGAGCTGGCCCGGGGTTAGGAACCAGGAACTTTTGTTCTCCACGTCGAGTGTCCAAGGCACTTGAGCTTCCTCACGGCATGGTGGTATGTTCCAAGAGCTAAATCATGAAAGCTGCCCCTTTCTTAAATGCTCGGCTGGGGAAACTGGCATAGCATCGCTTGTACAGTATCCCAGTACTCAAGGAATTACAGAATGACCAACCAACAGGTTGACATCATGGGTGTACTCATGGCCAGGGTTGTGAAGATAGTGAAAGGCCAGGCAGTGCTGGCTTCTACTGCACACGTGGTTGCTAGGGCTTGGAGCTAATGTGATCACATCTAAGGCAACAGCAGCAACCATGGGAGAGGAGCCCTGGTGGTGCAGTGGTCAAGCACTGAGCTGCAAACCCAAAAGGTCAGTAGTTGGAACCCAGCAGACACTCCGCAAGAGAAAGATGTGCAGTCCGCGTCAGTAGGGATGATAGCCTGGGAAACCCTATGGAGTGCCTACTCTAGCCTATAGATAGGGTCACTACTAGGGGGGTGGAATGGACTTAATGGTAATGGGTATCCACAGAAGAAGCACTGAAGAATTTTAGAATCCTATTTTTAAACCTCCACCTCTGCAGTTAGCCCAGTCAACCTGAAGGGGTCCTTTCTTTGACCTCTCCCATCTTAGTTCCTGTACAAACAAGATGAGGAGGTTGGTCCAGACTTCAGTCTAAGGTGCCCCGACTCTGTGTCCACCCATCACCAGCAAGAGAGCTGGCACAGTTGGATGCCAGGACACTCCTGTGAGATCTGCACCAGTTTTTCAATGGTTAAGATTATTTTGTGATTCCTCCACACACATCAGCAACCTGTGTCCTTATGGGGCTTATTTAGCTTGGCTCCTGTGTTCGGTCTATTTCAGAAATCCCTCTGGGCCACAGAGGGGGCTGTGGAGGTGAACTCAGCTATTGAGATCCAGACCTCATTATGCCACCTTCTCCTCTCCCAGTCCTGCCCAGCAAGGCGGCACAATCAGGTAGCATCATTCTCAGAATCGAAAGGCCATCCTTCCAAAGACTGAAAAAATATATAGCTGCTTTCTTGTCACTTCAGTTCCTTTTCCAAGATGTGCTCAAGAGAGCTCAAATATCGCCATGTGAAGGAAGAATGGGGCAGGAGGGAGTGGGCCTCTGAGGTCCTCGTTTCTGCACATGAAGAGAGTTGTTGTGTTGCCTCACATGCTGAAGGGGACGGAAAGACCAGGGTGTCTACTCTATCATTCAATACCTGGATCCCAAGCAAAGGGACCCTCAGCAAGACCTCCTGTGCATCAGGTGAGGTTGCTTAGTAAGCGCCTAAACCACCGCATCTTGAAAAGCAAGGATGTCACTCTGAGGGCTAAGTTGCATCTGACCCAAGCCATGGTGTTTTCAATGGCATGTGAAAGTTAGTCATTGAATAAAGAAGATGGAAGAAGAATAAATGCATTTGAATCACAGTGCTGGTGAAGAATATTGGAAGTTCCATGGACTGCCAAAAGAACAAACAGGTCTGTCTTGGAAGTACAGCCAGAATGCTCCATAGAGGCCAGGATGGTCAAACGTCTTCTCACATACTTTGGACAGGTTACAGAAACCCTCTGTGGGGTGCTATGAGGCCAAATCAAACCTATGAGAGTGGACTTGGGCTATGGTAGTGCATACTCCAGTAGAAGCATCACTGGCTTTGTGTCCTTAGATAACCCAGACTAAGACAATGTTGTTGGTTGGTGAGACCTACCCTGATGCAGCCCTGGGTGCTGGAGCAGCTGCATGGAGACCCCTGCCAGCACTGAGATGCTTACACGCTCACTGATTCAGCTTTCCTCCTGCAGTTGGCATCATTGTGTGTGTCTTGTGAGATTGAGGAGGACTTTGTAGATTGTAGATTGCTGTTGGATATATGGGCTAATGTTGGACTTATGGGCTTGGACAGCACTGGGTTGGGATGCTTTCTTACACTTACCCTGTATATAAAAAACTCTGTTTTATATATATATGTTTCTGTGGATTTGTTTCCCTAGTTTACCCAGACTAACACAGCTGGCCATCATTATGGGAAACTAATAAGAAAAACATGAGCTTCATGCAGCCTTTAATCCATTTACATCTTTATTATCAGACTTCACCATCACTAGGCCAAGGCTTCAAAATGCCTCAAAGCTATAGTCTGGAGTCTTGAAGTGTAAACTCTGTAGCTGGCTACACTCAGACTTTCCTTCAAGGTTCACTCTCTTCCATTGTCTGTAAGCTCCTTTAAGAGAAGAGGTTATGTCAATCCATCCTTTATTCCCTTCAGGACCCAGCGCCGTACCTTGTGCTCAAACATCCTCAAGCCATGCTAAATTTATGAAGCAGGTAATACCATTATCTGGAATGTATTTATTAACTGTACATAAGATATATTGAGATCGCTTGAGATCAAAATGAATGTTTGACTCTTAAGAAAGGAATCTATTTTTAGAAAGCAAATACAGTGTAACTCAGTTGCCCTGCATAAATAGGAAATCTGATTATTCTTTGATCCTACTTTTCCTTTTTAAAATTTAATTCGCAGAGAGATGACCAATTATGGATGACCCCGCAGCTTAATAATATATCTGTTAATGTTCTGGGTGGGGGAAAGAGTGAATTAAATTAAGTATTAACGGAGTTTGAATTGATTTGAAGAACTGAAACGAATAGATCGCCGACCCCGTGGTGATCCAGTGTCATGAATGTGTAGTTCTAAGGCTGAATTCGAGTTTGGAAAGCCTTTGGCAGACCTGGTTCTTGCATCTTCAGACTCAATCTCCCTTGGCCATCTAATAGCATTTGATAGTTGATCGTGTGGACAAAATAATAAACAACATCGCCAAAGTGGTGAGGACCGATGGTGCCTCTGATTTATTCACATTCATTCATTTATTCTTGCTTCATCTACTCACCAATGCCCCAAGCCCCTATGGTGTCAGGAGCTCCCAGCATGGCAGGGAAAGGTGGGACTGTGCACTGCCTGGGTGATGTCATGTTACTGGGGTGGTGGGATGTGAGCAAGTCCAGAGGGGTTCTGGGTGAGCAGATCTAGCAGACCAGAGAAGGGTCAGGAAAGGCCTCAAGGCGAGGTGAGCCTTGCACTGGCAAAGAGGGGATGAGAAGAATGACCAGGTGGGAGGACCTGGGTAGATGGACACTGGGAATTGGAATCTAGATGTGACGTTGGGCCTGGAGATTGACACCTGATGTTCGTTGGCATTGAGGTGATGGTGTGCAGCTGGCGGAGTGGCTGAGACACCCCCAACCCACCCCCAGCCCCACCCCAATGCCACCCCAGAGATCTGTGGAAGTTCTCTGTGAGGTATGGCCTGGACCGCCATCCGTGAAGGAAATCAAGGCAGGGGGTGATGGAACTGAGGGGCTGTCCCCTGGGCTGGGCCACTCAGGGGGAGCTTGTCTTCACAGTGTGGAAACATGGGCTTTTGGCTCACACCGACCCCCATTCTAATACCAGCAGTGTCTCCCTGAAGAGTTTGCTCCTCTGCCTGGCCAATTCATAGACGAGTGTCCACAGCATCTACCTGTTGGGTAGAGTGGGAGAGAACCACCCTGTAGGGTCTACACCCTGTAGGGTCTACACACTGGGAAGGGACCTTCCGTTTGGTAGACAGTCAGGGAAAGGCTCCCTGCAGAACAAGGGCTGGGGCGGGGAGGGAGTGAGGCTGTTGGTTATGAGGCTTGATTCTGGGAATGGTACTGAAAAGGGCCTGAGACACACAGAAACCGTTAAGATTCTGGAAACTGTTTCCTCCAATGTGCCCGGGCTAGGAAAAAGCAATTCTCTGGCCCAAACATCGTCTCAGTAAACAGTACGGAGAAGAGACCAAAGTCTCAGCCAGCCTGGGCGGATGCACATGTGTCTGATGACAGTCTCCTGGGGTCCAGGGTTTAAAATCAGAACTCCTCCTCAGGTCTGAACTGCCCACCACTTCTCCATCAACGAGGTGGCCCAGACCGGGACCGCAAGGACTGGAGCCACTGGCGATGCCAGCTGCCCGGCTGGGGCCAAAGCATCTTCACCTCCACTGTGCCTATCGTTAAACTTAGTCCTGTGTCCATTCTCAGTCAGATTCCAAACCGCAGAGAATGGGCAAGCGGTTTGCCTGTAGCCATTGACAATGATCCACATTTGATCGAGGTGAGTTTGGCTCAGCCTCTCCTTCCTCCCTCTGAAGTTCCCCATCAAATGTCAGCATCACAGATCATTGTACGTCACTAACCAAGGACGAGGCCTGAGTGGGATGAAGGACAAAGTGCTTGGCTGCTAACCGAGACACTGGCAGGTCAACACGTTCAGGGTTTCCTCAGAAGACACACCTGGTGCCCGGCTTTCCAAAGGGCACATCCTCCAAGCAGCAGACAGAGGAGCGCGGTTCAACGCTGCCCTCCTCGGGTCACCGGGAGTCAAAATCGACTCAACGCCCACTCGCAGCCGGGCAACAGCAATCAAGAAAGCTTCTGGAAACAACCACCATCCCACTCTCACTGAGCCAGCCTTCTCTGATCAAGCCCGCCCAGCTGCGTCAAAAATGTGGTTTTACAGCTGGTTTGTCCCCATCAAGAGCCAAACAAGGCCCGCATATTGGATTTAATCAATGCACCTCTTAAGTTTCTTCCAATCTTACATTTTTAAAAAGCAGCCCCAAACCAAAGAAGAGGAAAAAAGCACACATTTGTGGCCAGGAAAGACTGGTTCTGGCCGCCTCTGCCCTTTCCTTGGCACCACCTTCTGGACACGTGTGCCGACTGCTGGCGTTTCAGACATCACACCTGGAGGCATGTGCAGATGGTGGACTTCCACTGGGTAGTCCTGTCCACTTTGTCTGTGCAGCACTTGGCTCCAGGCAGTAGGCTGGCATTCAGTAGGCGCTCAATAAATCCTTACCAGATGATGTTATTCAATCAGAATCTCTCCTTCTCACTACCAGTGAGTTACCACTGACTCACAGTGACCCCTGTGGGTTTCTGAAATGGTCACTGTTTACTCACAGAGCTGCTGGTGGTTTTGTACCGCCAACCATGTGGATCGCAGCCCAATGCGTAACCACTGCACCACCCAAGCTCCCCCTGCTTCTCCTTCAAGTAGGGTTTTAGGAGAGCAGTCCTGGATACCAGTGGTGCAGAGATTCCAAACAGCTAATGGCCGAGTTTGATGCTAATAAGCACTGAGGTCAGATGGACTGAGGGCCGGGCACTGGTCTCTCCATTAACCTATTTAATGCTCGCAATCACCCTTGAGAGAGATACTATCCTTGCCATTTAACAGGATATTGGGGCACAGAGAGGTGACGCGACTTGCGTGAGGTCACACAGCTGGACGGTGACAAGGAAAGACATGGATCATAGGCAGACATAGATCACAGCCCACCTGCCATCACCAATCCTACCAACTCTACAGAGTTAGCTGTTTGGCCAGAATCTGCTGTTGACACAAAGGAGAGAGCTGACATCATCAACGGTGGTCTGCAACATGTGGACTTGCTGATAGATTGAGCTGCGTCCTCCAAAAACAAAAACAAAAACCATAACAACTGTGCTGATGCCTTTGCTCTGATACCTGTCGATAGAACCCAGTGTGAAAGCAGGGCTTTTCTTGTGCTGTGTTAATCGACCATCCCAGGGGAGGCTGGCTGGGTCCTAAACCTAATCACTTCTGAGTTGTGCCTCAGCAAAAAAGAGTAGTGTGCACACAGACATGCACAGGGGAGACAAATGCTGTGCGGGGACCTTTCTGTGCACAAGGGACACCCAAGATTCCTGGCTGCCGCGGAGACCCTGGCTTGGGCCCCCAGACCTCAGGTAAAGAAGCATCATGCCTTATAGCTACCACTTGTGGCAATCTCCCAGCACAGAAGCACTCAGTCACTAAGACACACATGAGGATGAAAAGTCCCACCCACACGGGCCCAGCTGGAGCACCCACACTGCCCAGAGGGCTGGTGTGGGCCTGGAGTGGTAGGGCAGGGGGGTGGGCAGCTGCAGCAGGGGAGGGCAGTATAGTCCCCGGCGCCTGTCATGGGGCTGGCTGGGTCACCTCATGATTTTGCCTTGGCCAGAACCTTTTGCTAAACCTGCAAATATTCCCACCGACCAGCCCAGCCTCTTGTCGTGGACCCTGCAGTGTGGGGGGAAAGAGATGCAAAAACAGAGGCAGGGAAGGTACCGAAAGTAGGCTTTCTGGGAGTCAACCCCACCTGGGTCAGAGGGGAGTGTCCCACTCCTCCCCCATCTCCACCCCTACCCTGACCCAGACCGTAGGCTGGGCCTCAGGAAGATATGCCTCCTGTCAGCGAGGGCCAGCGGAGTGGAAGGAAGCGGCTTAATAAATGTTTCACGGTGGAATACGGAGGAGCGCCCGCTGACCTGTCCCTGCCCTTTGCAAGGTGTTCTCCTGACAGCCGCTACCTGGGGCCACCGGGCTGGGGCTCCTGCCTGAGCAAGGTGGTGACCTTCTACATCCGGGCCTGTTAATGAAGCCGGCTGCCTGGGGCCCCAGCTGCACTCTCCGGTCTGCTTGTTTGCTGTTCCTCCTCGGCCTGCCCGTGACTGTCAAGTTGTGTTACAAGCAATTAGCCCGGAGGCTGGGATGGAGAGGTGAGCTGCACGCTGAGGAGGGGGCAGCAGGGGTCTTCATAGAGGCCTGTGCCTGAGGTGGAGAGCAGTGAGTCCCTCAGGGGAGCAAAGACCCCGGAGACCTCTTTCCCTCCCAATCTAGAAACCCATCTCCCCAACCTGAGCTGTCCAGGCTCAAAAGTGCTCTAAGGTCAGAGTTCATGACCTGTTTTCATCTTTGAAAAACCTCCCTACCATCCGGTCAATTCTGACCCATAGTGACCCACTAAGACAGGGTAGAACTATCCCCGCGAGTTCCTGAAACTGTCGCTCTTATGGGAGTAGAAAGCCTCCTCTTTCTCCTGAGGAGTAGCTGGTAGTTTTGAACTGCTGACCTTGTGGTTTGTAACCCAATGTGTAACCCACAACGCCATCTACCATATATGAAAAGGGACCACTGCAAGCATGCCTTTTCCCCATGGAGGCTACTCAGTCTAACCAAAAAGTTTGTTTTTTTTTAAGTTTGCCTGGCCTAATTTGTTTAGCCAGGGTAGTTCACCAGAGGCTCTGGTGGTCAGTTTAACAGGTTAAGGAGTAAAAAATGGGAGCGTGAAGGCTTTCTGGATGAAAGCTTAGTGGGGCAGACACGAGCTTCCTCTAAGGCAGCGGTTCTCAGCATGTGGGTCTCAACCCCTTTGGGGGTCAACAACCCTTTCCCAGGGGTCGCCGGATTCATATCAGTAGTAAAATGTCAGTGATGAAGTAGCAACTGAAATGATTTTCTGGTTGGGGGGTCACCACCACATAAGGAACTGTATGAAAGGGTCACGGCATGAGGAAGGGTCACGGCATGAGGAGAAACCACTAAGGGCTAGACGAGTCCGTGGACAGCTGCTCTGACCTGTCTGCAGGACCTGCACGCCTGCAGTGCCGCTCAGGGAGTGGTCCTTCTGCAGAGCCAGGAGAGCCTGGATACATCAGGATGGAAGCCAGGTGGGGTGCAGTGGGGGGGGGGTGAGGGAGGAGGGGACAGGGGCCCTTGGTGTCCTCCCAGGACTTCCTGCTGGCCCATAGCCATGGCGCAGCCCTCCCTGTCAGGCCCTTTCATGTCATTCCCCACGTGGATCAGAGGCTGAACACAAGCGGAATACAAAAGACAAAGACGGGCCGTGCGTTGCTGTCAGAGTCTATAAAAGTCTGGGGAGTGACAGCAGGAGCTCTCGCCTGCTGCCACGGCCCTGAAACCCAGAAAGAATCAATTTCAGACCCAGGGCCAAAGGGTGCCCCAGGGGGTGTGCCTGTGACAAGCTTGGACTCTGCTCAGACTGGGACCCTCCCAGCCCCCAACCCAGCCTGTATATCCAGAGTGGGGGCAGAAGGAGGGAGGAGAAACTTCTGCAGGGTCTCTCTCTCTCTCTCTCTCTCTCTCTCTCTCTCTCTCTCTCTCTCTCTCTCTCTCTCTCTCTCTCTATCTCTATCTCTATCTCTCTCTCTATTTTCTCTGTCTCCTCTCTTGCGTTCTCACCGACTCTCCGTTTCGCTTCTCTCCCTCATAAGTCTCTCTCTTTTCCTGGATCCGACTGCTCCAATCTTTCACGGAACACCCCCTTAACTCATCAGTAGGGTCACAGCTAAAATGAATCAGTTCCTTTCTTTCTTTAGCATCCGTGCTGCCCAAGCGAGCACGAATCTGCTTCTTTCTTGCGTCGTGAAAATGGTTGTGATCCTCCAGATTGGGACCGTGCTGACTTGCTCTGTGGATGCTAATCCATCACCCACTCCCTTCCCAAACTCCACATGCTCAATACATGCTGGCAGCTCGAGATTCATGCTACTTGTGCATCATGGGCCTGTGCAGGGGGGTACCTGTGTATGCGAGCACCTGACAAACTATCTCAAGACACCTATTAGCTTCATATATTTATTTTCACAATGTTGTCCTCGCATCCAAGTCGGCGTTCTCCATCATGCAAACTCATTTGATGGAAATAGGCCAGAGTCGCCAGATTTAGCAAATAAAAGTGCCCAAGATACTAACAACAACAACAACATCCTACTGCTCACAGGGCACTGCAGTTCGAAGCATGGGGCTTTCAAAGCCACCATCTCTACAGAAAGCAAAAAGTCTCACATTTATCCTCTGGAGTGACTGGTGGGTTTGAATTGCTAGCCCTTCCGGTAGCCGTCTGATGCTTAACCCACTGTGTGACTAGGGCTCCTTAAAATACAGGAGCCCCAGCAAATATATGTATAGATGTATCTTCCAAGTATACAAAGACACGTGCTGTTTATGTCTGATGCGTATTCCCGGCATGTCTTACATCTTACCTGGCAGCCCCCACCCCCACCCCACTGCCGCACAATCAAGTAGGAAATGATAAGAAAAACTTTACCATTTTATAATACCTTTTTTTTTTAAAGAGCAAAGCCAAAACCCCAAATCACTTCCCCAGTCCATTTCTTAACAGCGGAAATTAGGCTCCTGTTCTCAGAGCACAGAGGTAGGCGTCAAGGCGGGGGTCTCAGATGGAGCGATTTTCAATCTCAGAAAGAGCTTAGCTGTTTTTGTAAAAAGGAAAGTTGGCAACTGATTAGTGCCGATGTGGCCCAGCTGCTCTTTTGTACTTTGAAAGAAACAATTAAAATGGTTGGGACATTAAACATTAAAGAGCTGGCTCTTCATTTTCCGAAGCTAATTTTAAAAGGAGCCTGATACCTGGGGAGGGAAGGGCACTTTCAGGAGCATGCCTCTCTCTTCAAGGGTCTCAGAGTGTGGACAGTAACTTCAAGGGGTTCACAGGTACATGTCACACACAAAGACAGGGCAGAAGGATGTTCTGTCTTGTGTGAGCGTAAAGATACTGTGTGTTTCCCATGTTAAATTCTAAAAGCCTCAATCCAAAGGATTAAACACATTTTGGAATGTCCTTATGACATGGTACCGCTGGGTAAGCTTTGGGCCGTAAACACAAGGTTGGCAGTTCAAACCCACCAGGTGCTCCACAGCAGAAAGATGAGGCTGTCTGCCACTGTAAAGATTTACAGCCTCAAAAACCCTTATCCGGCCACTATGAGTCAGAATTGACTCAGTGGCAGTGAATTTGTTTATTTTCATGATGTTTTAGGCACGGGGGTTGTTGTGGTTGAATCGTGCCCCCGGCAGAATGTGTTGGCCTCCTAAACTCTATTCCCGTGGGCACAATTCCACTGGGGAATACACTTTTCTTTATTATATTAACAAACGAGAACACAACAGTGGAGGGTGTATCTCACACTCAATCATTCTTGAGACATAAAACGGGCAGATTAGGCACAGAAAGGAAGCGTAGTGGGGTTAGGAAGAGACAGATGCCACCCCACACAAAGGAAGTCAAAGAGCCAAAGAATAGAGCCTCCCAGAGACCAAGACCTTCACCAGAGCAGGTAGAGAGAGAAGCCCTTCCCTTAGAGTCAGTGCCAAGTTCACATGTCTAGCCGCCTAAGCTGGGTGGAAACAAAGTCCAGTTTGTTAAAGAAAGCCTTCTACTCACAGTCTTTCAGTTAAAGAAGCCCTAGGTAATTAAGACAGAAGCTAAAGACAAATCATAATAATAAATAAGGAGTGAGTCAAATTATTCCCCGCTGGGAAGCTTACGTCTAAGTGGGACGATTGATCTAGAAACAAAGACGGCACCTGTGGTGAGGGTATGGGGAGCACACCCACAGCTGGGAGTTGACTCCGACTCGTCAGGTGCGGCCCATTTGGTCCCATCTCCTAGTGACCCCCAGGGCACAACAGAACAAAGCACTGGCTGGTCCTGAGTCAGCCTCGCAACTGTAGTCACCTTTGAGGCCATGGTTCCAACCACGGTGTCAAACCATCTCATGGAGGGCCTTTCTCTGTTTTTGCTGACCTCCTCTGTTACATAGCACCACCAGGGACCGGCCTCTCAATAACACGCCCAAAGCATGTGAGAGGAAGTCTCACCACCCTGACTTCTCAGAAGCATTCTGGCTGTACTTTTCCCCAAGATAGATTTGTTTATTCTTTTGGGGGCCCATGCCACTTTCAGTATTCTTTGCTCACACCATAATTCAAATACACTCATTCTTGTTTGGTCTTCCTTCTTCATTGTCTAACTTTCGCATGCCTATGAAGTGACGGAAAATACCATGGCTCAGGTCAGGTGCACCTTAGTCCTCAGAGTGACATCCTGCTCTCCAACACATTAAGGAGGTCTTGGGCAGCAGATTTTCCCAATCCAATATGTTGTTTGATTTGCTTACAGCTGATTCCATGAACATTGATTGCAGATCCAAGTAAAAAGGAGACCCTTGATAACTTCAATCTTGTCTTCACTTATGGTGACGCTGTCTATTTGACCCATAGTGACCGTATACATGGTGCCCAAGGCTGTACATCACCAGGAGAGCAGGTAGTCTCATGGAAAGCAAGGGCTCTGAACTTGGACATGGTTCAGGCCCAACCTGCCACCTAGGTGGATGTCTGAGCCGCAGTTTCCACCTTTGTTATGTGGGACTAAAGGCAGTCTTTCTTCACTAGATTGTGAGGAATAATGATCATTAAAGTAAAGTAACTTAGTACATTGCCTGAAAAAAAAAAGTCCTCCCAACTGTACTGAAAACAGTTTCATGTTAAATGAAAAACAACAACGTGGTCAACAATTCCGTTCTACTTGGATCACTAATCAATGGCCATGGAAGCCTCAGCTGACTTTGCCCTGCCAAAGCAAAACCAAGCCCTGCTACTGTGGAGGCAACGAGAATGGAGCTGCACACTCGCCTCCTCTTGGCAGTAGGCTATGAACTGAACTGCTAACCACGTGGCCAGAGATTTGAACCCACCAGCTGCTCCGTGGGAGAAAGAAGAGGCTGTGGACCGCCATAAAGAGTTAAGGTTTTGGAAACGCAAAGGGACAGTCCCACCCTCTCCTGCAGGGTCGCTCCGAGCTGGAGTCCCCTCACTGGCACGACATCTGGAGTCTTTACATCGCACCAGCCCTTTCTTCTATGGTACCACTGGGTGGGCTCAAAATGCCAACCTTGCAGTTAGTAGGCAAGCACTTGCACCAGGAAGAGATCTCTTCAAAAGCCCTCCTTAAAGTTTAAAAAGCAAAGATGTCCCGTTGATGACTCAGGCGCACCGGACCCAGGTCGTGGTCTTTTCCAGTTGCCTCCAATATATAAGAAAACTGGGAAACGCAAACAATTGATATATTCACACTATGATGTTGGCAAAGAATATTGCATATGCCTTTGACTGCCAGAAGAACAAACCAGTCAGTCTTGGAAGAACTACAACCAGTATGCGCCTTAGAAATAAGGATGATGCTTGCCTTGGTTGGAACCATTGATATATGTGTGCATCTCTTGTATTTCTAGCTAATGTATAGAAACACATTAAATTCAGTGAAAATACAAAAAGAAAGAAAACAATGAGGATAAGACTTTGGCTCACCTTCTTTGCACACGTCATCAGAGTGACCAGGGAACCCCCCCCCACGGACAAAGACTGGCACAACAGCCAGAGCAATGAGTTCAAACCCACCGTCGGGTCAAGATGAAGAGCAGCATCCTTTCCCTCTGCTTTCCTTCTCTCAAACACAAGGTCACCAGGAATGACAGCCGGCTCGATGGCCACTAACAGCAGCAGCAGCATTATTGTACATGTTGGCACGTCTTTTAGGACTTGTGGGGGTACGGAGCAAGGAGACTGTCACTCTGCCTGGATTTGCAGGGGTGGGGAGGGGATGGTGGGCAGACTCCCCAGAGCCTGAGTCTTCAAGGCCTTGGTCAAGTGGCAGATGGAATGGAGGCAGAATGTTGCAGACAGGATCATCGAGGGTCCTGGGGCAGCGCTGTCACATAGGATCAGCAGTGTTGACAGCAGCTGAGGTGACCAGGGATCCCATTATCCTAAACCTTGGGAACCATGCCAGTGGTGTGACCTTGTTCCGGAGGCGGGTAGGAAAATCTGATGGCATTTAAAGAGGACAGGGACCCAATCTGTGTTTCAAAAGCCGCTGCTGGCAGTGGGATGGAGAACGAGCTGAAAGTGGGCAAAGGGAAGGCCACTTCCACACCCCTTTCAATGATGTGAGAAGACCTGAGAAGTCGAGGGCTGAGGGCAGGTGCGGGGCTGATGGATGCAGAAGATACTCTCGATGCCACAGGACTTAGAAGGTAGGGCTGGGAGACAGACTGGGGGTGGGGGTAGCGGTGCAGGTGAGTACAAGGGAATGGGGAGGGAAGGGTCAAGAATCCTGACCTGGGCATGGAGCTGTGTGCCACCTCCTCCTAAGGAGGACACATTTGGGCGTAAGGGCAGGAGGATAGGGAGACATGGACACTGTATTTCATTTTTACTTAATGAGTTTGAGGTACTCATGAGTCATTCAAGTAGCCCTGGTGGTGCTGTGGATTAATTGTTGGACTGCGAACAGCAAGGTGGGCAGTTCAAGCCCACCAGACACTCCATAGGAGAAAGCTAAGGCTGTCTACTCCGGTAGAGAGTTAATCTCAGAAATTGCATATGAGGTATCTCTGAGTTGGAATTCAACCCAGTAGCAATGGTTTTTTACGGGTCATTCAGGGTGGCGGGGGGTGGGGTGGGGGATGTCTTCCAAAGAAATCCACAGAAATAGGGATAAGGGTCCAGAGAGAGTTGGGACTGAAGAGAGAAGCTGAAGGTGGTCCGGCAGTTAGATTCTATGTCAGGCTGCCCTTGTGGAGGGGTGTAGCCTGACCTGTCAATCAGGTCACAGCCTGACAATGCCTCCTGGGGGTGTGGCCTTTGGAGAAGAGAGACAGTAGGGACCCCTCCTCTCTCTACCCCTGTATCCTCTTGCTTGTTGGGACTCCGTACCCATATCTATGTGAGACACCCAAGCCTGAGAGCTTGCCAAGTCTGCCACCTCTCCACTGACCTTGGATCCACTCGACCCTGTACCCACCAGCCTGGGACCTCCTGGCAGCCCTCTTCACTTTTCTGCAACGTTGCCTGCAGCAGCGTGCATCTGAAGAGGACTCTGGAGAGCATCTGAGCTGTGGGCTGGACTGGGATGCCTTCTTGCTACAAAGCTCTTTCTTAGACATAGATACATGTCACTGGCTTTGTTTCTCTAGGTAACCCACCTAACACAGGAGGAGACGGTGCCTGCCGTGGGGAACATTTGGGGAGCTCCTGGGGGGAATGGAGAAGAACAGTCAAAGGGCTGGAGAGAATCGCACAGAGGAGGGACTGTAGCCTGCAATGGAGAGTGTGTCCAAGACCACGAGGGCAGAGATCCCGCACGAGCTCCAAAGATGTCCTCTGGACTTGGTGGCCCTTGGTTACCCTCTGACGGGGCACTGACCAGGGGAGGGTTGTTAGAACAGCAGGACAAAGAGCTGATTTGCAACTAAACTAACCCACATCCAGCTTCCCCCAGCGGAGAAGAGCAGGTGCCCAGAAAGACAACTTAGCATTTCCAAAGAAAAGCAGGTCAAAGATTTGAACCCTCCCTGGAGTTAAAATGGTTACAGCGCCGAAGTGTGGATGTCAGATTCTGCCATCAGGCCCTAGCGCAACTCGGAGAGCAGAGTTCACCAACAAAATGAGCAGGCTACAGACTCCATCAATATCCCCTCCCCAGAGCCGCTGCCGTGGAAGGCAGAACGTCCTGCATTTGGGAGGAGAAAAGTAATCAGACTAAGATCTCAGCACAGCAAGCCCCACCCACCCTCATCGCCCCCCAGGATCAACACAACCATTAGCTTTCATTATTAACTAGTGTGTGATGGCCCTGTGCTTAGCATTGGGGAGCTCCCTGTGTGTCTGAAACAATGTGCCAACTGGCTGCCATTGAGCTGCTGCGGACTCACGACATTCCCGTGCACGTCAGAGTCTGCGTGGGTTTTCAGTGACTAAGGTTTTTGACATGGATGACTAGGACTTTCTTCCGAGGTCTCTCTGCAGTTTCACCACTGTTTTAGGGTACAGAGGAGACGGCTGAATCAAAAACCTGACTGAAGGAGAACATTTATTATGTCTTAGAAGGGGCAGGGACAAGACAAAGACACATCACCTGAGAGAGAAAGACCATTAGCAAGCGGTCATAATGGCATCCCAGGATTCACAGCTCCTCGTCACTGGAATAGGATCTGGAGAACAAAGCGATCAGGCACAAAATCATGGTTGGCAGCAGATCAATGCATCACACTTAGAGGTGGGGCCACAATCATGACTGGGACCCTCCTGTTATAACCATCCTCTACATTACGTTCGATGGAAGAATTTACAATATTGATACAGCAGGGCATGGCTCGGTATGATAGTCTCTGTTAAGGACACACTCTGGCAAGCTCCTAAAGAACTACCCTCCCTTTCTGGTGCACTCAGCCTGAGGGCAAGTCTTTTCTCATCCCTGATTAATGGTCAGAAGGAACTCAAGGCAGGCTTAATTCATGCGGGGGCGATATAGATGGATTTGGGTCGGTCATGCAAATCTAGAGCTCAGAAGCTCAAATATATAGTGCAGTCCTCAATAAAGGTTTGCTAATACCGTCATTGAAGCTGTCCAACATGGTCTTGGGCTTCAAAAAGCTTATAGGGCAGTAGGAGAGGGGAGGTAAGACAGGGCAGACAATTAAGGACACAGATAATTTCCAGGAAGACAGATGACTACATTCCCTACCTGCCACATAGGTGAGGATCCATCGGTACTAGTGGAAGGAAGACACTTCATAGATGAACATGTATTGGAGGAGGTTGGGGGCTGGGGGGTTGTGGTGGATTGGAGAAGACCACCTTTCAGAAGAGCTGGAGCCTGAATTGAGCCTGACATGATTCATTCTCTGTGCGTGTGTCCTTTGGTGGGGGTGGGAGGGGAGCTCACTTGCCTCTCTGAGACCCAAGTGACCATCTGGACCAGAGGTGAGATGCACATTAATCTGCACACCCTCTGATGAACACGTGCTGAAGCTTTTGAGAGTGCAATACAAACATCCCACTGCAGCATTGCGTCCCTCTCAGAAAATGCCCATTGTCGAAAACACTCCCTCCTCCCAGAGTCTTCGAGAGCATGCTGGCTTGGTTTCCTGCCCAACCCACTGGTGTCTTATTTGCAATAATAGACATAATTATCCCATCACCTTTCGTCTGGGTTTAGGACTCAGGACAGTTCCCACTGAGGGCTCATACCCCTGCCTCTGGCTGTGGGGCCTGCCGGAAGGCCACTGGAGTACCTTCTCTGACCTCCTGCTGACCCGCGGGGATCAATGAACAATTAATTACGCTCATCCTGCACCTCCCGCTCTGGGAGAGATAGCGCACTCCATTGCTCAATTACAAGTGGCAGTGCCTGCTACGGATTGAGCTGCATCCCCCAAAACACAATCCTAACCTCCCAGCCTCTGCTGATCATGGCAGTGGGCACTGAGTTGTCCTCGTTGTGCTAATGAGGTAGGGTGAGGGTGCCTGTAGGTGTGTCTCCCACTACTGTTTTCTGTGATCTGATGAAAATGAGAGAGGAAGGGGAGATGGGGGCTAGGTTGGGGGGTGGTGGCAAGTGAGGGAGAGTCTGTAGAGACTAGGCCTTTCCTCCAGAGACATCTGGGAGGGAAAGCCCTCCCTGAAAGCCACCTCTCTGGATTGGGGGTTTTAGTCTCCTAAACTGTGAGCAAATGCATTTCTGGCTGATCAAGCCACCCGCTTCTCTTCTTGCGGCACTAGCTAACGAAGACGGGACCAAGCTTCCTGCTGATTCAAATCACAGCGTGCGTGCGCACACACACACACAGATCACACCTATTCCTCCACTTAGCCACATACACAATTACAGACCCTACTACCTCCCCCGCCTCCTCACTCGCTCAATGCATGCCGTATCTTTCCTCACTACACACCATAAGTCCACACGCATAATCACCCAGATCATGGCATCTCCTGCCCAGTACACACACACACACACACACACACCATGGTAATTAGGTTTTATGCCCACTGGATGGTACCCATGTGGAGGTAAGGGTGGAGTCCATCCAACCCGTCAATCAGGTGGGGGACTGGTGACACCGCCTTGGGAGTGTGGTCTTTAAATAAGAGAGCTCTCTCTCTCTCTTTCTCTCTCTCTCTCTCCCCGCCCCCCCCCCCCCCCGCCCCGCACGCCTTTGCTTCCTTCCTCCTTGCTTGGATTCAGTGTCTGCCTCCAGGAGTGGCCCCATCTGGGCCACCAACCTTGGGAGCTGTCATTCTCGCACTGGCCTCGGATCCGACCACCTGGGAACCACCAGCCTTTGATCTCCCGGCCTCCTAATTCACCTTTCTGCATCCCCAGTTTGCTGTCCAGTGAGAGTCAAGAGGACTGCGGACCCACGGGCTTGAGTTGGGCTGGGCTCATTTGCCTTCTTGGTGAGAAATGACTTCTTGATGTGAAGTTCTTGCTCATATATGCCTGGGTATCACTGGCTGGGCTTCTCTAGATGGCCCAGCCTCACACACCCATGACCTGACTCCAATCACCCCAACTCTTCCATGACACCCACCCACACTCGCAGTCACAGAGGATACCATCTCTCCCACTTTCTGACTGCTCAGTTCACACCATGTCCTTGTCCATACGACACACATCCACATACATGAGCACACGGACCCTGCCATCTCCCACCATCGGGAGTGCTCTGAGCACACCCACCCACATTCATACATGCATGCCGGCCATCATTATGGGTGGTTGTCCAGACCAGTGTTGTCCAAGGGGAGGGGTGGCCCCAGGCAAAGCTATGGCTCAGGCTGACCAGGTCATCCCTGAGATCCCCCTACAGACACCACTGCCTTTGTTTTCCTCCCCCACCTCTGCCTGCACCGGCCCCTCCGCCTCCCCCCAATACTCCTTGCCTGAAACCTCCTCAGCCACCCTGCCTGTCACACAGCCTACACCTTCCTAGGCCCTCCTTGGAGGACAGCACACCCTTGTTTTGGGACCCCCTTCTCTCCGCCCCCAGTAATTGACTGATAAAGCTGGGCTGATCCACTAAGATATCCTTGGCTGCTGATAATGTCAGAGATCGCTCCCTTAGTTCCTGGGTTGTGGGATCCTAAATCCAAAGGAGTCACTGTTCAGGTGCCAGGGGGTGGGGCCAGACTAATAGACGCTCTGAGAATCCTCGTCGCTCACCAGCTATGTGTTCTCCTACATCATTTCCTCAGCAAACACTCGGAAAACGGTTCATCCTATTAGAAAGATGTGGGGGTTGTAAGGAACAGAACTCTAGCATTTAAAGGTGTGTGTGTGTGTGTGTGTAGGAGTATTACAGTCACTTAATTGACAAACAGAGCTACAACTGCTTCAGGCATGGTGGGATCCAGGTGCTTGAACAAATGAATCAGGACTTGAGCTCTGGTTTCCTCTGGGCTGACTTTCCTCTGATGCTGCATCTCTCTGCAGGAGGATTTCTCACTGCCTCCTATTCCCAGCACACCCACCCCCACTCTGACACACACACATACACACACAATCTCCAGGACTTCATTGCCCATATAGCTAGCAATCTTCACTGGCAAGGGAGCTGCCAGTTCTAAGAAGAAGGAAAAAAGGGCCAGGAACACTCGCTCAACTATACAAAGGGCCCCTCTCATAAGCTCTTGACCCCAACACCCAGAGCACACGCAGCCTGTGGACAGTCATGGTCCCTACTTGCCACACAGAGGGAAAGTTCTTTGCTAGACCTGGCTTAGGGCGGCAATGACTATTTAGGGAGAGCAGCGGATCAATAGCTTCTAAGCCTTTGTCAGAGGCCCTGGTGGTGCAGTGGATTATCCCTGGAGCTGTTAACTGCAAGGCCAGTGGTTTGAAACCACCAGCTGCTCCCAGTGAGAAAGAAGAGGCTGTCTTTTCCCATAGAGATTTAAAGTCTCAGAAATGTGAAAGGAAGTTCTACTTTGCCCTACCGAGTCACTCTGATGACCGTGGGGTTTTGCTGTTGTTGTGATATTCTAGTCGCTCGTCAGTAGGTGCACTCAGTTCTAATTAACAATAACCAATGGTCCCTCTCAGAGTGCCTGGTACCCAGGAGATGCTCCCAAGTAATACGTTACTGGCCCTGAAGAAGCGAAGCCAGTGGAGTTGGCTCTGAGGCAGGGCGACCCCACACACGTCCCAGGCAGAACTGTGCTCCCCACTGTGTGTGAAACTCAATTTTCAGAAACCGTCCGTAGGCCTTGCTCTTGCCTGTTGGCCCCGCCCAGGCACTCCACCGCCATTGAAGGCGCATGCGTGTGCTCCTATGGGGCCACCGTGCGTCAGACCGCCTGGGCAGCAGTGGGAAATAGCTCCCTGCACCTGGGCCACGTGTGCCAGGGGCAGGGTCACTGTGGGAACAAGCGCCCGTGGAGTCAGTGTTCCCTTAGGCCTGTGAGACTTCATCTGAGGCTGACGGCCCTTCTCCTCGGCTTTTGTTTCCATCCCTTGGGGGTAGGGTTCTGCCTAGGTGCCCCGTAGCTGAGTGTGCAAATCACACTGGGGAGCCCAGTGGAAGAGGCTCCCCTGCAAGTTCATCAGGTCACCAGTGTTGTGGGTGACATCACGGCCGCTCTGATACCCCTGCTGGAGCCCTGACTGCAAGGTCCGCAGTGCAGAACCCCCAGCTACTTGCTCCTCGGGAGAACGACAGGGCTTTCTATTCTGTAAAGAGTTACAGTCTTGGGAACCCAGAGGGGTGGCTCTCTTCTGTCCTATTGGGCTGTTTTGAGTCTGAATCGACTCGATGGCAGTGAGTCAGTGGAGGGTCTCCCCCTTGTGCTCGTAAACTGCTTAGAGCCTGCAGAAGAGAAGGCGTGAGCACATTTCAAGCACAACGGCATCAGGACTAAGCATCATTAGTGAAGCAGCAGCTAATAGGCTGGGGTCTCTGGCTTTCCCGTCCCCAGGACAACCCCCAGCTTTAAATGTCTCCCTTCTGGGGTTCAGTGTTGTCCTGGAAAGTAGGGGTGGGAGTGGGGATCACAAGAATCCACGCAGAGAAGTGCAGAGTCAGCTGAGTCTCCCTGGGAGGAAGAGGAGGAAGAAGGCCCCTCCTCCCACCACCACCTCCTGGCCACCTGAAGGGAAGGAAGCTCCCTGGCAGAGGCCTCGCCCAGGACCAGAGGGGGTCACCATGGATTTCAAGCTGTCCCTGCATCAGGTATCCCAAGTTGCAGTGGGAGGAGCTTGTCAACACCACCCTTCCCCCTGTGACAAGCATCAACATCTGCTGTCCCAGCCTTAGGGGGGTCTAGCCAGGACAAGAACCTTTGAGTGGAGTTTTGTGAAGCATTGTCTTCTAGTGAGTTCCAAATCAACAAGGAAGGCTGGCTGGCAGTTCACAATGCGGCCACCCCCAGCCAGACCACAGTCCGGTGGTTTTCCGTGGGACCATGAAGTGAGAGGACAACAAACAGAGCGGCTTCAACCAGAAGGTCATCCGACAGCCCAGGCCTCCCCCGACACCATGGTGCGCAAGATGGCAAGTGGCTGCTTCTGGTTCCGGGTCAGGCAGCCAGCGGTGCCAGTGTCATGGGGGAAATGTCCAATTCGCCCCAGCACTGGGGACACAGATCTGCTGACGAAGGGACCCAGACCACTAACATACCACCTTGAGTTGATGCTGACTTCTGATGACCCTCCAGGGAAGGGTAAGCTGTCCCTGGGCGTTTCTGAGACTATAGCTCTTTACAGGAGTAGAGAGCTCTGTCTTTCTCCCTCTGAGAGGCTGGTGGTTTCGAACTGCTGACCCTGAACATTGAAGCCCAACTCTTCACCACTAAGCCAGGGCTCCTTGCTACACAGGATCTGCTTACTAAGCCCTTTTCTGAGTACCCCCTTGTTTGTCAGCGTTGCCTTTGAAGAAGGTCAAACTTCTCCTTTCTTAGTTGTCCTGTGGTTCTGAAAATTCTGAAAAATAAGACAAATATTTGATAACGATGATCAGTACAAAGTCCGGCCTCCTTCCAGTCCTCTGAGCTCAGGCACTGAATCGACCAGGGGCGTGTGTCTGCCCAGGGAAGAGAAGAAGCCATTGAAGCAGACTCACCCTCCCTCTCGACAGCCTGTACCACCTGAGTGATAGCTCCTGCCTTCCTGTGGGCGACCAAACAGGAGCTGCTGCCCAGGAACTGGCCCTGTGGACAGTGCACCACCCGTCCTCAGGGGGAAGCCGATCCCGGGACCAAACAGGTGAGGAGTTTTATATCTCCTTACCTGCACCCACCTGCAGAGCAAGCCCTGTCTTTTGCAACATCCCGGGGAGCTTCTCGCCCTGTCCATTTGAGGGGCTTTTCTCTGACCTACTCCATTGAGTCGGCGCCCCACAGATCACCCCGAGTCTGCCCTCACCCCCTATGTGTTCCTGGAAAGGATTTTAAAGAGCAAATTGTTTGGCTTGCTCCCAGTCTGCAAGCTTTCCTGTTGTTTGGACATGAGTGAACTAAGTATCCAAAGTCCTCAGCCCATGATCTAAGCCCCTAATCTGACTTTGGGAGTTTGCTGGAGCTGAGTCGAGCTGATTACTGAAGACAGATCATCAGTCATCGCACCTCCGCTGAGGCAGGTGAAGCCCACCCCCCCTGGAGAGCCGGCCCACGTCTCTAGGACTGTGTCCTCTGTGATTTTCTGCCTGAAGGACAGGACTCGGGTAACATGGTGTGCCGATAACCCCATTCTTAGTCTGGCGGGGAAAGCTCCCATCACTGTTGACAATTAACCCAGCCCCAAAGCCCATCTATCAATCAATGGTAAATGTGTCCACAAGGTCAGCAGCCAGCTTTACAACTTTGTTATCTGGCATGAGAATTGAGAAGGAAGTTCCTGGTCCCAGTGGTAGATCAGTGATGCTTCTGGGAGTGTGATTTCCAAAGAGTCGTGCTGGGTGGTCTCTATCCACTGGCCATTCTCCATCCTGTGTTCTTAGCTTGGCATGCAATGCCTTCCATCCTGTTTGCTCTCTTGGTCCTTCCTCTTGAGTGTCTCAATCCCACAAGCTCACTGTTCCCAAAGGGATTGTGGATGCACAAGGATGTCCTGTCCTTCCACACGCCACCCTGCCCCTCCGCTCCCTACTGGTCACTCCCTCTCTGTCACTCAGGTTTCAGCCTATACATCCCTTGGTCTAGGGAGCTTCTGCCCTCAGCTTGAGGGTTGTCCAAGGTTGGGAAGGTCCCCTTTGCCTCGGATTCATTATATGAGGCTGTCGTCCAGTACCAGAGAGTTGATGCCAATTCACAGCGTCCCCATGCAACAAAACAGAACTTCTCCGTGCGGTTTCCTAGGCTGCGATTTTGACTTTGGAGTTGCTGTGTAGTTTCTCACTGCTAACCTGGCAGCACACCAGTCTGAGCAATTCAAGGATTGCGACTAATAAAATCCAAGATCAGAGGAGGGAGTTGTATTAGAGCATAAACTCTGAGCACCCAGTTTGCAGAAGGCTATGAATGGCAGGGAAAACCCCAAATCCATTTGCAGAGTCCCTAATAGGATCCCTTTGGACTATTGATCAGGGACGTGGGAAGTCTTGCCCTCAGACAGAGGGCCGTGGAGAGTGGCTTGCTGCAGATGCAGTTACCGTATATACTCGAGTATAATCTGACCTAAATATCAGCCAAGGCACCTAATTGCACCACTAAAACGGCATTAAAAGCATGCTGAAAACCTTGGCTTATACATGAGTATGCACGGTAGGTTAAAATTTAACATTATCATTTGCTTTCCCTTTTGACTCATTTGAATCCATCCTAGTTTCTGTTATCTTCTGTTTATTCTTGGAGGGAGGTTTTCCTGCATTTCCTTTTGCTGTTAGTGTTGGAGTGGGGTGGGGAAGGGTTGTATGATTTTCTCTATATGAAATCTCGGATAGGTCAATCTAGAGAGAGAGTCACTAGATGAACAGTTCCTGAAATGTATGGCAGGGGTTGTTGAGAGCTAATAATAATGGGCACAAGAATGAAGAAGGAATGTCTAAACTTGATCGTGGTGCTGATTGCACAACTCTCTTTAATATATTGAAGCCATTACATTGTATGGTACATGGATTGTATGTCAATGAAACTGTTTAAGAAATACATACAGAAAACTTTGGGATGAAATTTTTTTTTAAACGGTAACCGTTCAGCTAGCAGCTGAATGCTCAACCCTTTGTGCCACCAGAACACAGCACAATGTTGCCCAGCCACTTGGCTTACTGAGTCGGGGGAGGGGGCCCGTGTGTGGCCTCCCTCTCTTCCCTGTGCCTTGCATGCAGTAAGTGCTCAGCTTTGGACCCTATTTCACAGGTCTCCTCCCTCTCCCCGCTGCCTGCACGCTATAGTGTGCTCGCTGGGGACGTGGTGGCCACAGGGATTTCTGAGCTGCTGGAACGGGGATGGTGGGGGTTGGGGGGAGGTGCTGTGGGTGATGCCACCTTCATGACCTTGCCACATCTTCCCCATCTGCCTGGCCCCTCTGGGAGTCGCTGCCGCTGGGGACGCGTGTCCCTGCTTGGCAGAGAGCACATCAAACTCATTCTCCGGCTCCACTTCTTGATCTAGCCCGTGGTTCCAGGAATCCAGCCGTGCACTCTAATGGGCCCCTGTCATTAGAGGCTTGGCAAATGTTCACGCTCCGGGCTCCCCGAAGCCCCGGAGAGCAGGCCAAGGCTGAGAGGCACCAAGGCCATTTTCAAAAGCAAAAGGGCAGCAAGATCGTAGCTGGACATTTTGTTTTTAAACCTGCATTTATTTAGTAAATAATGTATGTTAATGCAACATATACTATATTATGCAATAATTATGGAAACAGCTGGATCCTCCCATCCCAGGCTTCTCTCCTCTCCGAGGCTTCCAGGAAAGAATCCTGCAGGCCCTCCAGCTAGGGCTCACGACAGGACTGGGCATGCTGGTGAGTCAGCTCTGGCCACCCTGACCCCTGCTGGGCTGCCTGCGATCTCCCTGGACCTTTCCACTGCTGCCAAGCTACGCCCACATGCCATCCTGCACAGATGGCCTCAGACCTACACACCTTCCTGACAGCGACCTAGAGATTTGTGGCATGGCCTGAGCTGGCATATGAGGGGCGCTGAGTAAGTGGAGATCTCCCTCCAACCCCAGAACAGGGCTAGCACCTAGCCATCATCACTCCAGTTTCTCTCAGTGCCATAGCACACCTGTGGATGTGTGTGTGTGTGTGTGTGTGTGTGCGTGCGTGCACATGCATGTGGCTGCCAAGGCACGGGAGGGAACTTGCCAGCGGCGATGGCTTGGTTTCATTCTTGACCTAGTTGGGGCTCCCTGGATGTGTACATTTTTCGAATCCCATCAAACGGTATGATGCATACATGATGGCCTGTAGAGGGTATCTCAGTGAAGGTGATATCATGGAAAACCCCTCCTGCCACAGCGCAGCATGTGGCACCAGGCTTCCCAAGAGCAGTGGTTCTCAACTTGCTCGTGACCCTCAAAGGGGGGCGAACAACCTTTTCACAGGGGTCACCCGATTCATGACAGAAGCCCAATGACAGTGATGAAGTAGCAATGAAAATAACTATGGTTGGGGGTCACCACACCATGAGGAATTGTATGAAAGGGTCGAGGCACGAGGAAGGTTGAGAACCCCTGCCCTGG